>NW_026594377.1:3556044-3635000 GCF_907164565.1 Psammomys obesus
CCCAGTGACTCAAGGGCTTTCCACAAAACTCCGTCACCTCTCATTGCTACCCTCAATAGAAAGACTTTTAATAGATGAATCTTTGGGGAAACAATATCTAAAGCATAGCAAAATATCATACAGCAAAATCACATGAAGAAAATGGGTCAGGCAGGACATTAAGAGGCAATGTCATGAGTTGTTTAATAGTAAGGTAATTAGAAGTGTCTTCTCTAAGAAAATTAGGATATAATAAAAGTGAATAATGTGAGTGAGGGAGCCTTATGGCTACTGTAGAGAGAATCTAAGGCAGAGGCCAGGGCAAAGACTTAGTCTTATGCGCACCTAATGTTCCTGAGGAAGTAGGGAAGTGAGAGGTTTGGAGGGCAGAACAGTCAATAAAGCACCAACACAGTGCGCCTTTGCTGGGCAGGCCCATAGAAGAATACCGGCTCTTTAATGGAGATGTAACACTATGAAAAAACTTAAGCATGGTAATGGCTTCTTTGATTCATATTTTAAGGGGTTATTTTAAGAAATAAAATACATACAGAGGTATGAAGAAGGGGACCAATGGGGAATATAATACAGTTATTTAGGTAAAAGGTAAAGATATTTGTGTCATACAAGGCAGCAGTAAATATCCTGGAGAAACAACATCACATTTAAGGGCCATTGGTGTGGTTCAGCAGGCTATGAAAGCCTGAAGACCTATGTTCAGCTCCAATAACCCACTGAAGAAGGAAAAAAACACCTCTTAAAAGTTGTATCTGAGTGAGGATTGATCATCTTACCCAGGGTCCTCCTTCTTGATTAATTTCTTTAGGTATACAGATTTTAGTATGATTGTCCTATATTATATGTCTAGTATCCAATTATAAGTGAACATATACTATATGTGTCTTTCTGCTTTTGAGATATCTCACTCAGGCTGATCTTTTCTAGTTCCCACCATTTGCCTGCAAATTTCATGTTTTCCTTGTTTTTAATTGCTGAGTAGTATTCCATTGTGTAAATGTACCACAATTTTATGTATCCATTCCTCAACTGAGGGACATCTGTAGCCCATGACAGTTCGGTGTCCATGTAGGTTCCCTAGTAAGGGGAACAGGGACTGTCTCTGACATGAACTCAGTGGCTGGCCCTTTGATCACCTCCCCCTGATGGGGGTGCAGCCTTACTAGACCACAGAGGAAGACAATGCAACCACACCTGATGAAACCTGATAGACTATGATCAGATGGAAGGGGAGGAGGGACTCCCCTATCTGTGGACTGGGGGAGGGGCATGGGTGGAGAAGAGAGAGGAAGAGTGAGATTGGGAGGGGTTGAGAGTATGGGCTACAGTTGGGATACAAAGTGAATAAACTGTAATTAATTAAAAAATAAATAAAATTTAAAAAGTTGTCTCTGAACCTCTACATGTGAACCTTGGTACACACACACACACACACACACACACACACACACACACACACACACATACACAGAGAGAGAGAGGAGAGAGAGAAAGAGAGTCCCCTGCTTTCTACTCAATGATAAATAAATGAAAAAACTAGAAAGTAACATCTAAATATTTTCGATAATAGAACAATGTGATTTGCTGATACATCACATAACTTGTGATGTAGAGGATGAAAGTTTATTCCTCTTTATTCTGTAAGATACTTTCTCTAAACATCATTACCCTGCAGTAAGTATAGTTTAATGACATAGAGCTAAAACTTAAAGTAGACTAGAGACTTTGCCAAAGAAGATTCAACTAGACTCCAAGTGTCTCGAATCAATGCTTCTTTTGTTTATATTTGCATTGTTTTTTGATATCTTTTTTATCACTTGCCCTTTTAACATAACCATTTTGCCCCATGAAACAATATAAAAATCAGAGTTTTTGGAAATGAGCTGAAAACAACTGCTTTGGCAGTTTGCCATTTTTGCAGGAGAAAGTGCAGACTGATCCAAGACCTGTTAGACTTATAATGTACTCACTTTTGTGCTCAGGCTGGGGAATGACTAAAGTGTGAATTAGACAACCCTTTCTTGAATGAAAAAGAATGATTCTGAGCGAAGCCACACTCATGTTTCTGTTCAGTTTTCATAAGATCCATCACTGTATGAAGCAAATGGAACATGTCCAGGAAAACAACTCTACCAAAGCAGCCATGTGAACTGTTCCACTAATGGCTCCGAATTTGTCTCTTTCTCCTGAGAGAGCGAAATTTTTCATTTAACAAGAGAAAGCAATTTGTTCTGAGTGTCCTTGAATTAAACCTTCAGAATAAGAGGAAGTGCAGGTTCTATCTGATGAGGCTTAGCAGCTGCCGGCTTTGCCTTCAGATCAAAGTCAATTGATAAGGCAATGAATTTCTAAGAGCTCTCTCCCGTGGTGGCGTCTGATTGATTGCAGGCAGCATTCAGAGTTGAGGGGTGAGGAAATCCTAGGTAAGCAGGGGTGAAGCCAACCTGTGTGGCAGCAAAACTGCACCCACCTGGCCCAGTCAATGGTGAATTAATTGGCTGAACCTACTTCAAGCTTTGAAGACATACATTTGGCCAAAAAAGACCTACATCAAAACAATTTCTAGGAAAACAGCCAGTGAGTAGGGTGCTGTCAAAGGGACTTGACTTCTATGAGCAAACCAATTGTGTTCTACAATCCTGAATTTGATAGGTTACGGACCGCTTCAGCCATTAGGTCTAAGCATAACTGTAATGATAAGATTATCCTGCGAAGAGTATGTAGCCTCATCAATAGTCATAGAAAACATCCCAAGAAAGTAAGGAGGTGTGTGTGTGTGTGTGTGTGTGTGTGTGTGTTTGTGTGTGTGTGTGTGTGTGTGAATGGAGTGGTAGCTGAAAAGCAGCAAGTTTGGTTTTTCATGTTTTTATTCATTATTCACTTACATATTTGTGAAGAATGGGAACCTGTGCTACAGCACCCCTGTGGGAGTAAGAGGCCAGCTTGCCAGAGTCAGTTCTCCTCTCCCATCATACAAATTTCAGAAGTTAAACTCAGGCATGGAGGAAAGCACAAGCACTGGCTGAGCCATCCTATCACCAGCTCTTGGTTTTCACATGGAGTTTATAGTGATCTATTATATCTGTTCATGACTATGCCTTGTACTTATTTGATTTGAGAACTATATTCATAGCTAATGAATGAACTCAGATTTCCAGGAATGGAAGAGATGAGGGTGAAACTCAACAGCTGTTTATAAAGCATTCACAATAAGATTTGAGATAAAAGATGACATGCCCAGCTCAATCTGAATTTCATACATACAGTAATGTTCATGTAATGTCACAATATTTTAGCTCAGATATTTTACTTTAGTATTCTTTGGTACTTTTATTGTTAGACTATTTTAAGTATATCCCAAATATTGCACTCATAGAGCCTGCTTAAGCTAAAAAAGAAAAAAAAAAAGAAAAGAAGTGTGTGTGGGGTGGGGAGGGGGTGCCAGAGAAACGGCAGCTAAGAGCACTGGCTGCTCTGCCAAAGGACCTTGGGTCAATTCCCAGCACCCACAGGGCAGCTCACAACTGTCTATAACTCCAGTTTCAGGGGATCTGACAACCTCACACAGACACACATGCAGGCAGAACATCAATGCACGTAAAATAAAAATAAATATGTAGTTTTTAAATTGTGTCTGTGTTTGCTAAGGCTGGCACCCTTAAAACTCTCAGTCTGAAGCAGCCAAGTTTTCAAAGGAATACATGCATGACTCAGTCAGACAGAAACTTTGGATTTAGTTTTAGTATTTCTTCTAGTTAGCCATGTATCTTGAACACATCATGCAATTACTTTGAGCCTCTGTGTCCGCATCAGTTAGTTATATGTTTCTAAGTATTATTAGTTTTAATTTTATAGGAGTATATGATTAAACTTCAGCTTCCCTGCTTTCTGTAAACCTCCAATCTACAGGAAATTAGATTGAACCTTCTACCATAGCTGACCATGGTAGAAAACTAGGTATACAACATATTATTTTAATGAGAAAGGAGACTGGAAAGGGATTTTCAGGAATGAAGAAACTGGTCTTGGGAAAGCTGAGTGAGAGAAATGGAACTAGGAGGTAAGACATGATCCGCACAGCAGCCTCAGTTCACGGGAAGAAAAGAAACCCAGAGCTGAAAGTGAAATGTTTAGGCAGCTTTGGTGGCAACCATCTGGCAGTAGCAGCCAGAGGAGCTGTGGTTCTCGCAAGCCTTCTTTCGTGCTGGTGAAGAAATTTGGTCTTGTAATGAAATGCAGCAGACTCACCTCAGAGTTAAAACAAAGCCTCAAATTAAGAAATACGAATGAAGAAAGGTTCGTGCCCTGTGACAGGTAAAAACATTGGAGTTATTTCCAAAGCAATGGCTCTCTCAGCTGGAGGAACTGTTTGGCTCTTGTTTGGGGAAGCTCTACTAAATCATGAAGTGAGCGCTTTGGCGTGGGGCGTGTTGTACACTCTCGGTGAAGTACATTTCAGGTCTTAACTGAAGGAGAAAAGCTGGCAGATCTATTTGGGGACACACTTAGCTCAAAGCCATAAGGACTATGTTCCAATGGTGTAAGTAAACCCATTTGACCACATTGACTCAGTTAAAGGTGCCTGTGAGTTCTGATTTCTATGGTTGAGAGAAAAAAGCAAAGAGAAAAGGACACCTTCAAAAGTGAGTCAGTATAGAAGTTTGGTCCTTAAAAGTGCCAGTGTGGCTTGATAACATCTTGACGATGGGTACTCCCGCATGGCAGGACAGCACTAGAGAAGGAATGCCAATGTATCAGCCCCTACATCTCAGGGAGCTGAAAGCAGGCTTCCACGTGAAAGCGGAGCTAATGTTTGAGAAGGAGCTACCCTGGGAACTGAAAACAAGAAATAACCGAAGTTCAGGAAACTCTGAGGATACTATGCAGGCATGTTCTCACACAGTTCTGAGGTCAGGAGCCTAGAACTACGGTTGACTTCGACAGTGAGTCTTCCAAGGGCTTCTGGGAACGCTGCTGCCTGGTTCTGCTCCATAATTGTGGCAGCCGGCTCTCCTCACTTGTAGCCTCTAGCTCCTGCTGCTTCTTTTCCTCTCCACTTGTCCTTCCTCTGAGTGTGTCTTAGGAGGACATGGGATTGATGGCCCACCTACATAATCAAATATGCTCTAGTCATCTCCTTAGCTGACTTAAAAAACTAGCTCATCTTTTCTAAAGCAGTGCTACAACATAAGCATCATGGTATTACAGAGTCATTTCCTCTTGGAAAAGCCTTAAAATACAATTTTCTATTTCCTCTTTCATGAGTTTAAGATTTTTAGAAAAGTTTTGGCTTCGTAGGTATGATTTGAACTCGAAAACTTCCCTGGGAGAAAGAGAATCTTAAACACACACACACACACACACACACACACACACACACACACACACACCTGCTTCTTTGAAAATGTTGGTACCTATATTTTACTCACAGCTGCCCAAAATACATTTGCACACACTAATCTTAAGTTGTAAGGACTCTGGGGCAATAATAAAATGTCTGTAGATGTTCTATTTACCAAATTTAGAAGACACACATGTATTGAATAATAAAAAATCAGTTGAAGGAATTGCTGTTGTAAGTGTGTAAACCTAAATGCTCAAGCAAAGTCTTCATTATACAATAATTATAACCATTTTGTGTATAAAAATAATTGAATATATTTACATTTGAAAGGCATAAATCATGGAGAAGCATTAAGGGCACAAATTAAGAACTGCCAACTAAACTGGCCTCTAATTTGGTTTGTCTTTAAAACATACCAGATTTCAAATCATTCTTATTATCTACTGAGACACTAAATTATAATTTCTTGGTTTGAGAAACAGCATTGCTCTCAATCAGCACTGCATTCACAAGCCAGTCAACTTATTTACATTTCAATTTTTTTTTAGTTGAGGGAAAAAACACATACCAAGTTAAAAGAGAAAAGGAAAGGCCAACTTGTATCTTGAAAACAATTCAGATGTTTGGAATTGTCTAAGCATTTTTTGTTTTGTTTTGTTTTTACTTATTCAAACATTTTGGCAAACGTGGAGAGACAGATTCCTCATTGCAACTCTGTTGCTTCATTTGAACTGAGAGACTATTCCCTCCTTGTCTCTCCCTCCTCCCCAAACAAAGTCTCTATTACTTGACAAAGTCTCTATGCTTGACAAAGTCTCTATTACTACTCAAAAAAATTCATACTTTTTGATCAAATATAAGTAGGATTTGCTTCAAAGGTAACTTTCACATATTTAGAAAAACCTCTGAGCATCTGTAAATTCCAATAAATGATACGAAAGATCCATCAAATTGTAAGATCTTGTGAGATGACTCTGAACAATCACGTATTGGTCTTAAAAGAGTAATTATTACTAATTTGCTGTAATGCAGTTGTGCTTAGGACTGAACACAGGACTTTGAATACAGATGGTTAATAAAAGGAAATTTGTTATTTTTATCTTATTTCTTTCTTAAAACTGTTTTTATTAGCTTAAGAATAGCTTTATAGTTTTGAGAATTTCATATGTTTCAAATCATATTCTCCTGCTCTCTCCCAATTCTTCCTAAATTGACTTTCCTTCACTACCTACCCAATTTTGTGTTATTTTCTGTGTGCTGCTCAAATATTCTTGGATGTGTGGCCTTTCATTGGAACATGGTTGGCTTTTCAGAGCCTACATTCTTAGAGAAAACTGAGTGTCCCTTTCTCAGCAGTTACCAATTGCCAACAGTAGGTGGAACATCTTGTCTGCTTCCTCTCTCCAAGCTGGGATTTTTGTCTGGCTTAAGCCAGAGACCATATGTGCAGACAGTCTACTGCAACCAGAAGACAGCTTTCACATGTAGTTGTCTATTGCCACTGCCTTTTAAACTCTTTCTTCTCCCTCATCCATGATAACTCATGAGCCTTAGGAGGAGGGTTTGTAGCACATACTTTCCAAGTAGGACTGAACATTCTACAGTCTAGCTGTGACTCTCTATGTTAATCACCAACCATTGCAAATAGAAGCTTGTCTGATGAGGGTAGAGAGACACATTAACCTATGGGTATAATAATCAGTCATTAGGAGTCAGTTTGGTATATGTCCATTTATTTGAATAAGAGTAGTAGGCTCTCTCTGGGACCTGTGACCATAGACTTGATTTGACAATGGTGGCAGGTATGGATTTCATCTTGTGGAGCAATACTTAAGTCCAGTCAGAGAATGGTTGGTTACTTCCATGATGATTCACTGTCTCGCCACTGAGCCTGTCTTGCCAAGCCAGTCACTATTGTAGATCACAGGGCTCATCGCTTAACATAGTTAATGATCTTTTTTTTCCTCCAGTAAATGTACACTGCGCCTTCAAGCACTATGAAACCTATCTAGGAAGGATAAAGCTTGTACAAGGGTAATAGTTTGTTTTCTCCATGTTCTATGATAAAACTATTCAGTGTCTTAAGAAATTTGGTATTACCATGTATTCACAGAAAATAGCTGAGCAATGAAGAGGGCAGAGTCTACTATGCAGTCACTCTGTCTCTGTCTCTGACTCTGTCTCTGTCTCTCTGCCTGTCTGTCTCTCTCTCTCACACACACACACCTACACACACACACACACACACACACACACACACACACACACACACACTTTTTTGTCAAATTTTCTTGGTTTCTTTTAATAGAAATCACATACATTTTCTTTTTTGTTTATTTTTAATTAATTTGTTTTTTATTAATTGCAGTTTTTTCACTTTGTACCCCAGCTATAGCACCCCTCCCTCAACCCCTCCCAATCTCACCCTTTTTCCCTCATCTCCTCTTATGCCCATCCCCAAGTCCACTGATAGGGATGGTACTCCTCCCCTTCCCTCTGACCCTAGCCTATCAGGTCTCATCAGGGCTGGCAGCATTGTCTTCCTCTCTGGCTTGATAAGGCTGCTCTCCACTCAGGGGGAGGTGATCAAAGAACCAGCTACTGAGTTCTTGTCAGAGACAGTCCCTGTTCCCATTACTAGGGAACCCACTTGGAGACTGAGCTGCCATGGCTACATCTGTGCAGGGGTTCTAGGTTATCTCCATGCATGGTCCTTGGTTGGAGTACCAGTCTCAGAAAAGACCCCTTTGGCCAGATATTTTCGTTCTGTTGTTCTCCTTGTGGAGCTCCTGGCCCTTCCAGGTCTTTCTATCTCCCTCTTCTTTCATAAGATTCGCTGGACTCTACACAAAGTTTAGTTATGAGTCTCAGCATCTGCTTTGATACCCTGCTGGGTAGAATCTTTCAGAGGCCCTCTGTGAAAGGCTTCTGTCCTGTTCCTTGTTTTCTCCCTCTTCTGATGTCCGTCCTGTTTGTCTTTCTGAGTGAGGATTGATCATCTTAACCAGGGTTCTCCTCCTTAGTTAGCTTCTTTAGCTGTAGAGATTTTAGTATGATTATCCTATATTATATGTCTAATATCCACTTATCAGTGATTATATACCCTGTGTGTCTTTCTGCTTCAGGGTTACCTCACTCAGGACAATAATTTCTAGTTCTCACCATTTGCCTGCAAATTTCATAATGTCCTTGTTTTAATTGCTGAGTAGTATTCTAGTGTGTAAATGTACCACACTTTCTGTATCAATTCCTCAATTGAGGGACGTTTGAGTTGTATCCAGATTCTGGCTATTACAAACAATGCTGCTAAGAACATGGTTGAGCAAATGTCCTTATTGTATACTTGAGCATATTTTGGATATATGCCTAGGGGTGGTATAGCTAGATCTAAAGGAAGCACTATTCTTAATTGTCTGAGAAAGCACCAGATTCATTTCCAAAGTGGTTGTACAAGTTTACATTACCACCAACAAAGGAGGAGGGTTCCCCTTTCTTCACATTCTCTCCAGCATGTGTTCTCACTTGAGTTTTTGATCTTGGCCATTCTGATGGGTGTAAGATGAAATCTCAGGGTCATTTTGATTTGCATTTTCCTTATGATTAAGGACGTTGAACATTTCTTTAAGTGTTTCTCTTCCATTCGATATTCCTCTCTTGAGAATTCTCTGTTTAGCTCTGTACCCTAATTTTTTAATTGGATTACTTGAATTGTTGCTGTTTAACTTCTTGAGTTCTTTATATATACTGGATATCAGCTCTCTGTCAGATAACGGGTTGGTGAAGATCCTTTTCTAATCAGTAGGCAGTCATTTTGTTCTGACGACAGTGTCCTTTGCTTTACAGAAGATTTTCAGTTTCGTGAGGTCCCATTTATTGATTGTTGTTCTTAAGCCTGTGCTGTTGTTGTTGTGTTCAGAAAGTATACATACACAAATTAAAATGGACTTACTTTGTAATGAAGCAATAATGTTTCTCTAGACACTACAGGCTACAGAGTCCATTTTTGTGTGGGTTTTGAGATCAGACTTGGGCCATCAGTATTGCTGCCAAGCTCTCTTAACAGATGAACCAATTTAAGCTTGTCTGTAGACATTTGAAGGAGACTGAAGAGAGAAGCTTGTAAAGAATTATATGTAAAATACTCGAGAATTAAGGAAATCTAGCAACTTTAGGAGCACTGATTGAGATTACAAATCTGGGGGGGCGGAGCCAAGATGGCAACTAGCACACACAGTTTCCAAGCTGTGGAAGAGATAAAATTCTGAGTTGATGAGTGGAAGAACTTCTGAAGCCAGGGAAACAATGGAGAGACTTTCTAAACAACAGGGAACATCACAGGAGGTGAAAACCTTGGTCTCAGGTCACACAGGGACTTGTTTGGGGAAGGTGAGAAACGATCCTTTGATCTCTCGGCACTCCCCTCCCCCAGACCTCCCTCCTCCTCGGCACAGCAAACTCGCCTTTCTCAGACTCGCCTTTCTCAGCGCAGACCTAACTGCCTGGGGCCTGCAGCCACTGAGGCGGAGCCCCAAGCCCTTTATCGGCAAAGGCCAGCAGTACTGTGTCTTGGAGCCCCAGATTCGCGCGGCGGCTGCACCATCCTCCCAGGGCCCGAGTCTGCTAGACACCATACTAGCTCCGCAGGAGCGCCATCACTGACGGTATGGCCCGCCCAATCCCACAGTGACAGAGAATACGCTATATACTCACCAAAACCAGACAGAAACGCCATACAAGCTAGACACACCAGGCGCTGGGCCTCCCAAGCTTGGAGAGCACAGTGAAGAGACCCCAGGACTTCCCAGAAAACATCTGGACCAGCAACCCATTCTCCATTTACAACGGGACTTTCTAACCTGGCGGCAGAGCAGCAAAGAGCTGGCGGGACACATCAGCCCTCCAGTTTAAGACTAACCAGGGCCAAACCAGAGAACAGAAAGCCTGATTACCCCGATTCCTACTGACGTGACCACCCTGAAATCTCCAGCTGCAGCAAGACCTCATAACCTGGCAGTGACAGCAGCACAGAGCTGGCGGAGCACATCAAAGAAGCAGGGCCAAACCAGAGAACAGAGAGCCCAGATACCCTGATCTCTGCCAAGTGACCTGCCTGTGAATGCACCTTTGAGAATCTGCAGCTCCCCTGATCCTGGGTCCTTCTAAAACAGAAGCCAGGCATCGAACCCCCTCCCACCCATATACCCACTTTGGGAAACAGAGGGGCACTTGGAACATTGAAGTTCCTGCTCTGTGGGTCTAATTGAGGAGTTAAGGCAGTTAATGCCAGAAATTGCGCTGCGATCATCACTAGCGCCTGCGACATATACATTGCAGAGCCCCTCCCACACACTCAAGGGTTCAACATTAGCCATCACTCTGTCCCTCGAGACACACGCCCACGCCCACTTACACATACACACACACACACACACACACACACACACACACACACGCACGCTTGCATTTGCCTCTGTTTGCGCCTGTGTACTTTCCTCCCACAGGTACAGCTAGTCCTCAGCACACGCAAAGGACACGGGACCTCTCTCAACTTCCTGAAGAATTCTCCAGACTCGAGAGAGAGACAGTACCAGTCTGATCGGCAGAATCCAAAAACAAACAGGGAAGGTCTCAGATAAGCCAATGGCCAGGGGTAGGTGAAAGAACACTTCCAACATAAATCAGGACATCATGACTTTACCAGCAAACCCCCAAATCGATGGATACTCCAATTCATCAGAAGCACAGGAAAATGACCTTAAAGCCATGCTTGCTCAATTATTTGAGGCTCATAAGGAGGAAATGAACAAATCTTTCAAAGAGTTGGCCAGTCAATTGGAGATAAAGAAAGAAGAAATAGACAAAACCCTTAAAGAAACACAGGCAAACATAGCCAAACAAATAGAGGGACAAGTAGAGAAAAAATTAGTGGCATACAAAAAGGAAATGAACAAAGAAATAGAGTCCATCGTAGAGAGACAGGAATCCAAATTCAAACACATGGAAGAAATGGTGCAAGGCATGAAAACAGAATTAGAATCAATAAAGAAAACACAAAATGAGAAAACTCTTGAGCTGGAGAACTTTGAGAAAAGATCAGGAACCACAAAAGTAAGCATCACCAACAGAATACAAGAGATGGAAGAGAGAATCTCTGGAGCTGAAGACACACTTGCAGAAATTGATACTTCTCTCAAAGAAAAAGTAAAATCAGAAAAATTTCAATCACAAAATATCCAAGAAATCAAGGATGCTATGAAAAGACAAAATCTAAGAATAATAGGAATTGATGAAAAAGAAGACTCCAGGCTCCAAGGTCCAGAAAATATTTTCAAGAAAATCATAGAAGAAAGTTTTCCCAACTTAAAGAAAGAGATGTCCATAAATATACAAGAGGCCTACAGAACACCAAATAGACTAGACCAGAAAAGAAACACATCACGTCACATCATAGTCAAAACACTAAATCTACAGAACAAAGAAAAGATATTAAAAGCAGCAAGGGAAAAAGGCCAAGTAACATATGAAGGTAGACCTATCAGAATCACACCAGACTTCTCACCAGAAACTATGAAAGCCAGAAGGGCCTGGGCAAGCATCATGGAGACTCTAAGAGATCACAAATGTCAACCCAGACTACTATACCCTGCAAAGCTTTCAATCAACATAGATGGAGAAAACAAAATATTCCATGACAAAACTAAATTTACGCAATATCTATACAGCAAACCAACCCTACAGAAGATACTAGAAGGAAAACTCCAATCCAACGAAAACGAATTCACCCAAGAAAACAGGGCATACAGATAATATCCCAACAAAAATGAAAAGAAAACAAGCAATGAAACAAGGTAAGATCATCGACTCCATTACAAAAGGAACTAACATGCATTGGTCAATATTATCTATCAATATTAATGGACTCAACTCACCTATAAAAAGACACAGGCTAACAGAATGGTTACGGAAACAAGACCCAACATTCTGTTGCATCCAAGAAACACACCTATGCAACAAAGATAAACACTACCTCAGAGTAAAGGGCTGGAAAAATGTTTTTCAAGCAAATGGTTCCAGAAAACAAGCTGGAGTAGCCATCCTAATATCTAATAAAATAGACTTTCATCCGAAGTTAATCAAAAAAGATAAGGAGGGCCACTATATTCTCATCAAAGGAAAAATCCAACAAGAGGACATCACAATTTTGAATATCTATGCCCCAAATACAAGAGCACCTACATTCGTAAATGAAACAATATTAAAGCTTAAATCATACATTGATCCTAATACCTTAATAGTGGGAGACTTCAACACCCCACTCTCATCAAGGGACAGATCAACCAGACAGACACCAAATAGGGAAATGAAAGCACTCACAGAATCCCTAAATCAAATGGACCTGATAGACGTCTACAGATCTTCTCACCCAAACTCAAAAGAGTACACCTTCTTTTCAGCACCACATGGAACCTTCTCCAAAATAGACCATATAGTTGGTCACAAAGCAAGCCTCAACAGATACAAAAGGATTGAAATAATCCCTTGTATACTATCTGACCACCATGGACTAAAGCTGGACATCAACAACAACAGAAACAACAAAAAGCCGACACGCACATGGAAACTGAACAACTTACTACTCAATGACAGCTGGGTCAAGGAAGAAATAAAGAAAGAAATTAAAGACTTTCTAGAATTCAATGAAAATGAAGGCACAACATACCCAAATTTATGGGACACATTGAAAGCAGTGCTCAGAGGAAAATTTATAGCACTAAGTGCCTACAAGAAGAAATCTGTAACATCACATACAAACAACTTAATGGCCCAACTGAAAAACCTAGAAAAAAAAGAAGCAGATACACCCAAGAGGAGCAGAAGGCTGGAAATAATCAAAGTAAGGGCAGAAATCAATCAATTAGAAACAAATAAAATTATCCAAAGAATCAATGAAACAAAAAGCTGGTTCTTTGAGAAAATCAACAAGATAGACAAACCCTTAGCCAAACTAACTAAAAAGCAGAGAGAAACCATACAAATCAGCAAAATCAGAAAGGAAAATGGGGACATAACTACAGACACTGAGGAAATCCAAACGATTATTAGGTCATACTACAAAAGCCTATATGGCACAAAATTTGAAAATCTAAATGAAATGGATAACTTTCTTGACAGATTCCATCTACCAAAATTAAGTCAAGATCAGGTAGAAAGACTGAATAGCCCTATATCTCCCAAGGAAATTGAAGCAGTCATTAACAGTCTCCCCTCCAAAAAAAGCCCTGGACCAGATGGCTTCAGCGCAGAATTCTACAAGACCTTCAAAGAAGTACTAACACCAATTCTCCTCAAACTATTCCACAAAATAGAAATAGAAGGAACACTACCAAACTCATTCTATGAAGCCATAGTCACTTTGATACCTAAACCACACAAAGATCCAACAAAAAAAGAGAACTTCAGACCTATCTCTCTTATGAACATTGATGCAAAAATACTCAATAAAATACTTGCAAACCGAATCCAAGAACACATCAAAGATATCATCCACCATGACCAAGTAGGCTTCATCCCAGGAATGCAAGGGTGGTTCAACATACGGAAATCCATCAATGTAATCCACCACATAAACAAAATGAAGGAGAAAAACCACATGATCATCTCCTTAGATGCTGAAAAAGCATTTGACAAAGTCCAGCACCCATTTATATTTAAAGTCTTGGAGAGATCAGGGATACAAGGCACATACCTAAAGATAGTAAAGGCAATATACAGCAAGCCTATAGCCAACATCAAACTCAATGGAGAGAAACTTAAATCAATCCCACTGAAATCAGGGACAAGACAAGGCTGCCCACTCTTTCCATATCTCTTTAACATTGTACTTGAAGTCCTAGCCAGAGCAATAAGACAACTAAAGGAGATCAAGGGGATACAAATCGGAAAGGAAGAGGTCAAAGTGTCACTATTTGCAGATGATATGATAGTATACATGAGCGACCCCAAAGATTCAACCAGAGAACTTCTTCAGCTGATAAACACCTTCAGCAAAGTGGCAGGATACAAAATCAACTCAAAAAAATCAGAGGCCCTCTTGTATACCAAAGACAAAAAGGCTGAGAAAGAAATTAGGGAAACAACACCCTTCACAATAGCCACTAATAACATAAAGTACCTTGGTGTGACTCTAACCAAGCAAGTGAAAGACCTGTTTGAGAAAAACTTCAAGTCTTTGAAGAAAGAAATTGAAGAAGATCTCAGAAGATGGAAAGATCTCCCGTGCTCATGGATTGGTAGGATTAACATTGTGAAAATGGCCATCCTGCCAAAAGCAATCTACAGATTCAATGCAATTCCCATCAAAATGCCAACTCAATTCTTTACAGACCTTGAAAAAAAGATTCTCAGCTTCATATGAAGAAACAAAACACCCAGAATCTCCAAAACGATCCTGTACAACAACAGATCATCTGGAGGTATCTCCATTCCCGATCTCAAGCTGTACTACAGGGCAACAGTAATAAAAACTGCATGGTATTGGCATAGAAACAGAAAGGAGGATCAATGGAACCGCATAGAAGACCCAGAAATAAACCCACACACCTATGAATACTCAATATTTGACAAAAAACCAAATCCATTCAATGGAAAAAAGACAGCATCTTCAACAAATGGTGCTGGACCAACTGGATGTCTACATGCAGAAAAATGAAAATAGATCCATATTTATCACCCTGCACAAAACTAAAGTCCAAGTGGATCAAGGACCTCAACATAAAACCAGATACTCTAAATTAGTTGGAAAAAAAAGTGGGAAACAGCCTAGAACTCATTGGCACAGGAGACAACCTCCTGAACAGAACACCAACAGCACAGGCTCTAAGAGCAACAATCAATAAATGGGACCTCATGAAACTGAAAAGCTTCTGTAAAGCAAAAGACACTGTCATCAAAACAACTAGACAGCCTACAGATTGGGAAAGAATCTTCACCAACCCTTTATCTGACAGAGGGCTAATATCCAGTATATACAAAGAACTAAAGAAGCAGAAAAGCAACAAACCAAGTAATCCACTTAAAAAATGGGGAACAGAGCTAAACAGAGAATTCTCGAAAGAGGAACATCGAATGGCAGAGAAACACTTAAAGAAATGCTCAACCTCATTAGCCATTAGGGAAATGCAAATCAAAACGACCCTGAGATATCACCTTACACCCATCAGAATGGCCAAGATGAAAAACTCAAGTGATAGCACATGCTGGAGAGGTTGTGGAGAAAAGGGAACCCTCCTCCATTGCTGGTGGGAATGTAAACTGGTTCAACCACTTTGGAAGTCAATCTGGCGCTTTCTCAGACAACTAGGAGCAGTGCTACCTCAAGACCCAGCTATACCACTCCTAGGTATATACCCAAAATTTGCTCAAGTACACAACAAGGACATTTGTTCAACCATGTTCGTAGCAGCTTTATTTGTAATAGCCAGAACTTGGAAACAACCCAGATGTCCATCAACGGAGGAATGGATACAGAAATTGTGGTATTTTTACACAATGGAATACTACTCAGCAATCAAAAAGGAGGAAATCATGAAATTTGCAGGCAAGTGGTGGGATCTAGAAAAGATCATTCTGAGTGAAGTATCCCAGAAGGAGAAAGACAAACTTGGTATATACTCGCTTATATAGACCTACAAGACATGATAAACATAATGAAATCTACACACCTAAAGAAGATAATCAAGAAAGTGGACACAGGCGAAGGTGATTAATCCTCATTTAGAAAGACAAATGGGATGTGCATTGAACTTATGACAGGAGTCTATCACAAAAGGCATCTGAAAGACTCTACCTAGCAGTGTTTCAAAGCAGACACTAAGACTCATAACCAAACCCTCGGCAGAGTGCAGGGAATCATATGAAAGAAGGGAAGTTAGTATGATATGGAAAGGATAGGAGCTCTACAAGGACCAAATATATCCAGGCACAGGGTCTTTTCTGAGACTGACACTCAACCAAGGACCATCTATGAATATAACCTAGAACTTCGGCTTGGATGTGGCCCGTGGTAGCTCAGTAACCAAGTAGTTTTCCAAAGTAAGGGGAACACGGACTATTTCTAATAGGATCTCAAGGGCAGGCTGTTTGACCCCCACCCCAGGGGAGGAGCAGTCTGTTAGGCCACAGAGGAGGACTTTGCAGCCAGCCCTGAAGATACCTGATAAAACAGGGTCAGATGAAAGGGGAGGAGGTCCTCCCCTATCAGTGGACTTGGAAAGGGGCAGGGAGGAGACCAGGGAGGGAGTGTGGGGTTGGGGAGGGAATGAGGGAGCAGGATACAGCTGGGACACAGAGTTAACAAAATGTAACTAAAAAGAAAAAAATAATAATAAAAAAAAGAAAAAAAAAAGAAAAAGAAAAAAAAAGATGTAATAATAATAATAATAATAAGGTGGTCTTTGCTGAGTACATAGAAAAAAAATATTACCTTCAAGCAAATGAATTTACCAGAAAAGGATAATCTATGAATTAATATTAAAATTGAAAGTGCTAATTAAGATGTCCAACCTGAAATAAATAATCATAATTTAGAAATAAAGCCTGTCTTCCAGTTAAGGTCTGTGAAATGCCATCTTTTGTGAAATACCCTCAGAGCATTCATAAACTCTCAACTAGGAATGACTAGGTGATATTTATACAAGAGTAGGCCTAGACACAACCAGGCAAGAATGGAACAAGGTCTTAGAGTACCCTTTCTCTTTTTGCTGATCTATTTCCTGTATAGATCTGGGGAGAACAGAAACTACTGCCTTCAGTTGTGTACCCACTGGTGACTCCAGCAGGATCCAGTGAATAATCCCAACCCAACAGTCAAACAGATGATCTTGGTTAAAAAATTGGGTCACACAAAACCCAAAGTCATGAATTTGGGAGAAGGACAAGTAAGAGGGTATTAATAAAGTAAGAAAAATAAATATAAGAGAGAGTATGAAAAGACAGTTACAAGAATGCATTGCAGATATCTATGAACTTGGCAAAGAATTAATGTTAAAAATTAAAATAACAAATAAAAAGCCTTATGCCAACTATATTTAGTGCCATAATTTAACTGTAAGAAGTTACTAAAATGTGTGTTTCAGTATTTTTCTTCAGTGGCGGAGCTCACAGGTCAGGCACCCCATAGACTTGAGAAACATCAAGTACAGCATGAGTGTATCTTCCCTAGAAATTCAGTCTGAATAGATCACCAACTAACTTTCCAATATGTTGTGACATAAACTAACATGATTGTAAGATTGAACCCTGCAGACATTCATAAAGAGTCAATGTACTTTTGAAGAAGATGTATTTTTCTCTCTTGCTGACCAAGAATGAAATCAGTCACTCACCTAGCCCTTGAAGCTCCCTGGGCACCTGAAAATTAGATCCAGAATTACTCACAGTTAGAAGCATCCCCAAAGGTTGAAGATACCAGCAGCTGGCGTCAATGTGTTTTTGAATCTTCTGCCTCAGTGATCTATATGGGAAGAGGTTTGTTTGTTTTCTAATTGTGTTTTAAAACTCAATTAAGCCAGGAATAACAAACCATCCCCCCATCTCCAAAAAGGCTTGAAACCATGAAACTTAATATTAATTTGTACATAATTTAAAAAAACCATATGCTTTTATTTTTATGTGTGTATGTCAGAGAAGACTACACATTGCCTATGACAATATCTGACCTATTTGATTGCCTTCTATCTAGCTTTAAAAATATAAGTATTTGTCATTATACCATTTTCTCAGAAGAAAAGATGTAATTTATCTAGATCATAGAGTCATTCTTTTACATAGCCTCCATACATCCCTGCCTCACTTTTAGATTAAATCCTTGGTAATCTATGACTATATCTAATAATATATCAATAATTGATTCAACAACAGGAATGAATGTACCATAGAACTGAAAATAAATGCTAGTAAGAGAAATTGGGAGGAGTATATATAAACTGTACATTCCAATTTTCTTCTAAAGCTAAAATTTGCCTTAAAAACCCCTACCCTTTTTTAAATAAATGAAAACTATTAAGAAGAAAGTAAAGATGAAAAAAAAACTTACCCTGAAGATTCAGAAGAAAAGAATAACTGAAAAAGAATCAATAGAAGAAATTAAAGGGCATTTGGGGAAGATAAGTATCAGATGAAAACCTAAGATTAGACAACTCCAGTGATGTCAGGATTATATGCAGAGACTCCATCTGCATAAAGTGAGTAAATATAAAGTCAAAACGCAATGGTTGAAATCAACAAAGTAAAAAAGATAAACTCATTTGAGAAGATGCTTAGGTTTGAACTAACACTTCACGGTAATAACTACACTTATTGACACATGTAAACATGAAACAGAAAACTAAATTTTTTTTTCAGGCATTTCTAGATTGTTTATGCTGGGAAGAGAAAAAGGAAGCCTCTTGAACCGTGACAGGTTCCAAATCACAGCACACAAAGGAGGGTTCTAGGTCCCTAATGGATCCCAGGTCACATTAAATGAATACTTGACTTAAGGTAAAAATGGCCCAAAATTAATAAATTTATATCTTAAATATATGATGAAGCAGAGTAAAATTAAACCCAAAACAGTCAGAGGAACCATACACTAAAGGGCAAAAAAATCATTATAACTAAATACAAAATAATGATATAAATACATCAGTTGAATCAGTATTTGATTTTTTTTGAAAAGATCAGTACAAATGATGTTAGCCAATAAATAAGGAGAAAAATAAGTGAGGAAAGAAATGATCAGAACAAAAAATTTAGATAATGACACAAATTTTATAGTTATTCAAAGAATAAAAAGGAAAATTTGAAAGCTCAGCCAATGTATGTATGCCAATGTATAAGATAACTTATAATAAAAAGCTGTGATATTTTACTCAAAACAGAACAACAGAAAGTCTGGCTGGCCTCACTTTTGTTAGAGACATTGAATTTAGAGTTGAAAACTTAGTCACAAAAAGTAAGGCTCAGGTGAGCTCATGGGTGAATCATACAAAATATTTAATGAATAATATTGATTACACAAACACTTTTCCCAAAAATATGAATAAAGGATCATTACTTAAGCCAAGTTAGGTGAGCAGCATTGCATTGATACAAAAGCTAGACAATGATACTGTTTATTGACCAAAGAAAATAGCTCTCAGGATCATATACAATAATAGTGCTTAGTAAATCAATTTTACTAGCTTATAAAATTTATATCCTACGGTCACTAGATCCAGGTATGTCTTATTGTCTCACAACAGATCAATGAGGTTTAAAGACAAATACTCAGGGAAAAGAATAAGGCCCTTTGAAGGTATGTTTAGGGATGAATAAACAAAGAGTATTCAAATAAAATGAAGACATTTTTGGTTATTTTTTAACTTATATCAAACAATTTAAAATTACATTTAAAAATACATATCTAAAAATAAGCAAAATATCAAATAATTGCTTTATTAAAAAAAAAACCATGTGCAACATCTGTACACTGGAAGCTACAGAGCATTGCTGAGATATTCAGAAGTAACTCTACCAAAAGTGATTCCATAATCACGGATACATTGGAAGCTACAGAGCATTGCTGAGATATTCAGAAGTAACTCTGCCAAAAGTGATTCCATAATCACGGATATGAGAACTCAAGACTAGCATGATAATGATTGCCTGAAAATCAAGTTATACATTCAAAAAAATCCTAATCAAAGCCCAGCATAATTTTTATAATAAGTATCATGCTGATTATAAAATTCATATTGAAGGGTAAGAGAATGAGAAGTGTATCCTATCAAAAATAATGTACGAATTCAACACGATCCTTCCCCCAATTTTGTTCTTCGGCATGGTAAAGTTTTCCTCATGGTGTCTTTTGCTTCCTTGGTTAGGCTTATTAAAAGAGTATTTATGAGATTGCTGTGGATAAAATTGATTCCTTGATCCCCTCTGTGTGTTGCTTTCTTTCAGCTCTTCTAACTTAGTGAAATATATGCTTTACGACAAGATGGAACAATTTTCTGAATTTAACCAGTATCTCTCTTAATGACTCACTTTTCATCTTGTATCTTATTAATTTGTGTCTTCTCTTTCTTATGGTTATATTGGCTGAGGCCTTTTCAGTCTTGGTTAGCTTTTTCAAAGAACCAACCCTTCCTTTTATTGATTATTTGTATTTTTCATTTATTTTCATTTATTTCTACTTTGATCTTAATGGTTTCTTTCTGTCTACTCATTTGTGGTCTGAAGTATACCTTTAAGTTATTTATGTGATGGGGGCTGGAGAGATGGCTCAGTGGTTAAGAGCACTGTCTGCTCTTCCAAAGGATCCGGGCTCAGTTCCCAGCACCCACATGGCAGCTCACAACTGTCTGTACTGCCAGTTCCAAGAGATCTGACATCCTCACACTAATGCACATAAAATAAAATTAAATACATTTTAAAAAGTTGTTTATGTGAGATTGCTGTGTTTTCTTGATACAAACTCCCTTCCATGGACCACTTTCATTGCATACCACAGATTTTGCAGGTTGTGTTTTCGTTCTCATTCAATCCTGGGAATTTCTTGACTCCGTACTTGATTTCTTTAAGAACTCATTCATTAGAATAATGGGGATTTTTAGTATTATCGTTATTATTATTATCCATGAGTCTGTGTATATTCTAGTATTTCTCCTGTTGTTTTGTAGTCATTCACTTGTGGTAAAACAATACAGAAAGTTATTTAACTTTTCCTATATTTTTTAAGTTTCCTGTAATTATTAAAACTTGTAGGGGTTGGGATTTAGCTCAGTGGTAGAGCGCTTGCTTAGCAAGCACAAGGCCCTGGGTTTGGTCCTTAGCTCTGGGGGAGGGGGGGGGGAGACAAAATAACAAAAAGACCAAAAAAAAAAAAAAAAAAACCTTGTAATACATTATCTACTTTAGAGAAAGTTCTGTGGGCCACTGTGAATAATGTGTATTCTACAGAGACTGGATGAAATGTTATATAGAGGCATGTTTAGATACAGTTTGCTCTATATGCTATTTAATTTAGTTGATCTTGTTTCTTTTCTTCTCAGGTGCCATCATGCTGTGCTTAATGCGTGAATTTATATTTAATGGCATAAGTTATACATCTTGTAAAGTCAAATCCACTTGTGTTCAGGGAATACATGTTTAGGACCATAATAGCTTCTTTCTTAGTGAGCTATTCCCTTAATGAATATTTAGGAACGAATGAAAATGAAATGTTCTTCTTTAATTCCTCCCACTAGTTTTGATTTACAATTTATTTTATCAGACATTAGAACAATGACACCATCATGTTTCCAAGGTCCAATTTTGAATACCCATTCCTGTCTTTTCACACTAAGGGAGTATTGTCTTTTGTGATGTACATTTCTTGGAATTTCTATTTTTATATTAATTGCAGTTTATTCATTTTCTATCCTAGCTGTAGCTCCCTCCCTCACTTCCTCCCAATCCTACCCTCCCTCATCTCCTCCCTTGCCCCTCTCCAAGTCCACTGATAAGGGAGGTCCTCCTCCCCTTCCATCTGATTCTAGTCTATTAGGTCTCATAAGATGCTGCTGCATTGTCCTCCTCTGAGGCCTGGCAAGGCTGTTCCCCCATGAGGGGGAGGCTGTCAAAGAGCGAGCCACTGAGCTCATGTCAGAGACAGTCCCTGTCCCCCTTACTAGGGTACCCACTTGGAGAATGAGATGCCATTGGCTACATCAGAGCAGGGGTTCTAGGTCATCTAGGTTATATCCATGAATGGTCCTTGGTTGGAGTATCAGTGTCAGAAAAGACCCCTGTGCCCTGATTTTTTGGTTCTGTTGCTCTCCGTGTGGAGCTCTAGTCTCCTCCAGGTCTTATGATCTCTCCCTTCCTTCATAAGATCAATACACTCTACACAAAGCTTGGTTATGAGTCTCAGAATCTGCTTTGATACACTGCTGGGTGGAGTCTTTCAGAGATCCTCTGTGTTAGGCTTCTACCCTGTTTCCTGTTTTCTCCTTCCAATGTCCACCCCATTTGTCTTTCTGAGTGAGAATTGATTATCTTACCCAGGGTCCTTCTTCTTGCTTAGCTTCCTTAGGTGTACAGATTTTATTATGTGCATCTTATATTATATGTCTAATATCCACTTATAAATGGGTATATGCTGTGTGTGTATTCCTGCTTCTGGGATACCTCACTCAGGTTATTTTCTAGATCCTACAATTGTCCTGCAAATGTTATGATTTCCTTGTTTTTAATTGCTGAGTAGTATTCCACTGTGTAAATGGATACAATTTCTGTATCCATTCCTCAGTTGGAGGACATCTGGGTTGTTTCCAGGTCCTAGCTATTATGAATAAAGCTGCTATGAAGATGGTTGAACAAATGTCCTTGTTGTGTGCTTGAGCATATTTTGAATATATGCCTAAGCATACCTGGATCTTGAGGAAGCATAATTCCTAATTGTCTGAGAAAGTGCCAGATGGATTTCCAAAGTGGCTGTACAAGTTTACATTCCCACCAGCAGGAGGAGGGTTCTCCTTTCTCCACATCCTCCCCAGCATGTGTTGTCACTTGAGTTTTTGATCTTAGCCATTCTGATGAGTGAAAGGTGAAATCCCAGGGTCATTTTGATTTGCATTTCCCTGATGACTAGGGATGTTGAGCATTTCTTGAAGTGTTTCTCTGTCATTCTATATTCCTCTACAGAGAATTCTCTGTTTAGTTCTGTACCCCATTTTTTAATTGGATTACTTGATCTGTTGCTGTTTAACTTCTTGAGTTCTTCATATATTCTGGACATGAGACTTCTGTCAGATAGAGGGTTGGTGAAGATCCTTTCTCTGTCTGTAGGCTGTCATTTTGTTGTTGTTGTTTTTGTTGTTTGTTTGTTTGTTTGTTTGTTTCTGGTGACAGTGTCCTTTGCTTTACAGGAGCTTTTCAGTTTCATGAGGTCCCATTTATTGATTGTTGATCTTAGAGCCAATGCTGTTGCTATTCTGTTCAGGAAGTTGTCTCTTGTGCCAATGAGTTCCAGGTTTTTCCCCATTTTTAATTCTACAGGTTTAGTGTGTCTGGTTTTATGTTGAGGTCTTTGACCCACTTGGGCTTTAGATTTGTGCAGGGTGATAAGTATGGAGCTATTTGCATTTTTCTACATGTAGACATCCAATTAGACCAGCACATTTATTGAAGATGCTGTCTTTTTTCCTTTGTATGGTTTTGGTTTCTTTGTCAAAAATCAAGTATCTGTAGATGTGTGGGTTTATTTCTGGGTCTTCCATTTGATTCCATTGAATCACCATTCTGTTTCTATGCTAGTACCATGCAGTTTTTCTTACTATTGCTTTGTAGTACAGCTTGAGATAAGGGATGGGGATACCTTCAGATGATCTGTTGTTGTAAAGGATCATTTTGGAAATTCTGTTTTGTTTTGTTTTTTCCATATGAAGTTGAAAATTGTTTTTTCAAGGTCTGTAAAGAATTGTGTTGGCTCAACAAAATGTTTTAAGGCATGCATTATGTGCTAGAATAAACATTCAGGAATGTCCAGCCTTTTAGTGTGACGATACATTATCATATATATAGATCATTCTTGATCCGTCAAAAATCCCCCCCAAAAAAAACCATATACACACATACAAAAGCCCTCATAATATTTTAAGTACATTTATGTTTGTTTTGGACTGTATTCATAGCTATGCATGGCATAGAACAGGAAACTCGGTGTGTTCAGGCCTGGGACTGGAGCACCTTGCCATGAAATCATAAAACTCTTGGTCAGAGGTTGGGACATGGTGCTTGCCTCTGTCTCTTGGAATTAAAGGCATATCTGTATTCCAGCTAGATTACACAGACCTAGAATGTCTTTGGATATGATCTCTTTCCAGAGCATCCATATTCCGAATTAAAATTCCTCTACAGCTTACACCCCAAAGATCAAGAGGAACAGCGAGGGACATGTACCTGGAGAAGGCACAGTCATTCTCTTGCAACACAGACTCTGGCAATTCTTGCCATTTCCTGCCAGCACATTCCCACACATCTTTGTACTATGCTTTGGAAATGGACAGGACATCTAGCTCATATCCTCAGAGAGTTGACAATTCTGTAAAAGACATGATACAAATGTGCTGCTTAGTTTTTTTGTCAACTTAACACAAGAAAACATCACCCAGAATGAGGAAAGTTCAATTGAAGAAATGCCTCGGTCAGATTGGCATATGGGCAAGTCTGTGGGGCATCTTCTTGATTGTTGTTTGATATGAGAGTGCTCAGCCTGCTGTGGGTGGTGTCACACCTGGGAAAGTGGTCCTGTAAAGTGTAAGAAGGTTAACTGGACATAAGCTGTGGAATCAAGCCAATAAGCAGAATTTCTCCATTACTTTCTGTCTCTGTGCCTGCTTGAGTTATGGCCATGACTTCCCTTCATGATGAAATGAGACCAATAAGCTGAAATAAACCATTTCTTTGCCAAAAAAAAAAGAATTGTGTTGGTATTTTGATGGGAATTCCATTGAATCTGTAGATTGCTTTTGGCAGGATGGCCATTCTTGCACTCTGTTAATCCTACTGATCCATGACAATAGGATATTTTCCATCTTCTGATATCTTCTTTAATTTCTTTCTCAGATACTTGAAGCTTTTTTTGAGCAGGTCTTTCACTTGCTTGGTTAGAGTCACACCAAGGTATTTTATGTTATTAGTGGCCATTGTGAAGGGTGTAGTTTCACTACTTTCTTTCTCAGCCCTTTTGTCTTTCATATACAAGAGTTAATTTTGTATCCAGCCACTTTGCTGAAGGTGTTTTTCAACTGAAAGAGTTCTCAGGTGGAATCTTTTGGTCACTCACATATACTTTCATATCATCTGCAAATAGTGATACTTTGGCTTCTTCCTTTCTGATTGTATCTCCTTGATACAATAAACTCCTTTAGTTGTCTTATTGCTCTTGCTAGGACTTCAAGTACTATGTTGAAGAGATATGGAGAGAGTGGGCAGCCGTGCCTTGTCCCTGATTTCAGTGAGATCGAATTAAGTTTCTCTCCATTTAGTTTGATGTTGGTCATAGGCTTGCTGTATATTGTCTTTATTATTTTTAGGTATGTGTCTTGTATTCCTGATTTCTCGAACACTTTAAATATGAATGGGTGTTGGATTTTGTCAAATGCTTTTTCAGCATCTAAGGAGATGATCATGTGGTTTTTCTCCTTGCGTTTTTTTTTAATAGTGGATTACATTGATGGATTTCTGTATATTTAACCACCCCTGCATGCATGGGATGACCTACTTGGTCATAGTGGATACCTTTTCTTTACTCTTGGATTCGGTTTGCAAGTATTTTATTGAGTATTTTTGCATCAATGTTCATAAGAGAAATACATCTGAAGTTATCTTTTTTTTGTTGGGTCTTTGTGTGGGTTAGGTATCAAGGTGACTGTGGATTCATAGAATGAGTCTGGTAATGTTCCTTCTGTTTCTATTTTGTGGAATAGTCTGAAGAAAATTTGAGTTGGCTCTTTAAAGGTCTGGTAGAATATTGTGCTGAAACTATCTGTCCTGGGGCCTTTTTAGAATGGGAGACTTTTGATGACTGCTTCTATTTCCTTGGGGGATATAGGAGTATTTAATTGATTTACCTGATCTTTACTTAATTTTGGTAGATGGAATCTATCAAGAAAACTGTCCATTTCATTTAGATTTTCAAATTTTGTGGCATACAGGCTTTTGTAGTATGACCTAATGATTGTTTGGATTTCCTCAGTGTCTGTTGTTATGTCCCCCTTTTCAATTCTGATTTTGCTAATTTGGATAGTTTCTCTCTGCCTTTTATAACTAAAAGGCTAAGAGATTGTCTATCTTGTTAATTTTATCAAAGAACCAGCTCTTGGTCTCATTGATTCTTTGAATTGTTTTCGTTGTTTCTAATTCATTGGTTTTAGCTCTGAGTTTGATTATTTCCAATTGTCTATTCCTCTTGGGTGTCTGCTTCTTTTTGTTTCCTAGGGCTTTTAGGTGTGCCATTAAGCTGTTTGTATGAGATGTCTCAAACTTCTTTCTGGAGGCACTTAGTGCTATGAACTTCCCTCTTAGCACTGCTTTCATTGTGTCCCATAGGTTTGGGTAAGTTGTTCCTTCATTTTCATTGAATTTTAGGAAGTCTCTAATTTATTTTTTTCATTTGTTCCCTGACCAAGCTGTCAGTGAGTAGAGGGTTGTTTAGTTTCCATGTGTATGTAGGCTTTTTGTTATTTCTGTTGTTGAGATCTAGTTTTAAGCCATGGTGATCTGATAGGATACAAGGAATTATTTCAATCTTCTTGTATCTGTTGAGGCTTGCTTTGTGTCCAACTGTATGGTCAGCTTTTGAGAAGATTCCATGAGTAGCTGAAAAGGATGTATACTCTTTTGAGTTTGGGTGAAAAGTTCTGTAGACATCTATTAGGTTCATTTGATTTAGGACCTCTGTAAGTGCCTTTATTTCCCTATTTAGCTTCTGTCTAGTTGATCTGTCCCTTGTTGAGGGTGGAGTGTTTAAATCATCCGCTATTAAGGTGTTGGCATCTATGTGTGATTTAAGCTTTAATAATGTTTCATTTACAAATGCAGATGCTCCTGTATTGGGGCATAGATATTCAGGATTGTGATATCCTCCTGATGGATTTTTCCTTTAATGAGATTAAAGTGCCCGACTTCATTTTTTTTTTTTATTAATTGTGGTTGAAAGTGTATTTTATTCAATATTAGGATAGCTACCTCCGCTTGTTTTCTGGGTCCATTTGCTTGAAAAACGTTTTTTCCATCCCTTTACTCTGAGGTAGTGTTTATCTTTGTTGCAAAGGTGTGTTTCTTGGATACAGCAGAATGTTCGATCGTGTTTCTGCAACCATTCTATTAGTCTGTATCTTTTTATTGGAGAGTTGAATCTGTTGATGTTGATAGATAATAGTGAGCAATGAATGTTAGTTCCTTTTGTTTTGGAGTTGGTGTTGTTACTGTGTTTCAATACTTGTTTTCTTTTAATTCTTTGTTGTGAAGTTATCTATATCCCATGTTTTCTTGGGTATAGTTGATTTTGTTGAATTTGAGTTTTCCTTCTAGTATCTTCTATAGGGCTGTGTTGCTGTATAGCTATTGTTTAAGTTTAGTTTTGTCATGGAATATTTTGTTTTCTCCATCTCTGTTGATTGAAAGCTTTGCAGGGTATAGTAGTCTGGGTTGGCATCGGTGATATCTTAGAGTCTTCATGACATCTATCCAGGCCCTTCTGGCTTTCATAGTTTCTGTTGAGAAGTCTGGTGTGACTCTGTTAGGTCTACCTTTATATGTTACTTGTTTTTTTTCCCTTGGTGCTTTTAATAGTTTTTCTTTGTTCTGTAGATTTAGTGTTTTGACTATGCTGTGAAAATGAGTAATTTCTTTTCTGGTCTAGTCTACTTGGTGTTCTGTAGGCTTGTTTGTCTGTGGACACGTGTTTAAGTTAGGAAAATTTTCTTCTATGATTTTCTTGAAAATATTTATGGACTTTAGAGCCTAGAATCTTTTTTTTTTTCATCTATTCCTATTATTCTTAGATTTTGTCTTTTCATGGCATCCTTGATTTCTTGGATGTTTTATGTTTGGAACTTTTCCAATTTTATTTTTTCTTTGAGAGATGTATCCACTTTTGCAATTGTATGTTCAGCACCTGAGATTCTCTCTTCCATCTCTTGTATTCTGTTGATGATGCTTACCTTTGTGGTTCCTGATCTTTTCTTTAAGTTCTCCAGCTCCAGGGTTTTCTCTGTTTGTGTTTTCTTCATTCATTCTAATTCTGTTTTCATTTCCATCAACTGTTTGAATGCAGATTCCTGTCTTTCCATGATGGCCTCTATTTTTTTTGTTTGTTTCTTCTCTATGTGCCACTAGTTGTGCCTCTATTTCTGCTTCTATTTGTGCCTCTACCTGTGCCTCTATTTGTTTGGCTGTATTTGCCTGTGTTTCTTTGAGAGCTTTGTTTGTTTCCTCTTTATGAGCCCAAAAACTGGATAAGTGTAGCTTTAAAATAATTTTCTGTATTTCTGATGAATTAAAATATCCATTTATTTTGGGGGGTGCTGGTGAAGCCATGATATCATGATTTTTGTCGGATGTATTCATAAGCCAACTTCTAGCCATCTGCTTATCTGTAACCTTCGCTATTTGTTCCTGGAGTCTGTACTTCACAATGGGTTCATCTGTTTCTGGTGTCTGGATTATTCTTCAGGAAGATGAGAGTTGTCCACTGGTTTGAGAGTGGATGTTGTGTTTCAGCTGTAGCTAAAGGAGAAAGTTCGCAGGCGCATATGTGCAAGGGCAGGTGTGTGTGTGGCAGTGTGCATTGAGAGAGAGTGTGCTAGAGTTTGTAGATACTTAAGTGCAGGGGGGATGGGCAGGGGTTGAGGGTGCTGGCGCTGTTCACAGGTGCAAGGTGCATGCACTGGTACCCTGAATAACTCTGTGATCCATAGGCCTCTTGTACTTTCCTTCTGGTATTCAGATCTGTCTGGGCTCCAGAAACTGTTTGCGTGGACCCCACTGGGAGACCCACAGAGCCAGGGTTTCAATGCTGAGATCTTGCTGTCTCAAGCATCCCTATGTTATCCACAGAGGGGGTGTGGGAGGGAGGGATCCGATGTTTGGCTGCTATCATAGAGGGACCCTGGTTCTGGGGCTCTGCAAACACTCACTTAAAGGGACACTCACTCGCTTACAGGCTTAATGGGAGAGCACAGGGGATCCTCCTGTTCTCTACTCACAGATTTGGGCCTGTAGGGGCAGATGAGAGTGCAGGAGATCCATCAGCTCAGTGGTGTCTACTGTTTGGCAGCAGGACAGGTACGCCTCTATAGCCTCAGTCAGTCACAGAGCTCACAGAGGCTTCTGCTTGTACTAGCCACTGTCCTGGCCTAGTAGAGGCTTGCCTGTGGGAGGTTTGTACTTGGACTAGCTGCCATACCCGGCAGCCACAGCCCCCTTTCTTTTCCCCCCTCCCCCAGGCCTGCCTGTGCCTTTTCAGTCACTGAGCTTGTGCTTGGGGCAATCACTGCAGTCTCAGTGCTTAGGGCAGAGGCCACTGCTCGCCACCTTGCTGAGCAGGGATACCCATGCTTGACGAAAGGAGAAGTGCAGGGGGTTTAATATTCTCTTTCAGTCCCTGGAGTGTCCACATGTGACCTGGATTCAAACTGTCCCAGCTCCTGAGTTCTCCTTTCTAGCCCAGGAAGCCTCAATGTGGATGTTCTGGCTTCAGCTGCCTCTCCACTCACCAATTTGGGAGTTTCATATCCTGTAACCCTCAGATAATGGTGCATGCTGGTCACCGCCATTTTGGAACCCCCACTATCATTCTTGACTACAAGTCAATGAGGCTTATATTTTTCTACAACTTTTTGCTAGTAATAACAAAGCTAGCAAATGGCATGAAGCAGACAATAGTGGTTTTCAAAGTTCTTTGGGGCTCTAGGTGAACATACATCTAAAATGGAAGGCTCTTAGTGAATCAATGAGGTTTCAGCTTGGACTGTAGACACTAGAGAAAGAGTAAGCATGAGCCAGACTGTTCTCAAAGGGGAAAAAAAAAAAACAAAAAAATCACTAGCCTTTGAGCCTAAATCCATGGCTCCATGGAAGCTATTGGGAACTGTAGTTTTTTTTTTTTTTTAAGCCAATTTAGCTGCTAGAAGAAAGCAGAAAGAAATCTCTCTGAAAAAATACAAAAATTTCTATGTCCTCAACCCAACAACAGATATTTTATTTAAAAAAAAAATGTAGTTTGTACTAAAGCTAACAAGGTGTGGAAACCAAGACCTAACTAAAAAGCAACAGCCTAACAGGTGATAGGTCCTCATGTGGTCTAGGTAACTGAGCTACAATTAGTTATTGATGCTAAAATAACTATATAAAACATAAAAAATAAAAAATAAAACACAAGATTAAAGATCTGTTTTATAAGATGGATGCTGTTACGTGCCTGGAGAAAGTGCTATGTATTTTCTAGTGGGATTTTGACAATTGCATGCATGGGGGTTGAGCAGGAAAGGCAGAAGCAAAACCCCGGATTCAGTAAACACAGGTCTAATTTGGAAATTTGAATAAATCCAATTTCTGTCTAGACAAGGTATTTTTTCTGAGCGTAAAGATTTCAGTTTATTCCACAGGCAGTGAAGTTCCCATCAGGAGAGTATCTTGATCAGGCAGTACTCTTATGAAAATTAACACGGAAGTGATTTACAAAATGGGCAAGAGAACAGTAGGTTTGTAATTGCTTTAAATTCTGAGGAAGAACAGTAAAAAGTTCTCAGAGTGACTGCAATCTTGTGCACATTATCCTAATTTCTCCCAGCTATCCTGTGAGTTGTATGTTACTTGGTTTTTACAAGAGAGGGAACTGAAGTTCAGAAATGCTGGATAATTCCCTGGACACACAGGGTTGCTCCTTGACTGCCTAGCTAACCAAAGACTCTGTTTCTTTAAAGTAACATCATACTACTGAAAGCCATGATGATTGAAATGGAGAAAGGCTAAAGAAATACCTAGAAAAAAGTATTAGTGGTAGGGGAAGCCAAGGGAAAGTCATGTAAACATCCAGGAAGTGAGGGAGGGCGGATAGCTCCATGAGTAAGAGCACACACTGCTCCTGCAGAGGACCACAGTCTAATTCCCACCACCCACACCAGGCAGCTGCTGGCCACCTAGAGCTCCAGGCCCACAGCGTTCAGACTTCTCTGCTGGCCTCCAAGGACAGCTTCGCTCACGCACAGTCCCACCCAACACACACACACACACACACACACACACACACACACACACACACACTTAAAAATCTAAAAAAAAAAAATCAGAAAGTTGCTTTGGTTCTTAATTACTAACTTTTCAAAGGTAAAAGTTGTATTTGAAAGAAACTATTATTATAAATTATCTTTAAGCAACATCTAACCATCTAACTTCTTTTATTCTACATTTTTTCTCTTTTTTTTTTTTTTTGTTTTTTTTTTTTTTTTCAAATAGCTTTTTTTTTTTTTTTTTTTGCTTATATAATATATCCTGCTTACAGTTTCCTCTCTTTTTACGTACTTCCCCTCCCATCTGGATCCCCCTGTTTCTCTCTCTCATTAGAAAACATAGAGGATTTTAAGGGATAATAATAAAATAAAATGAGATAAAAGGACTAATATATCAGAAAAACAAAACAAACAAACAGAAGGAAAAGAGCAGAAAAAGGGCCCGGGAAACAAATAGGCAGAGACCCCACTGTTTTACACATCTCAGGAATCCCCCAAAAACACTAAACTGGAAGACATAATATATATATACAAAAGTCCTCTAGGGTAAAAGAAAGACATATGTATATATGTTTGCAATTATGTATGTATATGTATGTGTGTTTGTATGTATTTTTAATAAAATAAAAATAAAATTTAAAAAATCTCTGAAATGACAATATGAGACAAATAGCATCCAATGATGCTGCTGAATTCATTTTCTGTTGGCCACTCAGTGCTGGGTATGAAGCCTACCCTTAAGATTAGTTTGCATTCTTTGTGAGAATCCCTTAAAGAAACTTAGTTTTTATTGGCAAGTGGTCATTAATTGGAGATGACTTCTGGGTTAGGAGTTGGGGGTGTGTCTGATTCACCTTTCATCATGCAGGCCCTAAGGGCACTACCTCACTTTCTGTGAGTTTATATGTACATCAATCATGGTGATTCAAAGGGCCTTGAATTCTTGGTTCCTCCATTCCTTCTGGCTCTTAACACTATTCCTACCTTCTCTTCACCAAGGTTACCTGAGCCCTGACCGGTGATATCTGATGAATTGGGGCTGAGTTAGGGCTTAGTGTTCCAATGTCTCTCACTTGCTGTATAATATCTGTCTGTGTATCTCTGTGCTTGTTTCCATCTGCAGCAGGAGGAAGATTCTCTGAGGATGGCTGAAAAAAAGGCTCAACTAGTAAGTATAACAGAATGTCAGTAGTAGCCATTCTTCTGCAGTTTTTTTTTTTTTTTTTTTTTTAGAGAACAGCGATGTTTAGTTTTGCCTAGGTACCTGGCCTGTCTAGTCTGAGGTTGTGGTTGCTTGAGCAGTGTCAGGTATGGGCCGCATGCCTTGGAGTGAGCCTTCAGTCAAATCAGATATTGCTTGCCAGCTCCACAAGTGTGTGTCCCCACTACACTAGTATAGCATGCAAGCAGGTCACCGTTGTCGATCAAAGGTTTTGTGACGTGCTTGGTGTTTACATTTCTCTTTTGGCAGCATTTCCTGTCCAAAGAGCCTAGTAGACAAGGATGAAGGTTCTGTGCAGGCACCAGCTTACCTTCTCTGTGTTCAGAGAGAGGTGATCAGGTGTTGTCTTCAGCAATGGGATCTTGCTGTCAGTTTGAGGAGAGCAAACTATAGTCCTGGCAACAGCCTGGTTGTTTGATGGTTCCCACTGGAGTGCTTCGTCCAGTGACACATTAAGATGTACCGCAATCCCAATGCTGGGAGCTTCATTTGGTGACAAGAGAGGTCCAACAGGTGCTCTTTGTCCCCATTATTTGATGATTTCCTTTAGACTTATTTCATGTTTATATACATTTTACGAAGGTTCTAGTGTATTAGGTTTCCATACAGCCCCTCAAATGACCTTTAATTTTAGCTGTCTCTCCCTACATTTCTTCCTTCATCCTGCTCTTCCCTCCCCCTCCAAATGTGAAACTCCCATTCTACCCGCGACCCTGCCCATTCATCCATAACTGTCTTCTTTACCCCATCCCAGGTAAATCTACCTGCTCTCCCCTACTCCCTTCTGCTCTCCATAGCCTCTGTGGATCTCCAGACTGCATCTTGGTTATTATTGACTTAATAGCTGATATCTTTATATAAACCCTCTGTTGGATTTGTAAAGCTCGGTTTGTAAAGATATTTTGCCATTCTGTATGCTGCCATTTTGTCCTAATGGTGTTGTCTTTTGCCCTTCAGAGCCTTTCAGTTTCATGGAGTCTTATTTATTAATTGTTGATATCAGTGCTTAGGCTAATGATGGTCTATTCGGAAAGACATTTCATGTAATAACAAGTTCAGGATATTCTATACTTTCTAGTCATTTTATCCACTTTTATGTTAAAGTCTTTGATGCATTTGAAGCTGTTTTGTGCAGGGTGATGAGTATGATCTATTTAGATTTTCTACATGAAGCCATCCAGTTTGAGTAGCACAATTTGTTGGAGATGCTGTCCTACTTTTCTGTGTTTATTTGTGGCCTCTTTTACAAAAACCTGGAGTTCCTAGTTTCATAGATTTATGTCTGGATCTTCAATTTGATTCCATTGATTAGCATGTCTGTTTTTATGAGAATATCATGCTGTATTATTACTATGGATCTGAACTACAAAATCAGAGATATTGATATCTCCAGCAGTTCTTTTATAACTCAGAATAGTTTTAGCTATCCTGTCTTTGATTTTGTTTCTTGTTTTTTTGTTTGTTTGTTTGTTTGTTTTGGTGTGTGTGCAGAAAATTGTCTTTTTCAGATCTGTGGAGAATTATACTGGAATTTTGATAGGGATTGCACTGAATATGTAGATTGCTATATGTAGGATGGCCGGCCATTTTTGCTCTATTATTCTTGCCAATCCATGAGAATGGGAGACTTCTCCATTTTATGATATCTTCTTTAGTTTCTTTCTTCAGTATCTTCATAAAACTATATTTTATCATATAAGTCTTTCACTTTCAAGGTTAGAGTTCCCAGAAGATATTTCTATTATTTGAGGAGATTGTGAAAGGTGTTGTTTCACTGAGTTCTTTCTTAGTCCTTTTGTCATTTGTATATAGGAGAGCTACTGATTTTTGAGTTAATCTTGTATTCAGCTACTTTAGTAAAACTGTTTATTAGTTGTAGAGATTTTCCTGTGAAACTTTTAGGGACACTTATGTATATACTATCATATCTTCTGCTAATAGACTTTGACTTCTTGCTTTCCAATTTGTTTTTGACATTTTTCAGTTGTCATGTTGCTCTAGCTAAGAAAGACTTCCTGTATTATATTTAATAGGTGTAAGTGGACAACCTTGCCTCTTGTTACTGATGTTAGTAGAACTGCTTTGGGTTTCTGGTCATTTAATTTTCTATTGGCTACGGGCTTGCTTTAAACTGCTTTTATTTTGATGAAGCATGTCCCTGTATCCCTTATCTCTCCCAAGACTTTTATCAAGAAGGGGTGTTGGATTATTTCAAATGCTGTTCTGTATCTAATGCAATGTTCATATGATTTTATATTTCAGTTTATGTATGTGATAGATTACATTTATCAGTTTATGTATGTTGAACCATCCCTGTACCTCTGGGATAAAGCGTACTTAATCATGGTGAACGATGTTTCTGATGTATTTTGTATTTGGTTTTCAAGTATTTTATTGAGGTGTGTGTGTGTTCATGCTAGTAAGGGAAATAGGTCTGTAATCCTTTTTCTTTGTTGTTTTTTTTTAACTGTTTATTATTATTATTATTATTTTACACTTGATTCACTTTGTATCCCTCCATAAGCCCCTCCCTCCACCCCTCCCAATCCCACGCTCCCTCCCCCTTCTTCATGCATGCCCCTCCCCAAGTCCACTGATAGGGGAGGTCCTCTTCTCCTTCCATCTGATCTTAGTCTATCAGATCACTTCCAGAGTGGCTGCATTGTCATCTTCTATGGCTTGGTAAGACTGTTCTCCCCTCAGGGGGAGGTGATCAAAGAGCAGGCCTATCAGATTGTGTTGGAGGCAGTCCCTCTTCCTATTACTATGTAACCCACTTAGACACTAAACTGCCATGGATTACATCTGCGCAGGGGTACTAGGTTATCTCCATGCCTGGTAATTGCTTGGAGTATGGGTCTCTGGGAAGACCCTTGTGTTCAAATCTTCTAGTTATGTCGCTCTCCTTGTGGGGTTCCTGTCCTCTCCATAACCTACTATTTCCCATTTCTTACATAAGATTCCATGCCCAACAGTTGGCCATAAAGTCTCAGCGTCTGCTTTGATTGTCTGCAGGGCAGAGCCTTTCAGAGGCCCTCTGTGGCAGGTTCCTAGGTTGTTTCCTGCTTTCTTCTTCTTCTGATGTCCATCCTCTTTGCCTTTCAGGATGGGGATTGAGAGTTTTAGTCAGGGTCCTCTCTCTTGATTAGTTTCTTTAGATGGACAGATTTTAGGTTTATCCCATAAGTCTATATGAGTGAGTATATAGCATGTGTGTCTTTATGCTTCTGGGACAGCTCACTCAGGATGATTCTTTCCAGGTCCCACCATTTACCTGCAAATTGCATGATTTCCTTATTTTTCATTGCTGAGTAATACTCCATTGTATAGATGTACTACAATTTCTGCATTCACTCTTCAGTTGAGGGGCATCTGGGCTGTTTCCAGCTTCTGGCTATTATAAATAAGGCTGAAACAAACATGGTTGAGGAAATGTCCTTATTGTGTACTTGAGCCTCTTTTGGGTAGATGCCTAGGAGTGGTATGGCTGTATCTTGAGGAAGCACTATTCCTAGTTGTCTGAGAAAGCGCCAGATTGATTTCCAGAATGGTCGTACAAGTTTACATTCCCACCAGCAGTGGAGGAGGGTTCCCCTTTCTCCACAACCTCTCCAGCATGTATTGTCACTTGAATTTTTGATCTTGGCCATTCTGATGGGTGTAAGGTGAAATCTCAGGGTTGTTTTGATTTGCATTTCCCTAATGGCTAATGAGGTTGAGCATTTCTTCAAGTGTTTCTCTGCCATTCGATATTCCTCTTTTGAGAATTCTCTCTTTAGCTCTGTTCCCCATTTTTTAATTGGATTACTTGGTTTGCTGCTTTTCAGCTTCTTTAGTTCTTTATATATACTGGATATTAGCCCTCTGTCAGATAAAAGATTAGTGAAGAGTCTTTCCCAATCTGTAGGCTGTAGTTTTGTTTTGATGACAGTGTCCTTTGATTTACAGAAGCTTTTCAGTTTCATGAGGTCCCATTTATTGATTGTTGCTCTTAGAGCCTGTGCTGTTGGTGTTCTGTTCAGGAAGTTGTCTCCTGTGTCAATGAGGTCAAGGTTCTTGTTTACTTTTTCTTCTAATAGGTTTAGTGTGTCTGGTTTAATGTTGAGGTCTTTGATCCACTTGGACTTCAGTTTTGTGCAAGGTGATAAATATGGATCTATTTTCATTTTTCTACATGTAGGCATCCAGTTGGATCAACACCATTTGTTGAAGATGCTATCTTTTTTCCACTGTATGGTTTTGGCATCTTTGTCAACAATCAGGTGTCCATAAGTGTGTGGGTTTATTTCTGGGTCTTCTGTTCGGTTCCATTGATCCACCATTCTGTTTCTATGCCAGTACCATGCAGTTTTTATAACTGTTGCTCTATAGTACAGCTTAAGAGCAGGGATGGAGATACCTCCAGAAGATCTTTTATTGTAGAGGATTGTTTTGGCAATTCTGGGTTTCTTGTTATTCCATACAAAGTTGAGAATTTTTCTTTCCAGGTCTGTAAAGAATTGTGTTGGCAATTTGATGGGGATTGCATTAAATCTGTAGATTGCTTTTGGTAAAATGGCCATTTTTACTATGTTAATGTGTTGGGTTTTTATATGACTTGTGTACCAGGTGGTAATTGTGGCCTCATAAAATGATTTAGGTGATGTTCCTTCTGTATCTTTTTTGTGGAATAGTTTGAGGAGAATTGGTGTTACCTCTTCGTTGAAAGTCTGATACAATTCTGATATAAAACACCTGTCTCTGAGCTTTTTTTGGTTGGAAAACTTTTGATGGTTGCTTCTATTTCACTAAGGGTTATATATCTACTTAAATTGCTTACCTGCTCTTGACTTAACTTTGATAAGTGGTATGTATTGAGAAACTTATCTTTTATATTTTTAGAAAAAATTTTAAAGTTTTGCAGTTTTGTGGGGTTCAGATTTTTAAACATGTCTATATGGTCTACTAGATTTCCTTGCTGTCTATTATGGCTCTCCCAGTTATGTCTCTAAAATTTTTAACTTGGATATTCTCTTTTTGCCTTCAGTTAATTTGGATAAGAGATCCTCAAGCCTATTGATCTTCTCAAAAGGCAAACACTTTGTTTCACTAATATTTTGTATTGGTTTTGTTTGTTTGGTCATTTCTATTGTGTTGATATCAGACCTGAGTTTGATTATTTCTTGCTGTCTACTCCTTTGGGGTGTGAGTTCCTCTTTTTGTTCTATAGAATTCAGGTATGCTAATTTTTTATGTAGGTACTTAATGCTATGAACTTGTCTCTAAGAACTGTCTTCATTGTTTTCCATGAGTTTGGGTACATTGTGTTTTCATTTCTTAGTTTTTGTCTTGACCCATTTTTCACTCAGGAGTGAGTTGTTTAGTTTTAATGAGTTTGTCAGTTTTCTGTCACTCTGTTTCTACTATTATTGATATCCAGCTTTAAGCCATGGTAGTCAGATCAGATGCAGGGTGTTTTTCAGTTTTCTTTTTTTTGCATTTTTATTAATTATTATTATTATTATTTACCACAGTTTCTTCACTTTGTATCTCTGCTGTGGGCTCCTCCCTTGAATCCTCTTAATCCCACCCTCCCTCCTTCTTCTCCTCCTATGCTCTCCCCTAGTCCACTAATAAGGGAGGATCTCCTCCCCTTCTATCTGACCCTAGCCTATCAAGTCTCATCAGGACTGGCTATATTGTTTTCCTCTGTGGCCTTTCAGGGCTGATCAGAGAACCTGCCACTGAGTTCATGCCAGAGACAGCCCCTGCTCCCCTTACTAGGGACCCTACTTGGAGACTGAGTTTATGGGCTACATCTGAGCAGGAGTTTTAGGTTCTCTCAAGAAGCTCTATTCAGTTTTCTTGTATCTGTTGAGACTATCTTTGTGTCCAACTATGTGGTCAGTTTTGGAGAAAGTTCCATGAGGTGCTGAGAAGAAGGTATAATCTTTGTGTTTGAGTGAAATGTTCTACAATAACTGTTAAGTCTAATTGGTTTATAATGTCAGTTAGCTTCAGCATTTCTCTTTAGTTTTTATTTGAATGACCTGTCTGTGGGATACTGAAGTCTTACACTGTCAGTGTGTGAGAGTCAATATGTATGTATGTCAATTTTGTTACACTATTACTTCCTTTCTGAACTTGGGTGTTCTTGTGTTTGGGGAATAGATATTAAGTATTACAAGGTCTTCTTGGCAGATTTTTCCTTTGATGAGTATGCAGTGATCCTCCCTATCTCTTTTGATTAGTTTTGGTTTGAAGTACATCTTATCACATATTAAAATGACTATATCTGCTTGCTTTTTAGTTCCAATGGACTATCTTTAGCCATTATTTTGCCTGGAGGATATGTCTATTCTTGATGTTAATGTGTGTTTCTTGAATACAGAGCATTCCAGATCCTGTTTTCACATATATTCTGTTATTCTATGTATTTTTATTGGGGAATTGAGACCATTGATGTTAAAAGATATGAGGAATGTTTTTTGATTACTGTTATTTTCCTCTTGTGGTGTGTGTGTGTGTGTGTGTGTTTCTCTTTCTTTGATTTTCTGATCTGGAATTCTTTATGCTTTGTGTATTTTGGGGGTTGGTTAACGTCTTTAGGTTGGAATCTTCTTTTTAGCACCTTCTATAAGGCTGGATTTGTAGACAGATTTTGCTTAAATTTGGTTTTGCCATGGAATATCTTATTTGTGCCATCTATTGTTATTGAATGCTTTGCTGGTATAGTAGTCTGGGCTGACATCGGTGATCTCTTAGAATCTGTAGCACATCTGTCTATGCCAGTCTGGCTTTTAGAGTCTCCACCGAGAAGTCATATGTAATTATAATAGGTCTGCTTTTATTTATTACTTGTTCTTTTCTCCTTGAAGCTTTTAATATTCTTTCTTTGTTCTGTACAATTAGTACTTTGATTTTTATGTGCCATGTGAAATTTCTTTTCTGGACAAGTCTGTTTGATGTTCTGTATGCTTCTTGTACCTTGATAGGCACCTTTTTCTTTAGGGTAGGGTAATTTTCTTCTATGATTTTTCATTAAAAATATTTTCTGTGCCTTTGACCTGGATTTCCTCTCCTTCCTCTATTCCTATTATTATTAGATTTGATTGTTTTATAGATTTCCTGCATGTTTTGAAACAGGAGTTTTTTAGATTTAACATGTGTTTTTCTTTTTTTTAAGGTAGCCATTTCTTTTATTGTGTTTTTTGTTTTGTTTTGTTTTGTTTTGTTGTTTGTTTCTTTGGTTGGTTTTTGGTGTTTGGCTTTTGGGTTTCTCAATGAAACCTTGGCTCTCCTGGATTTGCTTTGTAGACCAGGCTTATCTTGAACTTATAGAGAGTCACCTGTCCCTACCTCTCTGAGTGCTGGGATTAAAGGCGTGCGCTACCATGCACAGATAGTAACATTTTCTTTGTTGATTTTATTTTTGCTACTGGGAGATTGGATATGGAGATGAGGAAGAGTGAAGATCTAAAGTTCACCTACATGTTTTGCTGGCCAACTGGTTTGGATGGTGGGTTTCTAGGGAACTCCCTGCTGGAGTGAGAGCTGCGATAACAGGATGAGTGGGAAGGAAGGTTGAAGAAGAATGTCTGTCTGATCTACTGTGAGGAGAAAGGAGGTGAAATCCATTACATGTGGTTTGATACAGAGTTAGAGGTCAGACTGGGAGATTTGATTTACAGGAGAGGAGAGATAGGTGAAGGTTTGTAGTTAGACTGCCTGCTTCCCTGGCTGGAGTGACCTGCAGGCTCCAAGGGGAGACCTGTAGGAGATGGGGTCTGGAATGAAGGGATGAGTTGGGAGAAGGAAGTTTGAAGCAGATCTGTGTGACTCTCTGAAGGAGGAGACAAGGAGGAAGGAAAATCAGCATCAAGTGGTCTGCTACAGATCTGGGGATCACACCCGGGGGATAGATTTCAAGGAAAGGTAAAGATCTTCGGTTAGCCTACTTGCTTGCCTGGATTTAGTTTATTTTGCTTTTTATGAACAAGTATGAATGTCTCTGGAGGTACTGGGCTCAGCTCAATCAGCAAACACTTCTTGTTTATATTCATAGAAACCAATAACCCTTCATGATAAAATCAATTTCCAGTTGAATAGCCTTTATTCAATATTTTAATTAGCCTTTGAATAGGGAAATATATTGTGAAGGCTAAGCCACTCATCTCCTTTAAATCAGGCAACATAAGAAGAATATAACTTTTGTGCCTTTGCCAAGGACCTCTCCTGAGCCTGAACTTGAATCTAAAGGCTAACATTCTGTACATCTGCAGATTTTCATTTTCTACTAATCCACAAAAACAGATCCAAAGCAAATTGGGTAGAAACTTGCAAGGCATTGTTTCTAGTCTAGGATGGGGACAATTAGAGAAAGCAGAACTAAACCTTTGCATGTAACAGGTCTGTTCATAATTTTCTTCCAATTAAGTCTGTTTCACCCTCTGTACAACATTATAACTTGTTTTAAAAAATAGCAATTAAAAGAAACACATCATGCCTAAACTTTAAAAGGATCCTCAGCCTAGCTATACATGTTTTTATGTACAGGAAGCACACATATGCAGACACTAATACATTACCAGAATTGTCATCTCTTCCTAAAAGATTATAAGATTATAAGATTAAGATTATAAGATCAATAGATCTTATAATTATCAAGATGGTTACTTTTCAGTTTAATGGGGACTTACTAGAGAATAATAACATATTATTATATACCTTCGGTATTTTGCCAATACAGATATTTTTATATCTAGACTGAAAAAGTTACCAAAAGACTGGTGTCGAAGAACATTGCTGCTAATATTTTGGGTTCCCACTTACCCTTGTCCCTTCAAAGTAATGATCACAACTCTCTGCAAGGCTATATTGTCTTGATGAACTAGGCAAATTGGAACTTCGTATAAGGATGGAGTGTGAACAATTACATAAAATTTAGTTTTACTTTTGTCAAAGGGCACTTGTTCTTAACAAATTGATAACTGTTAATGTTTATGGAAAATTCCCGTACATCACACAGTGTATCTGATGCTTCACTCAATGTTAGAGTAAGAGACATTTTTCTATTTTGCTGATGAACAGAGACATGGTGTCTGCTCCTAACACACATACAAGAAGTAGCATAGCCATTATTCCAAACCTAGAGAGTCTAACTCTAGGAACCATAGTAGCATTTTACATTATCTTTCTTTATGTACAATTCAGAATATACCTTAGAAAATGTGGATAAATAACAAGGAGTCAATTTTGAGGAGTTCATCAACTTTTTTTTTCTGAGTGTAAGGTACTTTCTGGTACCATAGAGAGTACTTCATAATTACACATTCATCCATACAGCACAGAAATCTCAGCTATTTCCACTTAGGGGTTGGAGAAAAGAGAGAAGGATGCTGGAAAGGTGATGGTAGCAGAAACTGGTTAGTAGCGCCAGCATTTTTCTTCTTCCTAAAACAGAACTGGGTGGCATTTCAGAGCATCCCTTGAGGTTAGTCTTGACAATGTACAAATGTTTCCCTATTAAATATGAGCAGAGGAGAGGTGTGTCATGAATGGCTGGGACATTTAAGGGTCAGCTTTGTCTTTTGTATTGCTTTTAACACTTGCCCCCAGCTCGGCAGCACAGAAGCACTGACCATTACTGCATGAATCACAGATGCACAGTGATACTGAATCAGAAATAATTATAATCATGAGGAAAAGGCTGCCTGTAACTCAACAGCACTCATTATAGACCTTACATGAACAGGAAAGCAACGCTGACCGTATTTAAGCAATTATGCATACATTATTACAGGACAAATTATCACCTCTGCTAGCAACACCTTGTTCAGATAATCTTTTTGTAGATTAGTTAAACATAAACAATGAAAACAATGATACAAAAGCAGAGACTTTAGATTGGTTTGTTGGGCTGTTTAATCCTAGCTGCCCTGTGCACACACTGTTTGTAACCTTAGAGTTATGCCATGCATTTTTTTTTCAATTTTCAAATGGTGATTATAGTAGTGCATACCCCCCAATTAAGATTGAATTAACATCATAAATCACAGGAAGCAAAATGTACATTTACTTATATTCTATGAAATTATCATTTTATTTATAGTAGTGATTTTTTTAACTTTTTTATTTTTTATTAATTACACTTTATTTATTTTGTATCCACCCATAAGCCCCTCCCTCCTCCCCTCCAGATCCCATCCTCCCTTCCCTTTCTGCATGCATGCCCCTCCCCAAGTCCACTGATAGGGGAGGTTCTCCTCTTCTTTCTGATCTTAGTCTATCAGTTCTCATATAGTAGTGATTTTTAAATCACTAAACTAAGTCATTTATGCATCTCCTATTTTGTTCTTTAATTCAATTGTATAAGATTTATATTATGCATGTGTTGTGGCTTGAATGTAGAAAGTACCCTATAGGCTAATGTTTGAACACTTGGCCCCACTCTTTGGAAAGCTTATGGAGCATTTAGGAGGTGAACCTTTGCTAAAGGAAGCTTGTCACTAGCATAGCCTGGTCCCACTTGTGCGCTCTCTCTCTCTCTCTCTCTCTCTCTCTCTCAGTATATGTGTGTGTCTGCCTGTCTCTGTCTCTCCCTCCTTCTCTCTCCTGACTGTAAATGTGTTCAGCTACCCTCCTGCTCAAGCCACCTTGCTTTCTCTACCTGTTACCACAACTCTAATTATATGTCAGATGAGCACCTCTTCCCTGGGGTTGCTTTTTAAAGGGTATCTTAGCATAACAATGGATGTGTTAAGAGTGATTAAATGATAATAAAGGCACAAAAAGAACCTTAGCTCTTTATCAAACATTGAACTGAATACTCAGTGTAACCATCTTAACAGCTAAGGAGACATTTTAAAGAGGGGCACCTGTGCCCTTTCCTCCAGCTATTAAGACTATGGAAACAATGCATCTCAGGAATTAGAAATTCTCCAAGAAGCCACGCTGGCATGAGAGAAAGGCAGAAGCCTTGGAGACAGCCAGAGAAGAAATTTGCTTCTAAGGAAAAGATGTCACACTGTACTGAACTTACATTAACATATGCATGATTCCTGGATTTGTTTAATATTTTCTGTAATGTTTTAACCTTGCACAGAAAAGGTGAGGTAGAGCTAAAAGTCTTTACTGCCTTTGACCAAGCTATAAATAAATCCATTGTCAATTTATTTCCTAATTTCTTAGAAAGATTATGAATCTAAATGTCTATTATAAAAATAACTCTTATTAGCTCTTCTTGTTATCCACTCATATTATTACAGATTTTAAAACAAATAACGAACCCATAATAGCATAAATTATGTAGAAAATTTGGCATCAGTCAAAAGAATTCCAATGACTATAAAGCTGACAGGGTGGTAATGAAAACCAGTAGTATGTCCCAGCACTCAGAGAGGAAGAGGCAGATGGATCACTGAGTTCGAGGCTAATTTGGTCTACAAAGCGAGTCCAGGACAGCCATGGCTACACGAAAAAACACCATCTTGCAATAAATAAAAGCAAAAACCAATACAAAAACAAGCAAACAAACAAACAAAAAAACATCACCACCAAAAATACATTGGCATGGATAGCTGAAGCTGGATCAGTGATACTATGGAACTCTAAAGAGGCACATCTCTTCAGAGAATGGATCACCGAAACCAGCCAAACAAACAACCAAAACCTTTGGAAACATTTAGACATTTAGACTTGTGTGGGTTTTCCATTCTGCATATCTGAAAAAAATGATTTTCACTTCTCACAGAAAGTTTGAAGAGCTGCGTTCTAGAAAGAGTAGTATAAAATTCCAGCACAAGGGAGGCAGTTATAAGGCCTATAAGGCCAGAGAACCCATCACTAAAAACAAACAGAACTGAGCCAGCTGAGCTGGCTCATGCACATCTGCAGTTCCAGAAGTCAACAGGCCATGGTAAAAGAATAACAAGTTACAGGCTAAACAGCAAGACCTTGTCTCAAAATACCTAAAGAAAAGAAAATCCTAAGAGTATCGAGAACATGGTGAAGGTTTTAACCATTGTTATCCATGAAGAATTCTTTTTTTTTCTTTCTCTATTCTGTTAGGTTCAGGGTGAGAGGAATGTGAATTAAATTGAAAAAAAAAAAAGACAGATTAGTGGGGAGAGGACAGATTTATATATATACATATATTCACATGTATATGAAAGTTAACAAAAGAAGTAGCTCTCTTTTAATGCTTAAAAGTTATAGGTCATTTAAGTCTGACAAGAAAAGTCCAGCGAGATTTCTGTATGCATTCACTGAATGGCAAATGACTTTACCTTAAAATACTCTGGGCATCTAAATGGGTCACTGTTAGACTAGAAACCAAACACAGCTGCCTTCAACGCAGACATGAAACGCGTGCGTCTTTTCAGTGATCATTGAGGATTACAATGATTAAATTATAGACAAATTCTTTACAGTATGTTTTAAATTTGTCTGTTATTGCCATTAGCTTTCATCTTTATTTTGTAATGTAGAGCTAAATTACCATTTATTGTCTGTTCATTTCAGCATAAATAACTATGTCTAGAGCATAATGGCGACACCTGTTGTTTCAGGACTGTGGTCGGGAGCGGCTGAAGCAAAAGATTGCTATGGATTCAAGGGAAGCCCGAGCTATGAGTGATTACCAAGCCAACCCAGGTTACATAGCAAGACCCTGTTTCACAAACGAAAGAAAAGAATTTCTAAATGGGTCTATCAGCAATGAGTCGCACTATGTCTTATTTCCTCCCTCACTGCTGAAGAAACTTTATCTCACTGAGGTGAGGGCTCCTTGGATGGGGTAGACCATTTTCTTGGTTGCTTTGAAGACTTTCTTACAGTCTCTGTCTTGTCAATCTATGCTGTGTTTAGGCATGGGTCTCTGTGAGTCATGCCATGGAGTAAACGGAGCTCCTTGAATGTGCAGATTTAGGTTTTTCAGTACCTTGTGAAATTTTGCAGACATTTTTTCTTCAATTAATATATGCTCCCTTCTGTTCTTTTCTTCTTTGAGGACACTATTATGGTATGTTTGCTGGGACCTCATCATTTCCAAATGCTCTGTGTGTTTTTCTTCATATTGCCTTTTCCTTAGCGTATAAAATCCGTAGTGATGTATTTTCAAGTACGTTTCTTCTTCCACTGTTTCTAGTCTATTATTAATCTCTTCAAGAGAATCCTGGATTTCAATTACTATACTTTCAACTCTACTTTGTATTCTAATTTTTAACTTTTACTGATATCGTTGCTATTAGTTGGTATTCTGTGTTTGATGTGAAATAACTGTTGTACTTACCCTTTAATTCTTTAGTCACAGCAGATTTGACTTCTGGTCTGTAAACCATATACAGCATTAGGTTCAGATATAGGTTGGAGACTGGGCGCTGGTCCTCCCTGAGCACACACAAAGCCCCAAATATGAATGCGAGTTTCAATCCCAAGACTTTTCTCCAGGTTTCCCACGGCGACCAAGTGACTTCCTTTTAAATGTTTGAGTAGGCTTTTGTGTCTCCAACTAAAATCACTGTGAGGCAGCTTTGATGTTTTTAGATTGCTATTATTTTCTGACTTCTACACTCCAGGGACAGGACTTTTTGCACTATGTGAGCACTGCATCAAATCAAATAGCTACAACACCTGGGAATAGAACTTTTCAGTGCTGCCACAGGCATCTCACTGCCTGTGTATTGGGCATGGGGATTTTATACAAGTCTAAGGAGGCCTCACCTTCAGCTTGCAGAACTGCTGCTTTTTATAAGCTGAAGTAGCAATTGGTAGGATGATGGGAATGACTGTATGTTTAACCATCACAGGGTCTTCAAGAGTTGATTGACTGTCAAAGATACCAAATAGTTGAGTTTAGTGTTTTGTTGCTGCTGTTGCTGCTGCTGTTTGTATGGGGGTGGGTGTTTGGGGACCTGACAGGGTGAAGAGATGAACAATTCCACGAAGGTCTCACCATTATTACTGAAACTTTACTGTTGTCTGTATCTGCGGGTTATGCTCCAGGTCCTGAAATAACAACCCTGACACTTTTCTATTTATGAATAAATGTCTACACCATAAGCTTTGGGTCATTCCCCAACCAGCTCATAACTTAATTTACCCATTTATGTTATTCTATGTGTACCACATGGCTGCTTATCTTTTCTCAGTTTCATGTATCTGTCTTCTTTGGAGACCAGGGTGAAATTCTCTCTGACTCTATCCCAGAGTTCATCTCTTTCTGCTGGAACTCCTCCCTCCTACTTCCTGCCACAGCTCGTAGGTCATAAGCTTTTTATTGACAGGTGATGCTTCCACACAATACACAAAAGATTCTCTCTATAGTTGTCAGGAAACTTAAGCAGCCTAAGAAATAAATGTTTTGTTAACAATAGTATCTTTAGGAAATATCAGTGCCCTTCACAAAGAATTTTGTTAACAGAGAGTGATTTAAATAGGCAGACACACTGGTATATAGATAGATGGATAGAGGAAAAAAGGGTGTGTGTGTATGCATTTTCATACATAAATCATTTTTATAGACAAATGAAAAATTTGCGATTACATCTGGAATATGTCAAGATGGCAGAGAAAAATACATCCGATTTCAAGCATTATACTCTTCTGTTGCTCGAGTCTTTCGAGAAGTATGAATTATACTGCAATACCTTAATCAGTGGGAGAAAGAAATCAATGAGAGAAGGAAAGAAATTATCCTAAAAAAGATTTTGTATTTTTCCACTTTGATGGTTGTGCGACATACAATTTATTTCATTAATGCTCTCCTAAAATAGGGCTTTTATACTTTAATAAAAATGGATAAACTGCGCCATACTGCCACTCCAAGTACAGTGTGAACATTTTTTTCTCCTTTATGACTGTCTTGTTCTCATGGCAGTTACTTCTAAAGAGTCACATGTTAGAACCAGAAAGTTATTCCTTTGGAAGAAATTCAAGAACAATTGGTTTTGCTCTTGGTTATTTGGTCCAAAAGCATCAATTTGCAGTTAAATAAATCACAGGGGGCACATATTTAATGTATTCCATTAAAGACCTATGGCAGAGAACTTTGCCTTGTCTTACTCATGAAATCCCGTGAGCATTTCAGTAATTAAGTGAGACATACTGCATAGAACTAGTTGTATTTCAGGCTGTTGGTGAGACTTAATGACAGAAAGTGTGGAAATAGCTTTAGCTATATCTTAACCTCAGGCCAGTGCTAAGCTATCAGCCCCAGTGTGTGCCATTCTGTCGCAGTCTGAAAGTGTGATTCAAAATTTATCAGTGAACTCAACATTATTTCATAAGAGTTCTTATGCTGGGTGATTTCTCTCACATACTGTGGAATTATGTGTCCTAGAGACTACATGTCCTGAGATAGAAAAATATCTTTTACAAAGCAACCGATATGAGACTGTAAATATTTGATGAATTTCCTGACTATTCATGAAACTTGATTACTTTGCTTCATTTTGATTTTTTTTCCCACTTGACCTAACAGTCAGTATCATATTTCTTTACCATGTTACTTTTCAATGATTCCAGTTTGTTATAGTTAAGACAATTTCTCAGTCCAATTCATGACATTTCTCTTTAAATGAGAAATGATTTATTTGGCTTACAATTTCAGGTTGCAGTCTCTAAGGTCATGGATGGCAAGGCAGCAGAACCTTGAAACAGGTAGTAACATTATCTTTACTTTAGTTAGGAGCAGAGAGCAATGAAAGAATCCTAGTGCCCAGGTTGCTCTTTCCTTTTCATTTGCTCCATAGCCTCACATATACAGGGTAGATTCTTCCTCAAGCATGTCCAAGATAGACAGTTCCTCACTGGACTCCCTTGCCTAAGTCATTCTTGATTATGTCAAGTTGACATTAAAACTAATCAACACATTCCACCATCTCTTTCAAGAGGAGCTACAACCTACCCTCCCTAAGAGAATGGGCAGAAATGTCTTCTCTCATGGACCCTCCCTGCTGACATTTTATCCATGGTTAACTGTAATCCACAGTTTGACATAGAATTTCACTGAGCCAAACTTTTCTTTTAACTTAACTTAATTTATTTTTTTACTTATTTTTATTTTTTATAATTTATTCATTTTATATACAGAATTAAGGCCCTTCATCTCCCTCTAGTCCCACCGTGCCTCCCTCTTCCTCTCCTATGTCCACTAAAAAGAAGTGTCCTCCTCCTCTACCATTTGACCCTAGCCTAGCAAGTCTCACTAGGACTGCCTGTATCCTCTTCCTCTGTGTCCTGGTTGGTGTCCTGTGTCCTGCCAGGAGGAAGTGATCAAAGAGCAGGCAAAGTCCATGTCAGAGTCAGCCCCTGCTCCACTTATTAGGGAACCCACATTGAGACTGAGGTGCCCATGGGCTACATCTGAGCAGGGTGTCTGTGTCCTCTCCATGTATGTTCCTTGGTGCATCAGTGTCTTCTGGCCCTCCTGGGTCCAGATTTGTTGCCATTCTTGGTCTCTTGGTGAACTCCTCTCCCCTCTGGGTCCTTTTATCCTCCCACTCTTCCATAAGACTCCCTGTGCTCTGCCCAAAGTTTGGCTGTGACACTTAGCATCTGCTTTAATCCCCTGCTGGGTAGAGTCTTTCAGAGGACATCTATGGTAGCTTGCCATCCTGTTCCCTCTCTTCTACTACTTCTGGTGTCTCTCCTGTTTGGCCTTCTGAATGAGAATTAAGCATCCTTCTTAGGGTCTTCTTTGTTATTTAGCTTCTTTAGATCTATGGATTTTAGCATGTTATACTATATTATATGGCTAATATTTGACAACACAATCTGAAGAAATATGGAGAAAGGGGAACCTTCCTCCATTGCTGGTGGGAGTGCAAACTCATACAACCACTTTGGAAATCAATCTGGCACTTTCTCAGACAATTGGGAATAGTGCTAACTCCTAGCTATACTATTCCTGAGCATATACCCAAAAGATGCTCCATCATACAACAAGGACATTTGCTCAACTATGTTCATAGCTGCTTTATTTGTAATAGCCAGAATCTAGAAACAACACAGATGTCCCTCAACCAAAGAATGGATACAGAAATTGTGGTATATCTACACAATGGAATACTACTCAGCTATTGAAAACAAGGAAATCATGAAATTTGCAGGCAAATGGAGGAAATAGAAAAGATCATCCTGAATAAGGTAACCAGAAACAGAAAGAACACGCATGGTATATACTTGAAGGGCCTGAACATAACAGCTTCCATTTTGGCACTGGCCTCTATTTTATATTGTGACCTAAAACTTACTCCTCTTCAGAAAGAGGTGTTTATACTTGTAGAAAGCCACATTTCTGAGAATGACCATAAAATGTGTCAACCCTGAAACCAGCAGATCAGAAAACAAGTCAAAATGACCATTGTCCTTACGTTCTCTAATACAATTATATGTTGTTATTATGGTTACCAAAATAGCTATCGTAGATGGCTACAGCTTGCCTCTAACCAATCACTGTGTAACAAGCTCGTTCTTGTTGAATGTCACCCAATCATGTAACTGCCAAGTCTGGGAGCCCCTGCCCCTTACTAAAAACCCTATAAAACCTAACTTCTTTCTAGGCTCAGGGCTCCCAGCCTCTGACAGCTGCAACAGTTCATGCTGGGAGTCCAATCTTAAGCCCAAATAAAGGCTCTTTGCTTTTGCATACAATTTCTGACTGCTGGTATGGTCAGTAGTCTTTTGGGGTCTCATGAACTTGGCACAACATACTCACGTGTGAGCCAAACTTTTCTACCTACCTTAAAATGTGAGCTAAGTTATTCCATGAAAATAAACTTTATTACTATATAAAGCTAGAGCTAGAAGTTAATTCCTAAAATGAAGCTTATACGAAACACCATAAATATTCTGAAGAAGCCAGTCAGTAGGACAAGGAAATGGAGTTTATGGCAAAAAGATACGGAATAAAAGCCTGGCGTGGACAAAATCATGATGTGCACAGGAAAACACAAGTCTCCATCGTGACTGACATCTTTTTCATTGGTTTCTATCTTTGCAATAATCAAGTTATCCCCATTTTAGAGGTGGAACTACATGTTCATTCAGTTTCTTTTAACCTCATAGTCTATGAGAGTTCTCTATAAATTGCTTCCTCTTTCATTCTGGAAACTAAATGGGCATAAAACTCATTTTCATGGTGAGATGAGGATTTGAGGGGACACACCAAGGCCTTTGGTCACAAGTGATAGGAGGATACTAAGATAGCCACCATGCCTCTCCACCAACTTAATTATATTCAAGTTAGGAATGTTATCTTTAGCTCTTTCTTTATTTGTAACACAAAACTAGTCTTAGAAGACAAGCAGCTTCCTAGACTCGGTATTCTTTATTGCACTAAAGAGGGAAAAAACAGGGTGGGGAGTTTATATTTTCCAGACCCAGCAGCAGTATCCTTTACCCTTGAAATAAACCAGGAAATCTTGATGTTGTGATAGCGTTAGAAAGTAAGCCAGAAGCTCAGTGTCCAAGTGGGTTCCCTAGTAATGGGAACAGGGACTGTCTCTGACATGAACTCAGTGGTTGGCTCTCTGACCACCCCACTCTTCTCCCTCCCCCATGAGGGAGGAGCAGCCTTGCCAGGCCACACAGAGGAAGACAATGCAGCCAGTCCTGATGAGACCTGATAAGCTAGGGTCAGACAGAAGGAGACAAGTACCTCCCCTATCAGTGGACTTGGAGAGGGGCATGGGAGAAAATAAAAGAGGGAGGGTGGGATTGGGAGGGAAGGAGGGAAGGGGTTATAACTGTGATACAAAGTGAATAAAATGCAATTAATGTAAAAAATAAAAATTTAATTAAAAAAAGTAAGCCAGACATCGCTGTATGAATAGTGGATGCTTCCAGCTCTTGTATTGCCTCAAAATTAACTTGTAAGCCCCACCTGCCCAGGAACCATGTAACTTCCCAGCATACTGGGAATTGTAGTACTTGGCAAATAACAAAGCTTCATGGGAAAATATGGTGGGCTATTATTTTGTCCTTATAAACTCCTTCAACATATGGCTTGAGGTCATTCTCAGGTGGGAAATTTTGTGGAATGGTCCTGACCAAAGTTCATCTCTTTGTCAGTATTTTATATTTAATAAAGCTTACTTTAAGCTTGGCCCAAAATGGTGGAGTTTGTTTTTCTGAAAGGGCTTAGCACAGAAAGTTGAGGGCTTCCCTAAGAAAATTCCAGAAACACAGCTGAGAAGTACTTAACACAGTACTCAAATAAGATCAGTTTGACTGGAGTCAGCAAGCTGAGTGTGTCATCAGAGGAAAGTTGTCATTCTAAGATTTTAAAAATTTATTTATTTGTGTCTGGGGAACTGGGGGCCAGGAGATTGGGTTGGAGGGGGTGAGGGGTAGGGTTGAGGATGTGTCTGTACACATGAAAATGTGTGCTTCCCTAGGCCAGAGGAGGTTGTCAGATCTCCTGAAGCCTGAGGTAAAAGCTGCAGAACCATCAGGCTTACTGGGATCTGAGAAAACAGATTGTGCTAGTAATTGCTGAGCCCTCCAGTCTCCAAGATCAAATTTCATTCTCTTTAAAAACTGGTTTAAAATGTATTCTTTCTCTTAGAACACAAAGAAATAATATCTGTCAGCAAAGTATATTTCTGATTTTTAAAAGTCAGTATGCAGTGAAATCAGTTTCAAATCTTATTTTAAAACAGCAAGATGAAAATGTAAACAAACCGACCCTATGACTGGTTCCCAATAAATATTTCAGCTGTAGAAACTGCAAGCTCATACAGCTCTGACTACTGCTAATCACACACCTTAGATTCCTAGGGATTGTGTTGGAGCAATTTTCTTGCCATCTATGGAAATCACACTTATCGTATTGAGGCTCTCCTTATTTTTAACCCACATGCTATCACTTAATTTGAAAGGTGTATCTATCTGCTTTCGGATAACAAGCTCTTCTTAGATTTTTTTCCAAAAAAAAAAAAAAAAATCTCCTCTCAAAAGTTGAAAATTAAAGTGTAGGTTTTTTAAATTGCTATAAATTTTGAAGGCTTAACTACAAAGATTGTTTACTAACACATGTTTTCAACGAGTTTCCCCCACTTTATTTTATCTGTCTCTCTGTCTGTCTATCTATCTATCTATCTATTCATTTTACAGCCTGACCTAGGCTCCTCCCTCCTCTCTTCCCCGTCCCACCATCACACCTGCTTTTCCCATTCCTCTATCTCTATCTTCTCAAAGAAGGGGATGCCCCAATGGGTAACAAACCAGCCTGGCTCCTGAAGTCACAGCAGGACTAAGCAAATCTTTTCCCACTGAGGCCAGACAAAGCAACCCAGCTAGTGGGAAGGGATCCAGAGGCAGGCAACAGAGTCAGAGACAGCCCCTCCTCCCACATGATGACGAAGCTGCACATCTGCTACATATGTGTAAAGCGTCTAGGTCCAACCCATGCGTGCTCTTTGATTAGTGGTTCAGTCTCTGTGAGTCCCCATGGGCCTAGTTTAATTTACTCTGTGGGTCTTCTTGTGCTGTCCTTGACCCTTTAAGCAACCTCAATCCTTACCCCCACTCTTCCACAAGACTCTCCGAGCTCTTTCTATTGTTTGGCTATGGGTCTGCCTCTGTTTCCATCAGCAGCTGGATGAAGCCTCTCAGAAGACAGTGCTAGGCTTCTGTCTGCAAGCATAGCAGAGCATTAATAGTGTCAGGTTAGCTCTCTCCAGTGGAGTGGGTCTCAGGTTGGGTCAGTCATTGGTTTGCCATTCCCTCAATCCTTGCTCAGTCTTTATCTCTACACTTCTTGTGGACAGGACAATTTTTGGGTCGAAGGGTTTATGGCTGGGTTGGTTTCCTCCTCCCTAAAGGTCCCACCTGGCTACAAGAGGCGGAGACTTCAGGCTTCTTAACAACCGATGCTAGGAGTCTCCAGTAGAGTCAGCCCAGTAGACTCCCAGGATCCTCCCCTATCGCCGAGATGAACCCCCAGTGATTTCTGTGTCTCTTTTCTGGTCCTCCCCCCACACTGTCCCACTCTCCTCACACCTGTTCCCTTACCCCCTGTTACCCTCTCCGCCCCCCACTCCCACTAATTTCCTTCCTCCATCTACCTAAGGTGTCTATTTTATTTTCTCCTGTGCACTTAATTTTTTTTTTAAATAAAATTAACCAAAGCAATGGAAGAAATACTGGGTCAGTAGATAGAAAACAAAACCATGTGTTTCATTGCTATTGCTTTTTTGGTTCTGGCTGCATCTCTGTGTTGGCAGGCTGAACATTCATGCTTTCGTTACCTCCTCTCACACTCATTACCTTAGCAAATAATTATGAAACTGTTTTGTATCAGCCATAGCACCAAGCAGGTCTTATTCACTTGGCCCCCTTCTGTACCACATGATCACACTTGTGCTTGTTTCATTTGCTCTGTCTACAATAGTAGTGCCTGCTTTCGTTTACTGAGCACTGATCATACATACACCAGAGCTTGCTGAGTATGTTGGAGTTCAAAGACGGATTCTCCCCTACAGACTGTAGAGTCAAGTAAGAAAGAAAGTATGTCTAAAATATCTCTAGTGGAAAGTATAAAGATATAGCTCTGTGGGAGGGTTACCAAGAGAAGAGGAAGGTAATAAAAATCAGCTTATGTTACCATCTGATAGGGAAAATCATCTTTTAGGAGGAGGCAATTAAGGAATCCTTTTACAAATGTCATGTACATTTTTCCTTGGATGAAAATTAATTATGAATATTTAGGTGTGCCAAAATTTCCCATTATTTAGTTTATGTGCATTAGCACAACAAGTGTTATTGGACATGGAGTTCTGAAAGGCAGTGTGGCATAATTGTAGCACTTAAAATTACTCTTTTATATAGTATGTTTCTTTTTTTTCTGGGTGAACCATAATTTCACAGATGGCCTTGCACATAGTTGCATTCCCTGGAATCTTGAGCATTTAAATGGATGATGTTTTTATCTTTGTCCAACCTAATTTCCTGGAGCTCTAATGGGAAAATATAGAGTTTGCTTTTGGCATGTATTATCTGGAATGCTTGGCTTTACTTATTCCTGTCATAAAAAGATCCTTGATTTGGCATCACTTTGGGCTAGATAAAGAAGTCATTTTAACATGGGCAAAGCTTTCTGAAAAACTGGGGAAAGAAAAGCATAGCAAAGTGTACTGCGGACAATTGTGAACAACAATAATAACAAAAGGCTATAGCAATCTGATTCTAACAAACCCATTTCCAATTAACAAAACTTAATCTAAATTACCAGCTCCAACCTCTGAAATTCATTTCTTTTCACATATAGTAAGAAACAAATATGTGTTTTACTCATATGGGACATGGGATGGAGATATGATGAAGAATACAATTGAATGGGTAAAATCAATTTTGTCACAGTTGTCAGGCCTTTGTGATGACAGAAATCCACCCAGACTGACCTGAGTTCCATGCAAAAGATTTACTCTTGTGTTATCAGGCCATGGAATGTGTAGAAACTAAGGCTTTTTAGGATCTTCACCCTCCTCTTCTTGCTCTGGGTTTTCTGTGTGACTCTACTCTACAATCATTTGGTTTCTTATCCTGGCTTAGAAGCAAAAACATTAAAGAAGATCTTACTGACATTGTTAATTTCTGCCTACAAAGAACTGAAATGTGTTTGGTGTTAAATTCTAAAACCCTCTAAGTATTAGAATTGGTCCAACTGAGTAATCTATCTATCTCTAGGCAAATGACATTCAGAAATGTATTTAGGCATGTTCTCTGGTTTATCTTCTGTTGCTTTGACAAGCATCATGACAACAGCAGCTTGGAGTGTGGTGGCTTGAGTGAGAATGGCCCTCAGAGGCTTGTAGATTTGAATACTCTGTCACCAGGGAGTAGCACTATTTGAAAAGATTTGAAGGTGTGGCCTTGTTGGAGGAAGTGTTTCATTGGGGTAGGCTTTGAGATTTTTTTTTTTAATTTTATTTTTTTCTTATCAGTTACATTTTATTAACTCTGTATCCCAGCCGTGTCCCGATCCCTCATTCCCTCCCAGTCCCTCCCTCCCTCATCTCCACCATGCCCCTTGCCAAGTCCACTGATAGGGGGGACCTCCTCCCCATTCATCTGATCCTGTTTTATCAGGTATCTTCAGGACTGGCTGCAAAGCTCTCCTCTGTTGCCTAACAGGACTGCTCCTCCCTTGGGGGGTGGGGAGGCCAAAGAGCCAGTCATTGAGTTCCTGTTAGAAATAGTCCTTGTTCGGGGGCGGAGCCAAGATGGCGACTAGCACACACAGTTTCCAAGCTGTGGAAGAGAAAAAGTTCTGAGTTGATGAGTGGAAGAACTTCTGAAGCCAGGGAAACAACGGAGAGACTTTCTAAACAACAGGGAACATCGCCGGAGGTGAAAACCTTGGTCTCGGGTCACCCAGGGACTTGTTTGGGGAAGGTGAGAAACAATCCTTTGATCTCTCAGCACTCCCCTCCCCCAGACCTCCCTCCTCCTCGGCACAGCGGACTCGCCTTTCTCAGCGCAGACCTAACTGCCTGGGGCCTGCAGCCACTGAGGCTGAGCCCCAAGTCCTTTATCGGCAAAGGCCAGCAGTACTGTGTCTCGGAGCCCCAGATTCACGAGCAGCAGCTGCACCATCCTCCCAGGGCCCGAGTCTGCTAGACGCCATACTAGCTCCGCAGGATCGCGATCACTGACGGTACGGCCCGCCCAATACCACAGTGACAGAGAATACGCTATATACTCACCAAAACCAGACAGAAACGCCATACAAGCTAGACACACCAGGCGCTGGGCCTCCGAAGCTTGGAGAGCACAGTAAAGAGACCCCAGGACTTCCCAGAAAGCATCTGGACTAGCAACCCAGTCTCCAGTTACAGCGGGACTTTCTAACCTGGCGGCGGAGCAGCACTGAGCTGGCGGGGCACATCAGCCCTCCAGTTTAAGACTAACCAGGGCCAAACCAGAGAACAGAAAGGCTGGTTACCCCGATTCCCACTGACGTGACCACCCTGAAATCTCCAGCTGCAGCAAGACCTCATAACCTGGCAGTGACAGCAGCACGGAACTGGCGGAGCACATCAAAGAAGCAGGGCCAAACCAGGGAGCAGACAGCCCAGATACGCCGATCTCTGCCAAGTGTCCTGCCTGTAAGTGAGTGCACCCTTGAGAATCTGCAGCTCCACTGATCCTGGCTTCTTCTAAAACAGAAGCCAGGCATCGAACCCCCTCCCACCCATATACCCACTTTGGGAAACAGAGGGGCACTTGGAACATTGAAGTTCCTGCTCTGTGGGTCTAATTGAGGAGTTAAGGCAGTTAATGCCAGAAATTGCGCTGCGATCATCACTAGCGCCTGCGACATATACATTGCAGAGCCCCTCCCACACACTCAAGGGTTCAACATTAGCCATCACTCTGTCCCTCGAGACACACGCCCACACCCACTTACACACACACACACACATATACACACACACGCACGCACGCTTGCATTTGCCTCTGTTTGCGCCTGCGTACTTTCCTCCCACAGGTACAGCTAGTCCTCAGCATACGCTAAGGACACGGGACCTCTCTCAACTTCCTGAAGAATTCTCCAGACTCGAGAGAGAGACAGTACCAGTCTGATCGGCAGAATCCAAAAACAAACAGGGAAGGTCTCAGACAAGCCAATGGCCAGGGGTAGGCGAAAGAACACTTCCAACATAAATCAGGACATCATGACTTCACCAGCAAACCCCAAAATCGATGGATACTCCAATTCATCAGAAGCACAGGAAAATGACCTTAAAGCCATGCTTGCTCAATTATTTGAGGCTCATAAGGAGGAAATGAACAAATCTTTCAAAGAGTTGGCCAGTCAATTGGAGGTAAAGAAAGAAGAAATAGACAAAACCCTTAAAGAAACACAGGCAAACATAGCCAAACAAATAGAGGCACAAGTAGAGAAAAAATTAGTGGCATACAAAAAGGAAATGAACAAAGAAATAGAGTCCATCGTAGAGAGACAGGAATCCAAATTCAAACACATAAAAGAAATGGTGCAAGGCATGAAAACAGAATTAGAATCAATAAAGAAAACACAAAATGAGAAAACTCTTGAGCTGGAGAACTTGGAGAAAAGATCAGGAACCACAAAAGTAAGCATCACCAACAGAATACAAGAGATGGAAGAGAGAATCTCTGGAGCTGAAGACACACTTGCAGAAATTGATACTTCTCTCAAAGAAAAAGTAAAATCAGAAAAATTCCAATCACAAAATATCCAAGAAATCAAGGATGCTATGAAAAGACAAAATCTAAGAATAATAGGAATTGATGAAAAAGAAGACTCCAGGCTCCAAGGTCCAGAAAATATTTTCAAAAAAATCATAGAAGAAAATTTTCCCAACTTAAAGAAAGAGATGTCCATAAATATACAAGAGGCCTACAGAACACCAAATAGACTAGACCAGAAAAGAAACACATCACGTCACATCATAGTCAAAACACTAAATCTACAGAACAAAGAAAAGATATTAAAAGCAGCAAGGGAAAAAGGCCAAGTAACATATGAAGGTAGACCTATCAGAATCACACCAGACTTCTCATCAGAAACTATGAAAGCCAGAAGGGCCTGGGCAAGCATCATGGAGACTCTAAGAGATCACAAATGTCAACCCAGACTACTATACCCTGCAAAGCTTTCAATCAACATAGATGGAGAAAACAAAATATTCCATGACAAAACTAAATTTACGCAATATCTATACAGCAAACCAACCCTACAGAAGATACTAGAAGGAAAACTCCAATCCAACGAAAACGAATTCACCCAAGAAAACAGGGCATACAGATAATGTCCCAACAAAAATGAAAAGAAAACAAGCAATGAAACAAGGTAAGATCATCGACTCCATTACACAAGGAACTAACACGCATTGGTCAATATTATCTATCAATATTAATGGACTCAACTCACCAATAAAAAGACACAGGCTAACAGAATGGTTACGGAAACAGGACCCAACATTCTGTTGCATCCAAGAAACACACCTATGCAACAAAGATAAACACTACCTCAGAGTAAAGGGCTGGAAAAATGTTTTTCAAGCAAATGGTTCCAGAAAACAAGCTGGAGTAGCCATCCTAATATCTAATAAAATAGACTTTCAACCCAAGTTAATCAAAAAAGATAAGGAGGGCCACTATATTCTCATCAAAGGAAAAATCCAACAAGAGGACATCACAATTTTGAATATCTATGCCCCAAATACAAGAGCACCTACATTCGTAAATGAAACAATATTAAAGCTTAAATCATACATTGATCCTAATACCTTAATAGTGGGAGACTTCAACACCCCACTCTCATCAAGGGACAGATCAACCAGACAGACACCAAATAGGGAAATAAAAGCACTCACAGAATCCCTAAATCAAATGGACCTAATAGATGTCTACAGATCTTTTCACCCAAACTCAAAAGAGTACACCTTCTTTTCAGCACCGCATGGAACCTTCTCCAAAATAGACCATATAGTTGGTCACAAAGCAAGCCTCAACAGATACAAAAGGATTGAAATAATCCCTTGTATACTATCTGACCACCATGGACTAAAGCTGGACATCAACAACAACAGAAACATCAAAAAGCCGACACGCACATGGAAACTGAACAACTTACTACTCAATGACAGCTGGGTCAAGGAAGAAATAAAGAAAGAAATTAAAGACTTTCTAGAATTCAATGAAAATGAAGGCACAACATACCCAAATTTATGGGACACATTGAAAGCAGTGCTCAGAGGAAAATTTATAGCACTAAGTGCCTACAAGAAGAAATCTGTAACATCACATACAAACAACTTAATGGCCCAACTGAAAAACCTAGAAAAAAAAGAAGCAGATACAGCCAAGAGGAGCAGACGGCTGGAAATAATCAAACTAAGGGCAGAAATCAATCAATTAGAAACAAATAAAATTATCCAAAGAATCAATGAAGCAAAAAGCTGGTTCTTTGAGAAAATCAACAAGATAGACAAACCCTTAGCCAAACTAACTAAAAAGCAGAGAGAAACCATACAAATCAGCAAAATCAGAAAGGAAAATGGGGACATAACTACAGACACTGAGGAAATCCAAACGATTATTAGGTCATACTACAAAAGCCTATATGGCACAAAATTTGAAAATCTAAATGAAATGGATAACTTTCTTGACAGATTCCATCTACCAAAATTAAGTCAAGATCAGGTAGAAAGACTGAATAGTCCTATATCTCCCAAGGAAATAGAAGCAGTCATTAACAGTCTCCCCTCCAAAAAAAGCCCTGGACCAGATGGCTTCAGCGCAGAATTCTACAAGACCTTCAAAGAAGTACTAACACCAATTCTCCTCAAACTATTCCATAAAATAGAAACAGAAGGAACACTACCAAACTCATTCTATGAAGCCACAGTCACTTTGATACCTAAACCACACAAAGATCCAACAAAAAAAGAGAACTTCAGACCTATCTCTCTTATGAACATTGATGCAAAAATACTCAATAAAATACTTGCAAACCGAATCCAAGAACACATCAAAGATATCATCCACCATGACCAAGTAGGCTTCATCCCAGGAATGCAAGGGTGGTTCAACATACGGAAATCCATCAATGTAATCCACCACATAAACAAAATGAAGGAGAAAAACCACATGATCATCTCCTTAGATGCTGAAAAAGCATTTGACAAAGTCCAGCACCCATTTATGTTTAAAGTCTTGGAGAGATCAGGGATACAAGGCACATACCTAAAGATAGTAAAGGCAATATACAGCAAGCCTATAGCCAACATCAAACTCAATGGAGAGAAACTTAAATCAATCCCACTGAAATCAGGGACAAGACAAGGCTGCCCACTCTCTCCATATCTCTTTAACATTGTACTTGAAGTCCTAGCCAGAGCAATAAGACAACTAAAGGAGATCAAGGGGATACAAATCGGAAAGGAAGAGGTCAAAGTGTCACTATTTGCAGATGATATGATAGTATACATGAGCGACCCCAAAGATTCAACCAGAGAACTTCTTCAGCTGATAAACACCTTCAGCAAAGTGGCAGGATACAAAATCAACTCAAAAAAATCAGAGGCCCTCTTGTATACCAAAGACAAAAAGGCTGAGAAAGAAATTAGGGAAACAACACCCTTCACAATAGCCACTAACAACATAAAGTACCTTGGTGTGACTCTAACCAAGCAAGTGAAAGACCTATTTGAGAAAAACTTCAAGTCTTTGAAGAAAGAAATTGAAGAAGATCTCAGAAGATGGAAAGATCTCCCGTGCTCATGGATTGGTAGGATTAACATTGTGAAAATGGCCATCCTGCCAAAAGCAATCTACAGATTCAATGCAATTCCCATCAAAATACCAACTCAATTCTTTACAGACCTTGAAAAAAAGATTCTCAGCTTCATATGGAGAAACAAAAAACCCAGAATCTCCAAAACGATCCTGTACAACAACAGATCATCTGGAGGTATCTCCATTCCCGATCTCAAGCTGTACTACAGGGCAACAGTAATAAAAACTGCATGGTATTGGCATAGAAACAGAAAGGAGGATCAATGGAATCGCATAGAAGACCCAGAAATAAACCCACACACCTATGAATTCTCAATATTTGACAAAGAAGCCAAATCCATTCAATGGAAAAAAGACAGCATCTTCAACAAATGGTGCTGGACCAACTGGATGTCTACATGCAGAAAAATGAAAATAGATCCATATCTATCACCCTGCACAAAACTAAAGTCCAAGTGGATCAAGGACCTCAACATAAAACCAGATACTCTAAATCAGCTGGAAAAAAAAGTGGGAAACAGCCTAGAATTCATTGGCACAGGAGACAACTTCCTGAACAGAACACCAACAGCACAGGCTCTAAGAGCAACAATCAATAAATGGGACCTCATGAAACTGAAAAGCTTCTGTAAAGCAAAAGACACTGTCATCAAAACAAATAGACAGCCTACAGATTGGGAAAGAATCTTCACCAACCCTTTATCTGACAGAGGGCTAATATCAAGTATATATAAAGAACTAAAGAAGCAGAAAAGCAACAAACCAAGTAATCTACTTAAAAAATGGGGAACAGAGCTAAACAGAGAATTCTCGAAAGAGGAACGTCGAATGGCAGAGAAACACTTAAAGAAATGCTCAACCTCATTAGCCATTAGGGAAATGCAAATCAAAACGACCCTGAGATATCACCTTACACCCATCAGAATGGCCAAGATGAAAAACTCAAGTGATAGCACATGCTGGAGAGGTTGTGGAGAAAAGGGAACCCTCCTCCATTGCTGGTGGGAATGTAAACTGGTTCAACCACTCTGGAAGTCAATCTGGCGCTTTCTCAGACAACTAGGAGTAGTGCTACCTCAAGACCCAGCTATACCACTCCTAGGTATATACCCAAAATTTGCTCAAGTACACAACAAGGACATTTGTTCAACCATGTTCATAGCAGCTTTATTTGTAATAGCCAGAACTTGGAAACAACCCAGATGTCCATCAACGGAGGAATGGATACAGAAACTGTGGTATTTTTACACAATGGAATACTACTCAGCAATCAAAAAGGAAGAAATCATGAAATTTGCAGGCAAGTGGTGGGATCTAGAAAAGATCATTCTGAGTGAAGTATCCCAGAAGGAGAAAGACAAACTTGGTATATACTCGCTTATATAGACCTACAAGACATGATAAACATAATGAAATCTACACACCTAAAGAAGATAATCAAGAAAGTGGACACAGGCGAAGGTGATTAATCCTCATTTAGAAAGACAAATGGGATGTGCATTGAACTTATGACAGGAGTCTATCACAAAAGGCATCTGAAAGACTCTACCTAGCTGTGTTTCAAAGCAGACACTAAGACTCATAACCAAACCCTCGGCAGAGTGCAGGGAATCATATGAAAGAAGGGAAGTTAGTATGATATGGAAAGGATAGGAGCTCCACAAGGACCAAATATATCTGGGCACAGGGTCTTTTCTGAGACTGACACTCAACCAAGGACCATCTATGGATATAACCTAGAACTTCTGCTCGGATGTGGCCTGTGGTAGCTCAGTAACCAAGTAGTTTTCCAAAGTAAGGGGAACACGGACTATTTCTAATAGGATCTCAAGGGCAGGCTGTTTGACCCCCACCCCAGGGGAGGAGCAGTCTGTTAGGCCACAGAGGAGGACTTTGCAGCCAGCCCTGAAGATACCTGATAAAACAGGGTCAAGATGAAAGGGGAGGAGGTCCTCCCCTATCAGGGGACTTGGAAAGGGGCAGGGAGGAGACCAGGGAGGGAGTGTGGGGTTGGGGAGGGAATGAGGGAGCGGGATACAGCTGGGACACAGAGTTAACAAAATGTAACTAAAAAGAAAAATAAAAATAAAAAAAATTAAAAAAAAAATAAAAAATAAAAAATAAAAAAATAAAAAAAATAAAAAAAAAAAAAAGAAATAGTCCTTGTTCCCCTCACTATGGGAAACCAATTGGTTACTGAGCTACCACAGGCTACATCTGAGCAGAGGTTCTAGGTTACATTCATACATGGTCCTTGGTTGCATGTCAGTCTCAGAAAAGGCCCTGTGCCCAGATATATTTGGTCCTTGTGGAGCTCCTATCCTTTCATCATCAGACTAACTCCCCTTCTTTTTTATGATTCCCTGTACTCTGCCAAAGGTTTGGTCATGAGTCTTTGCTTTGAAAACACTGTTAGTTAGAGTCTTTCAAATGTGCTCAGTAGACTCCTGTCAATGTTCAATGCGCATCTCATCTGTCTTTCAAAACGAGGATTGATAATCTTACCCCATGTCCGCTCTCTTGATTATCTTTTTTAGGTGTATAGATTTCATTATGTTTATCATATCTTATAGGTCTATAAAAGTGCTGGTCCAACTGGATGTCCACATGCAGAAAAATGAAAATAGATCTATATTTATCATCCTGCACAAAACTAAAGTCCAAGTGGATCAAAGACCTCAACAGAAAACCAGATACTCTAAATCTGTTAGAAGAAAAAGTGGGGAACAGCCTAGAACTCATTGGCACAGGAGACAACTTCCTGAACAGAACAGCAACAGCACAGGCTCTAAGAGCAACCATCAATAAATGGGACCTCATGAAGCTGAAAAGCTTCTGTAAAGCAAAGGACACTGTCATCAAAACAAAACGCCTGCCTACAGATTGGGAAAGAATCTTCACTAACCCTTTATCTGACAGAGGACTAATATCGAGTATATACAAAGAACTAAAGAAGCTGAAAAGCAGCAAACCGAGTAATCCAATTAAAAAATGGGGAACAGAGCTAAACAGAGAATTCTCGACAGAGGAATATCAAATGGCAGAGAAACACTTAAAGAAATGCTCATCCTCATTAGCCATCAGGGAAATGCAAATCAAAAGGACCCTGAGATATCACCTTACACCCATCAGAATGGCCAAAATGAAAAACTCAAGGGACAACACATGCTGGAGAGGTTGTGGAGAAAGGGGAACCCTCCTCCACTGCTGGTGGGAATGTAAACTGGTACAACCACTCTGGAAATCTATCTGGCGCTTTCTAAGACAATTAGGAATAGTGCTTCCTCAAGACCCAGCTATACCACTGCTAGGTATATACCCAAAGTTTGCTCAAGTACACAAAAGGGATATTTGCTCAACCATGTTTATAGCAGCTTTATTTGTAATAGCCAGAACCTGGAAACAACCCAGATGTCCATCAACGGAGGAATGGGTACAGAAATTGTGGTATTTTTATACAATGGAATACTACTCAGCAATCAAAAAGGAGGAAATCATGCAATTTGCAGGCAAATGGTGGGATCTAGAAAAGATCATTCTGAGTGAAATATCTCAGAAGGAGAAAGACAAACACAGTATATACTCACTTATATAGGCTCTGAGATTTCAAAAAGCTCATTCCACACCCATAGTCTGTATGTCTGTCTCTGTTTCTCTGTTATCTCTCTCTTTCTCCCTCTCTCCCTGCTGCCTGTAGATCTAGATGTAGAACTCTGACCTATTTCTTCAGCATCATGACTGCCTGAAGGCTGCGATGCTCCCGTTCATGATGATGATGAATTATACCACTGAAACTGTAATCAAGCCCCCAATTTAATGCCTTAAAAAATAATTGCTTTGGTCATGGTATCTCTCTTCACAGCAATAGAACAGTGACTAAAATACGAAGAAAAGGGTTTATTTACTCTTACACTTCCAGGTCATAGTCTATAATGGAAGGAGAGCAGGGCCGGGACTAAAGACAGAAATCTGAGGAAGGAATATAGAAACACTGCTTGCTGGATTGCTCATAGGCTCGTGCTAACTAAGCTTTCTTATGCAGCCTGGACCCACCTGCCTCTGGATTGATCCACCCACAGTGAGGTGGACCATTCTTCATAGTTTAAAAATCAACCCACTCTTCCAGAAACAGCTCCACAAGCCAATCTGATTTAAGTAGTCCCTCAATAAAAGGGTTCTCTCAGAAGTCTCTAGGGCAAAGTTTATTGCTACGGTAGCCTCTTCCAAAGTCAGAGGTCTGGTGTAATAATACTAATATATCAAAAAATGAAGGGATTTAATTGGAAAATTGACAGATGTTGCTAGATTTTCCTCTGAAGTTGAAATGATTTGCCACTAACAGAACATTCTGTTATCTTTCAGATAGAACATCTTAAGTTATCGATTTGTTTTTCAACATAAAATTTGTGTAGAGCACCACGAGGTTCAAAATATTTCAAGAATGGAATGAAGTGAATCACAGTCAGACTTTAGAGACTCATTAGGATGGTGCCATCTCGAGTCTTCTAAGTGTTGAATTGTCTGCATTCAATAAAATGTTTGCCATTTTCTCGGGACACTCAGTTTGAGTGCCCACAGTGCTCTGCCACACCTGCTGTTTATTATGGTAATTATACGAGCGCCACATAAAACCTCTGTCAACAGAAAAGACATCAGAGCTCACCACGGGAAGACTGAAACGTTTTCCTGCAATGAAAAATGAAGTGCTTATAAATTAATAGGAGCCAAATGTGGAATCTACAATGGCACAACCATTTCCCCTGAATTATGTTCAAGAAAATAAATAACACTTAAAAACAAGTGTAGCATTGCCTGTGGAGTTTGAAATTGCTGCCTGTAACAGCATTATGCCCTGTCGTTATCAATTTGCTTCAGGGGCCAGATGTTTAACTAGCCTATCTTCTCCAGCTGAGCTCCAACACTGTCTGCTCAAGACCACACCTCTGAACACATTATCTGATTTGGGGTCAAGGCCTTGGTTCATAGTGTGGGACTATGTTGAACCTGTATTAAATAGTTTGGTCACTAAATGAGCAACTATCCAACGTTGTGAAAATGTATGTGCTACTTTCATCTGCTTTAATATTCCTCACGGTGGCCTCCTTATAGAATATTTGATGCAGGCATGAGACTCTAAATAGAGTCCATGGTCCTGGGTAGAGCATTTCTGATACAATAGCAGCTGTCCATAGGCATGTACTCTGACCCACAAGCATCTGAGTCTCATGTTTGGCAAGTAGTTTAGCCAGTCTGTATCATCCACTGGTAAAGACACGCTGTGGAGTAAGGCGGGGGAATTATGTTATCTTTTCGCGTCTCAGTACAGATCCTACCATATAGGAAGCACTTGATAAAACTTCATTGCTTCAGTGAGTGACACTTTCAGCCATGGAGAGAAACAATATAGATGTCAAGGATAGATGACTATAGTGCATAATTAATTGTATCTAAGATGGCATGATATTCATTATGGTAAAATATAATGGTGGTAGCTTCTATGTGTTTTTCATGCTTTGCTGTTAGCGTGAAAAACAGACTGCTCTTTCAGAAGTCCTGCAAGAAATAGTGTTTCTATGAGGAGAAATATTGTTTGTAAATCAAGTTAAATGAAAGACACAGGCACCTGCCCAAGTGTTTCAGAAGACAAATGTCTATTAAGGAGTTTTGGAGGAGGAAGTGATGAAATGCTCACAGCCATGGGCATAAAGCAGGGGCCAAAGTTTCAGTGGGTGCTCACAGCATTTTAGGGATAATGCCAAGTGGTCTATCTGTATCTCACTGAATGGTTGAGAAAACCTCTGAGTAAATACTATTAACTATTTTGGAGATGAAATGACTTAGAAAGGTTTGATGACTGGCATAAAGCCAAACAGCCAACACAAGACAGATCCAAAAGTTAAAGCCAAGACTCTTCCAAAGGTCCATGAAATAAAACTAATTTTAGCTTGAATGATGAGCTCTGTCAGCCCACTCAAGTACATCTTTTGATTTTTATCTGATCCCACAGTTATGTGGGGCCTCCTCAGTCATCAAGAATTGTTTTCAACACAAAACACAAGCCCTTAGTTAATATCAGCTTTCACGTGGCATACATACTAACATTATACTCAAATTTCCACCAAGAGCAGTACATTGTTTAGAGAAATGCACACACAGGTGAAGAACACTTAGGTATTTATTTCCCAGGATTCTTTGCAAAATTATGGTCCAAGAAAGCAAGGAAAGAGTAAATCATCTTAGCAGACATAAAACCAGAACCAGAAGAAGGAGGGAGGAAATCATGGGGAAATTAAAATAAATATGTTTTTCTTTGCCAGCTCAGGGTGTTATATGCCATCATTTTGAAAAGTAAAGAGACTGAAAATACACTCAAACCAAATAAAGTTGGATTGTTGAAACCTACAGAAGCTGTCAATTACCAAGGGCTATATTGGCTGTTACCAATAAAAAAAAAAAAAAAAGAGTTCAACTCAGTGATATTTTTCATACACACTTTAACCTGTGAGTGATTGAAATTAATCTCTGGGGATGATCTAACTTTTAGTGAGTGACTTTGGCCAGTTCAATAAGAATGCCTACCTTGAAGAACTGTAAAGGCACTGCGAGATAAGGCAGAGATAGCTCTGACAGAGCCTGCTGTGCAATCTGTTCTCCATTCTGCCTCTGGTTAATTCCTTTTGCTGCTTTTCTACTTGGTGCACACATTCTTTTCCTTTAAAACCACTGTAATCTGAAATGGATCTTTTTGTCATAATAAAAGAATTAAAGAACACATAAATGAATGTGTGAATGATCGTGCAGAAAGCTCAAAAGACTGAGAGACTTTTTCATAGCAATGCTGCTTTCAAAGCCACCTGCTCACCAGGCATGTTGCTACAAGCCTGTACTCCTAGCATTTGGGAGGTGAAGGCAGGAGGATAAAGAGTTCATGGCCATCACTTGCTAAATAGAAAGTCTAAGGTGATGTGAGACCACATCTCCATGTCTTATCTCCCACTACAAAAATGCACATTCTCAGACATGAATTCATCTAATTCTAGAATTTTGTTGTTATCTTAAGAATCACTGATAAACTCCATGTGCACGAAAATGATAGTTAGACTTCAGTGTAATCTCAACACCAAAATGAACTCTTTATTATTCTAATGTAAGATGTTATGTGGGAATGAGGAGGCCTTCTCTATTTTGAGCAGGACACAACAAATAATTTCTTCTTTAATTGCTTAATAAGTTTGATGAAATCTGTCTCCCTAACAAAGCAGTTCTTCCTTCTGCACAGTCTATGCTACTGGCAGAAGAATAAATGGGAAATTCCAAAAATATTGTATAAGTTTCAAATGGCGCACTCTTTCTGAGTACCATGCTGTACATGTGTGTTGTCCCTTTCGGTAATATCCACCAGGATGTGAATCATTCCTTTCTTCAGTGCTTCCATGCTGTATATTCTACCTGGCAGTTTATTACTTACAAGCCTTCTCAGGAATCAGATTAAACTATAATATCAAAGTGCCGTGTTAAGTAACCCTTACCATAGTTTTTAAAATGTCCCCAGAATACAACAGTAATGACACTAGCACTTTAGATGTGATCAAAAAAAGGCAGACAGTGCTTCCATTGAACATTCCTAGGTTAAGAAAAAAAATTATATTGCTGAAATCTCTTAAACTATTTGTTAGTTTCTCAAGATGCCTAAGTAATCTTCATCATACATGTGATATGTGTATAAAAACCACACTATGCAAGGATTTGGTATTAATCGTGCATTTCGGTATCCACTGTGGGTCATATACCTTCATGAAAAAAAAAAAGAAAATTACTTTATAATAGTTTACATGAGGAACATTCTAAATATGACTCTTTATTTCCAGAGCAAAAATAACTGTAGCAGCTACTGGACACAGATGTGCATTTTAAATTCCTTAGCAGAGTATTGTATAAAATATTCATTTAATGAAATAAACCAAACATTTCCTCTAGTGTTTTAGGAGTACATCAGGCCATAGAGGTAGGTCACTAATGATTAATACACAGCTTAACTTGATAAAGTTTCATGAAATTTGCAGTACTCTTTGACCATACTTTTTGCATCTTAGGGTTAAGTTACTAAGAATGTTTAAAATTACACAGTAGCTGAGAAAAAAACAGTAAGCAGATCTGGCGGGCTATCATAAAATGAGTGAGTGGAAGAACAGAAGTTTTTATCTGATTTGCTTCCCTGTTTTCTTTTTTTAATTAAATTTTTGTTTTTATATTAATTACAGTTTATTTGTTTTATATCCCAGATGTAGCCCCTCCCTATTCCCTCCCAATCCTACCCTCCCTCCCTCATCTCCTTTCATTCCCCTCTCCAAGTCCACTGATAGGGGAGGTCTCCTCCCTTCCCTCTGACCCTAGCCTATCAGGTCTCATCAGGACTGACTGCATTGTCCTCCTCTGTGGCCTGGTAAAGCTTCTCCCCCATCAGGGAGAGGTGGTCAAAGAGCCAGCCACTGAGTTCATGTCAGAGACAGTCCCTGTTCTCTGGGAATCCACTTGGAGGCTGAGCTACCATGGGCTACATCTGAGCAGGGGTTCTAGGTTATCTAGGTTATCTCCATGAATGGTCCTTGATTGGAGTAGCAGTCTCAGAAAACACCCCTGTGCCCAGATTTTTTGGTTCTGTTGCTCTCCATGTGGAGCTCCTGTCCTCTTCAGGTCTTAATATCTCCCCCTTCTTTCTTAGGATTGGAAAGCTTCCCTGCTCTGCTCTCACTTCATTGCGGTACATTAAATTGTTTTGCTCAAAAGTCTGTCTGTGCCTGGAACCGATTTCTATATCCATTTGGAATTAACTTCTCACACCTTTCTCAGCTTTGTTTTCTCAGTAGAACTTACTCGTCCCACAATATAAATGACCTCAAATCCAGCCGAAGGCACTTGATTTTCACACCACTTTTTTCACACCATGTCATATAAAGTTTGGTTTGAAAATGCCTCATTACTCTAATAGGTCTCTATAGACTAGGAAAGCCTCTGTACCTCTTATTGCTGGCTCTATATATGACATGCAACCAAGAACACACTGGAAAAATGCCATTTCTACTATTCATTAATAATCCTATTAAATAATTTTCATGTGTGATTTCTTTATGAAAAATCTCTCTAGGTAACTCTTTCTTCCATCATCTAGTAACCAAATCCCATATGATATCTGAATTCATATCATTATTTCCTGACATGAATTTAGAGAGGAGACAATTTTCTCATTGCAATTGGCACCGTTAATATTTTCCAAGCTCTGCTTTAAATTTCAATAGTGCTTGGAGCCCAGCTAGATAACATTCTATACTACTGACTGCTAAGTGGTTTAATAATTAATAAATACATTTTCTTTTTTGATTTTTTTAAATAAATACATTTTCATGGCTTGTACATACTCATCAGATTTTTTATGTTTTAACTTGGTTATAGGAATTTTTATTTTTTATTTATTTTTATATTTGTTTTACTTTTCAACACAGCCTAGGCTGCCCTGGATCTGCCTGCCTCTGCCTCCACAAGTGCTGAGACCACAGGCATGCATCACCACATCCAGCAGTTATAGGACCCTTAATTCTATAATTTTGTAATAATGTTTAACCCTTAATGTGTTACTAAGGTTTCCATGGACTGTTAAGAACATAAGCAACCTCCTTGCATTATACAAAACTTACAATTACACACAAAAATAAAATGCTTATTATCTGCATCACAAAACTACTGTGGTAGTTTCTATGAGAATGCCCTCTGTAGGCTCATGTATTTGAATACTTGGTCCACAGCTGGAACTGAATGGGAAGGATGAGGAGGCCTTGTTGGAGATGTGTCACTGTGGAAGGGCTTTGAGGTTTTTAAAGCCCATGCCATATCCAGTTAGCTCTCTCTCACTGCATTGTGAGGGTGTCTCAAGTGAGCTCCAGCATCATGCCTGCCTGTCTGCAGTCATACTCCCTGCTGTGATGGCCATGAACTGTAACCCTCTGGAACGCAAGCCTCCAATAAACTCTTTCTTTTGTAAGGTGCCTTGCTCGTGGTATCTTATCACAGCAATAGAAGAATAGCTAATACAAATATTCATGCCGTTTTTGCTATTGTGAGCAGTCTTTCTTTGCCAATGTGTAACATATATAGAAAGCCACTCATATATAATGGAAATTAGTGCAGCAACTATCTGGGGAAGTGACATTGCTTTAACTGTCTTTACTCTCATGCTTGTGTTCAAAGGACACCTTAAATTACTATTACCCAGGCCGTGGGCAATGGGGGTCTCGATGATGGGATGGCAACTTTCAGAAGTCACAGAGTGTACACAGACAAAATAGAATATGGTCATTTTGGTATTTACTTGTTACAAAACAAAATTTATATCTACCATAGGAGATGAAGAGCTTGCTTTGTAGTTCACATCTGTCTTACACATAGAGGCCTTCAGATATATGTAAATTTAAAAATAGAGCCAATGCAATACAGACACCAAGATTTCAATCATTAAAAGTTATAGATACAGTAAAAAAAATTCCTAATCACAATTTTGACAAAATTATTTTAAAAGTAATCAATTCTAAAAGCTTCTAGGAAAAAACACTGATCATGAAAATATTTAAATATATGAAAGGATATACAGGAAATTATATTTTAAATAAATTTAATTGCATAACAATATTAACTTTTAAGCATATTTTATCTGATATAGTGAACTTTTGTTTATATCAATGAAAAAATTAGTGTATATTAATTTAGGCATAAACATGTATTTATGTTATGGTTTAATCGGGTATGGTAAGTTTATATCAGAGAAGGAAAAATAATTTTTAAAAATATTCATTAGTTCTATAAAATCTTAAAGATATTGTCATAATGTTAAAATAGTTTCAAAGTAGAACAAACATTGGGGAGATAAGAAAGGGTAAGAAGTTATAGTAATCAGAACATATATGATTTATCATATGAAATCATCAAAGAATGCATTTGTTTAATAAAGTTATTTTTCTAAGACAGGAAAATACAGTGTTTGAAAACTCTAATAAGAAACACTTTAAAAACCAAAGGTAAATGGGTTTGTCTATGCCCAAGTCAAGTTCACAGCTCAATCGTACAGCTGAGTAATGAAGGGCCTCCTTCCATCAACCAAACAACAGCATAGGAGCTGGAGCTACTTCCTCCTACTGGATCTTTCTCTTCATAATGAATCCCACATCCTTTATCAAAGCCGTTCCACTATCCTATCTTGGAAAACTGCCTTGGAACTAGTGTGTGTGACTCATTACCTGGCCAACTGCTCACAGAGACACATGTTTCCCTTCCATCAATCTGAACACCAGCATGGGTGCCAGAGCCAGGTTTTCCACGATCATCTTTAGCTTGTGTTGAAGCATGGTCTCTGATGAGGATATTTAAATATATACTCCATAATGTGCTCAGCACGAAATCGAAGAGAAATTTTTTCCTTGTGTTGAATTTACTTCTCAAACTAGTGCAAGTAAGATGCATAGTTTATCCACTATCAATATAGTTACTATTTCATGGCAATCACAGTTAATAAAAAAATTTAAAATCCATGTAGCCTATTAATTAGGTATATATGTTACAGTAGAACCAATCAAATTGGTTACAGATTTGAGACATATTCCAGGCAGTGTTGGTAAAAACTTTACCAGCTGCAGCACATTTTTAAAGCATATATATTATAATCTCTCAAATAATTGAAGCATGTGTTTTTGTTACAACATGTGTTAAGACTGCTGGCTCTACAGAACGTGGGGAAATTTTAATTTGATAACTGAGTTCTGTGACACTATGGAACATAGGAAACTCACCAGTAAAGTGAGATTGTCACATATTAACCTTGGTCCTTTTAGCTGGATTTCATTCAGGTCACTCAAGTGAAAACCTCTGGATTATCTTTTTAAAGTTATTGCAATTCTTTATAATAACAATTTTAAAGGTCTCCCTATCTAGTATTAATCTGTCATTGTGACTTAAGAATATACCCAAAATAAATTAGGTAGAAGATTATACTTTAAAATGTTCTCTTTGTGTACACCTGGGTGCCATGGCACGTGCCTTTAATCCTAGCACTCAGGAAGAGAGAGACAGTTGGATGTCTGTGAGTTCAAGGCCAGCCTGGTCTACAAAGAGAGTTCAGGACAGCCAAGGCCACACAGAGAAATGCTATCTCAAAAAACAAACAGAAAAAAAAAATTATCCTTATGTAATAGAAGTTAGTAGAGAAATACATACCATAGATGATGATACATGTGTAATCTAGGATATAATATTCAGCCTTTTTTATTGTAAAATTTGCAAATATTTCTCCATGGTCTTAGGTTATTATATCAATATAAGATCACAGAATTTACTGAGTGTCCTGGAAAATGATTATATTTGGGCCAGTACTAATTTTCTAAACTGAAATTGCAAGTGTAAGGTCCTAATATAGAATTAACTCCTTGAAATTTCTTCCTCATCAAAATCCACTATAAATGGTCATATTATTCTATAATGTGAGCTAAATGAGTGAGTAATGGTAAATGGTAAATCTGACCAAATTTAGACCAGTCTTAAAAATCTCACCTTCTGGCTCGTAGTAACAGGTGCAGAAAAAAAGTCTTGTGACACATTCTGCTCCAATCAGACTGCTTGGAGACAAGTGAATAGAGCTATAGTTACAGGCATGTGGCACATTCTGATACAAATTGCTTGGGTACTGATGGGGAGAACTGTAATTATGTGAGCAACATGGACCTGTTGCTCACACCTGCCATACTGTGAACAATAGGCACCGAGAATCAGGTATCTTCTTCCAGTTTATGCAGCTCCAATAACCCTGCCAGGTTCTGTATTAACGTATTGTTTTTAGTGTAAAGGCTAAAGTGCTACACAAGGAGGGAAAAAAACCTTGAGAGAGATGCCACCGAGATGGCTGACACACCCACAGACAGAAGAGCCAGCAGTTATCGACAAAAGAAACCTTGGTGAAATCTTGAAAACTTGAGAACTAGGCAAAGTCACTTCTATGTTCGACAGAATAGAAGAAAAGCCCCCACTGACAGCATAGGAGAATGAACATGCTGCAATAGCACCCTCGCCATGCTGATGGAGAAAGATGCTTACACAGAAATATCTGAAGAGAGAAAATCCACAGGTAAGGTGAGCTGGACTCTAAGTTTTCAGATGGTGATGTTATAATCATGGAGTGCAAACTACCATATCCTAACCAGGAAGATTCAAACACACATACACACACACACACACACACACACACACGAATATTATATACTTAAAAAAGCTTGATAATGACTAGGGAAAAAAAAAAATAAATAAATAGAAAAAAAAAAAAAAAAAAAAAAAAAAAAAAGCAAAATGTGGCAGCAGGAATGCGCAAAAGTTGAGTATGTTTTTTTTCTTTCCATTTTTGGTTATCAAAATTAAGTTAATATCATTTAAAATAAACTATTATAACCCTATGACATTTTTGGTTTTTATTTATATTTTTATTTTATTAATTACATTTTATTCATTTTGTATCCCCCCATAAGCCCCTCCCTCCTCCCATCCCGATCGCACCCTCCCTCCCCTTTCTGCATGCATGCCACTCCCCAAGTCCACTGATAGGGGAGGTTCTCTTCTTTCTGATCTTAGTCTATCAGTTCTCATCAAAAGTGGCTGCATTGTCCTCTACTGTGGCCTGATAGGGCTACTCCCCCATCAGGGGGAAGTGATCAACGAGCAGGCCAATCAGATTATGTCAGAGGCAGTCCCTCTTCCCATTACTATGTAACCCTGAACTGAACTGCCATGGGCTACACCTGTGCAGGGGGTCCAGGTCATCTCCACGAATAGTCCTTGGTTGGAGTATGAGTCTCTGGGAAGTTCCCTGTGTTCAAATTATCTTGTTCTGTTGCTCTCCTTCTGAAGTTCCCATCCCCTCCAGCTCTTACTATTTCCCACTTCTTACATAGAATTCCATTCACTCTGCCCATCAGTTGGCCATCAGGCTCAGCATCTGCTTTGACAGTCTATACTGCAGAAGCTTTCAGAGGCCCTCTGTGGCAGGTTTCAATGTTGTTTCCTGTTTTCTTCTGGCTTTCAGAGGAAAACAGTAGCAGGTTCCGAGGTTGTTTCCTATTTTCTTTTTCTTCTGATGTCCATCCTCTTTGCCTTTCAGGATGGGGATTGAACATTTTAGTTAGGGTCCTCTCTTTTGCTTAGTTTGTTTAGATGTACAGATTTTAGTGGGTTTATTCTATGTTGTATGTTTATATGAGTGAGTATATACCATGGGTGTCTTTTTCCTTCTGGGACAACTCACTCAGGATGATCCTTTCCAGGTCCCACCATTTACCTGCAAATTGCATGATTTCCTTATTTTTCATTGCTGAGTAATACTCCATTGTATAGATGTACCACAGTTTCTGCATCCATTCTTCAGTTGAGGGGCATCTGGGTTGTTTCCAGCTTCTGGCTATTACAAATAAAGCTGCTACAAACATGGTTGAGCAAATGTCCTTTTTGTGTACTTGCGCCGCTTTTGGGTATATGCCTAGGAGTGGTTTGGCTGGATCTTGAGGAAGCGCTATTCCTAGTTGTCTGAGAAAGTGCCAGATTGATTTCCAGAGTGGTTGTACCAGTTTACATTCCCACCAGCAGTGGAGAAGGGTTCCCCTTTATCCACAACCTCTCCAGCATGTGTTGTCCCTTGAGTTTTTGATCTTGCCCATTCTGATGGGTGTAAGGTGAAATCTCAGGGTTCTTTTGATTTGCATTTCCCTAATGGCTAATGAGGTTGAGCATTTCTTTAAGTGCTTCTCTGCCATTCGATATTCCTCTACAAAGAATTCTCTCTTTAGCTCTGTTTCCCATTTTTTAAGTGGATTACTGGGTTTGTTGCTTTTCAGCTTGTTTAGTTCTTTATATATATTGGATATGAGTCCTCTGTCAGATAAAGGGTTGGTGATGATTCTTTCCCAATCTGTAGGCAGTCGCTTTGTTTTGATGACAGTGTCTTTTGCTTTACAGAAGCTTTTCAATTTCATGAGGTCCCATTTATTGATTGTTGCTCTTAGAGTCTGTGCTGTTCCTGTTCTGTTCAGGAAGTTTACTCCTGTACCAATGAGTTCAAGGGTATTCCCCACTTTTTTTTCTAGCCGATTTAATGTGTCTGGTTTTATGTTGAGGTCTTTGATCCACCTGGACTTCAGTTTTTTTCAGGGTGATAAGTATGGATCTATTTGCATTTTTCTACATGTAGACATCCAGCTGGACCAGCACCATTTGTTGAAGATGCTATCTTTTTTTTATTGTATGGTTCTGGCATCTTTGTCAAAAATCAGGTGTTCGTAAGTGTGTGGGTTTATTTCTGGGTCTTCTGTTCGATTCCATTGATCCACCATTCTGTTTCTATGCCAGTACCATGCAGTTTTTATAACTGTTGCTCTATAGTACAGCTTGAGATCAGGGGTGGAGATACCTCCGGAAGATCTTTTATTGTAGAGGATTGTTTTAGCAATTCTCAGTTTCTTGTTATTCCATACGAAGTTGAGAATTTTTCTTTCCAGGTCTGTAAAGAATTGTGTTGGCAATTTGATGGGAATTGCATTAAATCTGTAGATTGCTTTTGGTAAGATGGCCATTTTTACTATGTTAATCCTGCCAAGCCATGAGCATGGGAGATCTTTCCATCTTCTCATATCTTCCTCTAATTCTTTCTTCAGAGACTTGAAATTTTTTTCATACAAGTCTTTGACTTGCTTGGTTAGGGTTACACCAAGGTACTTTATGTCATTTGTGGCTATTGTGAAGTGTGTTGTTTCCCTAATTTCTCTCTCAGCCCTTTTGTCTTTTGAATATAGGAGGGCTACTGATTTTTTTGAGTTAATTTTGTATCCGGCCACTTTGCTGAAGGTGTTTATCAGCTGTAGGAGTTCCCTGGTAGAGTTTTTGGGGTCACTCAGGTATACTATCATATCATCTGCAAATAGTGATAATTTGACTTCTTCCTTTCCCATCTGTATCCCCTTGATCTCCTTCAACTGTCTTATTGCTCTAGCAAGGACTTCCAGCACTATGTTGAAGAGATATGGAGAGAGTGGGCAGCCTTGTCTTGTCCCTGATTTCAGTGGGATTGCTTTAAGTTTCTCTCCGTTCAGTTTGATGTTGGCTATAGGCTTGCTGTATATCGCCTTTACTATGTTTAGATATGTGCCTTGTATCCCTGATCTCTCCAGTACTTTAAACATGAATGGATGTTGGATTTTTGTCAAATGCTTTTTTAGCATCTAGGGAGATTATCATGTGTTTTTTTTCTTTCAGTTTGTTAATATGGTGGATCACATTGATGGATTTCCGTATATTGAACCACCCCTGCATACCTGGGATGAAGACTACTTGGTCATAGTGGATAATATCTTTGATGTGTTCTTGGATCCGGTTTGCAAGTATTTTGTTAAGTATTTTTGCATCAATGTTCATAAGGGAGACTGGCCTGAAATTCTCTTTCTTTGTTGAGTCTTTGTGAGGTTTAGGTACCAAGGTGATTGTGCCTTCATAGAATGAGTTTGGTAATGTTCCTTCTGTTTCTATTTTGTGGAATAGAATTGGACTTAGCTCTTCTTTGAAGGTCTGGTAGAATTCTGAGCTGAAGCCATCTGGTCCTGGGCTTTTTTTGGATGGGAGACTTTTGATGACCGCTTCTATTTCTTTGGGGGATATAGGACTATTTAATTGATTTACCTGGTCCTGATTCAGCTTTGGTAAGTCAAATCGATCAAGAAAATTGTCCATTTCATTTAGGTTTTCAAATTTTGTTGAGTATAGACTTTTGAAGTTAGTCCTAATGATTGTTTGGATTTCCTCAGTGTTTGTAGTTATGTCCCCCTTTTCATTTCTGATTTTGTTGATTTGGGTGGTGTCTCTCTGCCTTTTAGTTAGCTTGGCTAAGGGTTTGTTGCTCTTGTTGATTTTCTCAAAGAACCAGCTCTTGGTTTCATTGATTCTTTGAATTGTTTTATTTGTTTCTAACTGATTGATTTCAGCCCTGAGTTTGATTATTTCCAGCCGTCTACTCCTTTTTGGTGTATCTGCTTCTTCTTTTTCTTTTTCTTTTTTTTTTTTTAATTTTTTTTTATTTTATTTTTCTTTTTAGTTACATTTTGTTAACTCTGTGTCCCAGCTGTATCCCGCTCCCTCATTCCCTCCCCAACCCCACACTCCCTCCCTGGTCTCCTCCCTGCCCCTTTCCAAGTCCCCTGATAGGGGAGGACCTCCTCCCCTTTCATCTGACCCTGTTTTATCAGGTATCTTCAGGGCTGGCTGCAAAGTCCTCCTCTGTGGCCTAACAGACTGCTCCTCCCCTGGGGTGGGGGTCAAACAGCCTGCCCTTGAGATCCTATTAGAAATAGTCCGTGTTCCCCTTACTTTGGAAAACTACTTGGTTACTGAGCTACCACAGGCCACATCCGAGCAGAAGTTCTAGGTTATATCCATAGATGGTCCTTGGTTGAGTGTCAGTCTCAGAAAAGACCCTGTGCCCAGATATATTTGGTCCTTGTGGAGCTCCTATCCTTTCCATATCATACTAACTTCCCTTCTTTCATATGATTCCCTGCACTCTGCCGAGGGTTTGGTTATGAGTCTTAGTGTCTGCTTTGAAACACTGCTAGGTAGAGTCTTTCAGATGCCTTTTGTGATAGACTCCTGTCATAAGTTCAATGCACATCCCATTTGTCTTTCTAAATGAGGATTAATCACCTTCGCCTGTGTCCACTTTCTTGATTATCTTCTTTAGGTGTGTAGATTTCATTATGTTTATCATGTCTTGTAGGTCTATATAAGCGAGTATATACCAAGTTTGTCTTTCTCCTTCTGGGATACTTCACTCAGAATGATCTTTTCTAGATCCCACCACTTGCCTGCAAATTTCATGATTTCTTCCTTTTTGATTGCTGAGTAGTATTCCATTGTGTAAAAATACCACAGTTTCTGTATCCATTCCTCCGTTGATGGACATCTGGGTTGTTTCCAAGTTCTGGCTATTACAAATAAAGCTGCTATGAACATGGTTGAACAAATGTCCTTGTTGTGTACTTGAGCAAATTTTGGGTATATACCTAGGAGTGGTATAGCTGGGTCTTGAGGTAGCACTACTCCTAGTTGTCTGAGAAAGCGCCAGATTGACTTCCAGAGTGGTTGAACCAGTTTACATTCCCACCAGCAATGGAGGAGGGTTCCCTTTTCTCCACAACCTCTCCAGCATGTGCTATCACTTGAGTTTTTCATCTTGGCCATTCTGATGGGTGTAAGGTGA
>NW_026594377.1:3645000-3688215 GCF_907164565.1 Psammomys obesus
GGTTTGCAAGTATTTTATTGAGTATTTTTGCATCAATGTTCATAAGAGAGATAGGTCTGAAGTTCTCTTTTTTTGTTGGATCTTTGTGTGGTTTAGGTATCAAAGTGACTGTGGCTTCATAGAATGAGTTTGGTAGTGTTCCTTCTGTTTCTATTTTATGGAATAGTTTGTGGAGAATTGGTGTTAGTACTTCTTTGAAGGTCTTGTAGAATTCTGCGCTGAAGCCATCTGGTCCAGGGCTTTTTTTGGAGGGGAGACTGTTAATGACTGCTTCTATTTCCTTGGGAGATATAGGACTATTCAGTCTTTCTACCTGATCTTGACTTAATTTTGGTAGATGGAATCTGTCAAGAAAGTTATCCATTTCATTTAGATTTTCAAATTTTGTGCCATATAGGCTTTTGTAGTATGACCTAATAATCGTTTGGATTTCCTCAGTGTCTGTAGTTATGTCCCCATTTTCCTTTCTGATTTTGCTGATTTGTATGGTTTCTCTCTGCTTTTTAGTTAGTTTGGCTAAGGGTTTGTCTATCTTGTTGATTTTCTCAAAGAACCAGCTTTTTGTTTCATTGATTCTTTGGATAATTTTATTTGTTTCTAATTGATTGATTTCTGCCCTTAGTTTGATTATTTCCAGCCGTCTGCTCCTCTTGGGTGTATCTGCTTCTTTTTTTTCTAGGTTTTTCAGTTGGGCCATTAAGTTGTTTGTATGTGATGTTACAGATTTCTTCTTGTAGGCACTTAGTGCTATAAATTTTCCTCTGAGCACTGCTTTCAATGTGTCCCATAAATTTGGGTATGTTGTGCCTTCATTTTCATTGAATTCTAGAAAGTCTTTAATTTCTTTCTTTATTTCTTCCTTGACCCAGCTGTCATTGAGTAGTAAGTTGTTCAGTTTCCATGTGCGTGTCGGCTTTTTGTTGTTTCTGTTGTTGTCCAGCTTTAGTCCATGGTGGTCAGATAGTATACAAGGGATTATTTCAATCCTTTTGTATCTGTTGAGGCTTGCTTTGTGACCAACTATATGGTCTATTTTGGAGAAGGTTCCATGCGGTGCTGAAAAGAAGGTGTACTCTTTTGAGTTTGGGTGAAAAGATCTGTAGACATCTATTAGGTCCATTTGATTTAGGGATTCTGTGAGTGCTTTTATTTCCCTATTTGGTGTCTGTCTGGTTGATCTGTCCCTTGATGAGAGTGGGGTGTTGAAGTCTCCCACTATTAAGGTATTAGGATCAATGTATGATTTAAGCTTTAATATTGTTTCATTTACGAATGTAGGTGCTCTTGTATTTGGGGCATAGATATTCAAAATTGTGATGTCCTCTTGTTGGATTTTTCCTTTGATGAGAATATAGTGGCCCTCCTTATCTTTTTTGATTAACTTGGGTTGAAAGTCTATTTTATTAGATATTAGGATGGCTACTCCAGCTTGTTTTCTGGAACCATTTGCTTGAAAAACATTTTTCCAGCCCTTTACTCTGAGGTAGTGTTTATCTTTGTTGCATAGGTGTGTTTCTTGGATGCAACAGAATGTTGGGTCCTGTTTCCGTAACCATTCTGTTAGCCTGTGTCTTTTTATTGGTGAGTTGAGTCCATTAATATTGATAGATAATATTGACCAATGCATGTTAGTTCCTTGTGTAATGGAGTCGATGATCTTACCTTGTTTCATTGCTTGTTTTCTTTTCATTTTTGTTGGGACATTATCTGTATGCCCTGTTTTCTTGGGTGAATTCGTTTTCGTTGGATTGGAGTTTTCCTTCTAGTATCTTCTGTAGGGTTGGTTTGCTGTATAGATATTGCGTAAATTTAGTTTTGTCATGGAATATTTTGTTTTCTCCATCTATGTTGATTGAAAGCTTTGCAGGGTATAGTAGTCTCGGTTGACATTTGTGATCTCTTAGAGTCTCCATGATGCTTGCCCAGGCCCTTCTGGCTTTCATAGTTTCTGATGAGAAGTCTGGTGTGATTCTGATAGGTCTACCTTCATATGTTACTTGGCCTTTTTCCCTTGCTGCTTTTAATATCTTTTCTTTGTTCTGTAGATTTAGTGTTTTGACTATGATGTGACGTGATGTGTTTCTTTTCTGGTCTAGTCTATTTGGTGTTCTGTAGGCCTCTTGTATATTTATGGACATCTCTTTCTTTAAGTTGGGAAAATTTTCTTCTATGATTTTCTTGAAAATATTTTCTGGACCTTGGAGCCTGGAGTCTTCTTTTTCATCAATTCCTATTATTCTTAGATTTTGTCTTTTCATAGCATCCTTGATTTCTTGGATATTTTGTGATTGGAATTTTTCTGATTTTACTTTTTCTTTGAGAGAAGTATCAATTTCTGCAAGTGTGTCTTCAGCTCCAGAGATTCTCTCTTCCATCTCTTGTATTCTGTTGGTGATGCTTACTTTTGTGGTTCCTGATCTTTTCTCCAAGTTCTCCAGCTCAAGAGTTTTCTCACTTTGTGTTTTCTTTATTGATTCTAATTCTGTTTTCATGCCTTGCACCATTTCTTTTATGTGTTTGAATTTGGATTCCTGTCTCTCTACGATGGACTCTATTTCTTTGTTCATTTCCTTTTTGTATGCCACTAATTTCTTCTCTACTTGTGCCTCTATTTGTTTGGCTATGTTTGCCTGTGTTTCTTTAAGGGTTTTGTCTATTTCTTCTTTCTTTACCTCCAATTGACTGGCCATCTCTTTGAAAGATTTGTTCATTTCCTCCTTATGAGCCTCAAATAATTGAGCAAGCATGGCTTTAAGGTCATTTTCCTGTGCTTCTGATGAATTGGAATATCCATCGATTTTGGGGTTTGCTGGTGAAGTCATGATGTCCTGATTTATGTTGGAAATGTTCTTTCGCCTACCCCTGGCCATTGGCTTATCTGAGACCTTCCCTGTTTGTTTTTGGATTCAGCCGATCAGACTGGTACTGTCTCTCTCTCGAGTCTGGAGAATTCTTCAGGAAGTTGAGAGAGGTCCCGTGTCCTTAGCGTATGCTGAGGACTAGCTGTACCTGTGGGAGGAAAGTACGCAGGCGCAAACAGAGGCAAATGCAAGCGTGCGTGCGTGTGTGTGTATATGTGTGTGTGTGTGTGTAAGTGGGTGTGGGCGTGTGTCTCGAGGGACAGAGTGATGGCTAATGTTGAACCCTTGAGTGTGTGGGAGGGGCTCTGCAATGTATATGTCGCAGGCGCTAGTGATGATCGCAGCGCAATTTCTGGCATTAACTGCCTTAACTCCTCAATTAGACCCACAGAGCAGGAACTTCAATGTTCCAAGTGCCCCTCTGTTTCCCAAAGTGGGTATATGGGTGGGAGGGGGTTCGATGCCTGGCTTCTGTTTTAGAAGAAGCCAGGATCAGTGGAGCTGCAGATTCTCAAGGGTGCACTCACTTACAGGCAGGACACTTGGCAGAGATCGGCGTATCTGGGCTGTCTGCTCTCTGGTTTGGCCCTGCTTCTTTGATGTGCTCCGCCAGTTCCGTGCTGCTGTCACTGCCAGGTTATGAGGTCTTGCTGCAGCTGGAGATTTCAGGGTGGTCACGTCAGTGGGAATCGGGGTAACCAGCCTTTCTGTTCTCTGGTTTGGCCCTGGTTAGTCTTAAACTGGAGGGCTGATGTGCCCCGCCAGCTCAGTGCTGCTCCGCCGCCAGGTTAGAAAGTCCCGCTGTAACTGGAGACTGGGTTGCTAGTCCAGATGCTTTCTGGGAAGTCCTGGGGTCTCTTTACTGTGCTCTCCAAGCTTCGGAGGCCCAGCGCCTGGTGTGTCTAGCTTGTATGGCGTTTCTGTCTGGTTTTGGTGAGTATATAGCGTATTCTCTGTCACTGTGGTATTGGGCGGGCCGTACCGTCAGTGATAGCGATCCTGCGGAGCTAGTATGGCGTCTAGCAGACTCGGGCCCTGGGAGGATGGTGCAGCTGCCGCGCGTGAATCTGGGGCTCCGAGACACAGTACTGCTGGCCTTTGCTGATAAAGGACTTGGGGCTCAGCCTCAGTGGCTGCAGGCCCCAGGCAGTTAGGTCTGCGCTGAGAAAGGCGAGTCCGCTGTGCCGAGGAGGAGGGAGGTCTGGGGGAGGGAAGTGCTGAGAGATCAAAGGATCGTTTCTCACCTTCCCCAAACAAGTCCCTGGGTGACCCGAGACCAAGGTTTTCACCTCCGGCGATGTTCCCTGTTGTTTAGAAAGTCTCTCCGTTGTTGCCCTGGCTTCAGAAGTTCTTCCACTCATCAACTCAGAACTTTTTCTCTTCCACAGCTTGGAAACTGTGTGTGCTAGTCGCCATCTTGGCTCCGCCCCTCCTGCTTCTTCTTTTTCTAGGGTTTTTAAGTGGGCCATTAATTTGCTTGAATGAGCTGTCTCAAATTTCTTCTTGAAGGCACTTAGTGCTATGAACTTTCCTCTTAGCACTGCTTTCATTGTGTCCCACAAGTTAGGGTATGTTGTGTCTTCATTTTCATTGAGTTCTAGAAAGGCTTTAATTTATTTCTTTATTTCTTCCCTGACCCATCTGTCATTTAGTAACAAGTTGTTCAGTTTCCATGTGTGTTTAGGCTTTTTGCTATTTCTGTTGTTGTTGAAGTCCAGCTTTATTCCATGGTGATCAGACAGGATACAAGGGATTATTTCAGTCTTCTTGAATCTGTTGAGGCTTGCTTTGTGACCAACTATATGGTCTATTTTGGAGAGGGTTCCATGAGGTGCTGAGAAGAAGGTAAATTCTTTTGTGTTTGGGTGTAAAGTTCTGTAAATGTCTGTGAGGTCCATTTGATTCATGACCTCTGTCAGAGATATTGTTTCTTTGTTTAATTTCTGTTTAGTTGACCTGTCCTTTGTTGAGAGTGGGGTGTTGAAGTCTCCCACTATTAGTGTGTGGGGATCTATGTGTGGTTTAAGTTTTATCAATGTTTCTTTCACAAATGTGGGTGCCCTTGTATTTGGGGCATAGATGTTCAGGATTGTGATGTCTTCTTGGTGGAATTTTCCCTTGATGAGTATGAAGTGTCCTTCCCCATCTCTTTTGATTAATTTTGGTTGAAAGTCTATTTTATCAGATATTAGAATGGCTACTCCTGCTTGTTTCTTGGGTCCATTTGCTTGGAAAGTCGTCTTCCAACCTTTTACCCTCAGGTAATGTCTATCTTTGTGCCTTAGGTGTGTTTCTTGTATGCAACAGATTGCTGGGTTTTGTTTATATATCCATTCTGTTAATCTGTGTCTTTTTACTGGAGAGTTGAGTCCATTGATGTTGACAGAAATTAATGACCAGTGGCTGTTAGATCCTTTGATTTTGATATTGGCTGTGTTCATCAGGTTGTGTGCTTGGTTGCTTTTTTTTTTTGCTGTAGTAAGGTTAATTATTTCCTGTGTTTTCTTGACAGAAGCTAATTTTCTTGGGTTGTATTTTCCCTTCCAGTGTCTTCTGTAATGCGGGATTTGTGTGTAGGTATTGTTGAAATTTGTTTTTGTCATTGAATATCTTGTTTTCTCTGTCTATGAGGACTGAGAGTTTTGCAGGGTATAGTAGCCTGGGTTGACATCTGTGTTCTCTTAGGGTCTGCATGATATCTGTCCATTCCCTTCTGGCTTTCATAGTTTCTGTTGAAAAGTCAGGTGTGATTCTAATGGGTTTGCCGTTATATGTTACTTGGCCTTTTTCCCTTGCAGGTTTTAATATTTTTTCTTTGTTCTGTATACTTACTGTTTTGATTATTATGTAGCGGGAGGATTTTCTTTTCTGGTCAAATTTGTTGGGTGTTCTGTAGGCCTCATGTATCCTTATTGGCTTCTCCTTTAACTTGGGAAAATTTTCTTCAATGATTTTGTTGAAAATATTTTCTGGGCCTTGGAGATGGGAGTCTTCTTTTTCCTCTATTCCTATTATTCTTAGGTTTTGTCTTTTCATATTGTCTTGGATTTCTTGGATGGTCTGTGTCAGGAATTTTTTGGTTTTAACATTTTCTTTGACAGATTCATCGATTTCTTCCATTGTATCTTCTACACCTGAGATTCTTTCTTCCATTTCTTGTATTCTGTTGGTTATGCTTACCTCTGTAGTTCCTGTTTTCTTCCCTAAAATCTTCCTCTCCATTATTTCCTTCATTTGTGTTTTCTTTAATTTTTCTAGTTCTATCTTCAGGTCTTGAGTTGTTTTGTTTACTTCCTTCACCTGTCTGCTTGTATTTTCCTCTTTTTCTTTTAGTTCCTTCAACTCTGTCTCTTTGATTTCTTTCAGTGATTTAATTATTTCTTCTCTGAAGGCCACAAGTTGTTTGGCTGCATCTTCCTGTATTTCTTCACAGATGGCCCTAATCTGCTTGTCTTTATCTTCCTCCATTTCTTTACGGATAGCCATGATCTGTTTGGTTTTATCTTCCTCTAATTCTTTAGGTATTTTATTTGTTTCCTCTATTATTCTCTTCATCAACATAGATGTAAGGTCATCTTCTTGATTTTCTATTATGCTGCATTATTCAGGGCTATTCGCCCCTGGATGGCTGGGTTCTGGAGATGCCATATTGCTCTGTCTTTTTTTGGTTGAGCCTTTACGCTGACCTCTACCCATTGGGCTGATTTAGGTGTTGGCTGTTAGTTTCTGTGCTTCCTGGAGTCCTGAGGTAGGGAGTATCCCCTTGGCTGGAAGATGATTTTTCCTGAAGGAGTCCTTCTCTGCTTTTTGGTTATGGTCACTGTATGACCGGTGTTTCTCAGGAGTTGCCACTGCTCACCTCAGGTTTATAGCCCTGAGTAGTAGCTGTGGTCTATGTTAGGCGGGGGGGATCACCTCTTACCCATAGTATTTCTCAAGACAGCTGCCCCACTGCTGGGTTTCTTGTTATAAATTTAGTGTGCTGCTGCTCACTAAATTTCCATGTATAGTCCTTTTGAAGAAACTGCTGGTTCCCTAGCTGTGGGGTTTTCTCCCAACAGGGAAACTCAGTCTGTTATCCTGGGGTGCACAGTTCTGTCCGGGAAAGTGGGAGGTGCACTCAGCAAGTCTCTGGGCCAGAGGCTGATTGCTCTGCTCTGGACCTGTAGAATGTGCACTTAGGTTGAGTTGGCGCCTGGGGGCACTGCTCTGGTCTGGTGGCTGGGTGCCTCACTCTGGACCAGAAGCTGTGTGTCTCTGTCCGGGATGGCGGCTGCAGGCACTGCTCTGGTCCAGATGCTGTGGGTGCAGCCGCCCTGAAGGACCAGGGATTCCCACAATTTTGACAGTCCAGCCAAGGACAACTGGCCGATCCCTGGCACAGTATCCGAGCGCTGCTGTAATGGCTTTCTGGTTCCTGCAGGTCCGAGGATGCAGCTGTGTGTCCCAGTGCCCCAGAGGAACTCAACAATGGCAGCAGAGCACAGAGCTCCTGTCTGCACTAGAGTCTGCGTGAGTCCAGGAAGTGTTTTGGTGCTGGGTGTCCTAAGCGTTAGAGCTGCTGACCCCCTCCGTTGGGGGTTTCCTCCTGCCAGAGACACGCAGTCTGGTGCCATGGTGCCCTGGTGCCCACAGTTCTATCTGAGGCGCCGAATCAGGCGAGCAGGCAGGGCTCCATGCAGGTGCCTTTGTCCCGGCTCTGGGTCCGGGCTGGCTCCTGGGGCACCCGCAGAACCCGAGTCTTTTCGAGGGGATGTCTGGGTAACCTGGTGTCGGTCTCAATTGTTTCCTGCTCCGTGGGGTTATCTCTCGACTGGGAAATCCAGTCTATGGTGTTGTGGGCCCACAGTTCAGTCTGGGACCATGACCAGTTTGCGCTGGCGGGTAGCTCTTGGTTGGCGACCAAGCGCCTGGCGGAACCGGGATCTCTTCCGCGGTTTAGCAGGGTGAGTTAAAGCTGATTGAATCCCCCACCGTTGGGTATTCTCTCACCTGTGAAACACAATCACTTGTGTTTTATGGCCGAGAGTTCCGATTGCTGGTCACTGTGCCAATCCTGCTGTGCTGCTCCTCAGAATGAGAGTCCTCCTGGCGCCGCCATCTTGCCCCGCCACCCTATGACATTTTAGAGAGATCCATAATAGCCACAAAACACAGTCTCAAAATAGAGAGACTTAAAAAAATTAATACACTAAAGTTAAAAGTCAGGGAATTTAAAAGTAACAAAGTAGTGTAATCTGACCTATCAAAAACTGCCTTGACATGTGGGTTAAGTTCTCCACTTAAAAGAAATATGATGGCAAACTGGAAAAGCAAGACACAGGAAAAAACCAGCGAAGCAAACCAAACACAGAAGATGGAACCCAACTATATGCTTCCTACAAGAGACTCACCACATACATAAGGATGTGTATAGAGACAATGTAAACATATCGGAATAGGTATTCTGAGCTTGTGGAAACCAAAAGAAAATATAATTAGCTATATGCCTACCAGGTAAAACAGACATCTAGTCAAAAGCCATAAAAATGAGCAAGCATGGCCTTTATGTAAAGACAGAAATATAAAGAGAAAAATACAATAGGAAATAACAACAAAGGCAAATTTATATACATCTAATATTTTAGCACTGGGCATGGTAAGCACACATTAATTGACTTAAAGAGACACATACTACCATACAATAAGAAAAGAGGGTTGCAGCAACTACTTTTAGCCATTGACATATCATCCAGGTTTAAAAAAAATATCAGTGTAAGAAAGAAGGATTTAGGCTGCACTTTAGACCAAATAAATATGCCAGACATTTTCAGTCCCTATCCTTTGCCCAATAGCAACACAATATAAAATTTTCTCAGCTACACATGGAACACTCTCTAGAATAGACCATATGTTATGCTAAAAAACATAGCATGAACAATTAAAACTTAAATCATACCAAATTTCTTCTCCTAGGACAACAGAATGAAATTAGAAACAAGTATCATTAAAAACCCGGAAACTAGAATTATGTATACATTAAACAGATGTGTTCCAGAAAAGAAATAAAACAACAAAGAATTTAAAACTCTTCTTGAAACAAATGAAATGGAGACATGATGGACTAAAGCTTATGAGACACAGCAAAAGCAGTTCTATAATAAAGTTTATATATACAGAAGCTTTTCAGTTTCAGGAGGTCCCAGTTATTGATTGTTGATCTTAGAGCCTGTGCTGTTGGTGTTCTGTTCAGGAAGTTGTCTCCTATGCCAATGAAGTCAAGGCTCTTGTTTACTTTTTCTTCTAATTGATTTAGTGTATCTAGTTTTATGTTGAGGTCTTTGATCCACTTGGATGTTAGTTTGTGCAGGGTGATAAATATGGATCTATTTGTAGTTTTCTACATGTAGACACCTAGTTAGACCAGCACCATTTTTTGAAGATGCTATCTTTTATCCATTGTATGATTTTGGCTTCTTTGTCAAAAGTAAAGTATCTGTAGGTGTATGGGTTTATTTCTGGGTCTTCTATTTGATTGTACTGATCCACCATTCTGTTTCTATGGTAGTACCATGCAGTTTTTATTTCTGTTGCTCTACAGTACAGTTTGAGATTAGGGATGGAGATACTGCCAGAATACTTGTTATTGTACGGGATTATTTTAGCAATTCTGTTTTTTGTTTGTTTGTTTGTTTTTCTATATGAAACTGAGAATTGTTCTTTCAGGTTCTGTAAAGAATTGTGCTGGTATTTTGATGGGAATTCCATTGAATCTGTACATTGCTTTTGGTAGCATGGCCATTTTCACTATGTTAATCCTACTGATCCACAGCAGAGAAACACTTAAGAAATGCAGTCATCAAGGAGATGCCCCTGAGATTTTACCTTACACCTATCAGAATGGCTAAGATAAAAAACTCAAGTGACAACACATGCTGGAGAGAATGTAGAGAAAGGGGAACCTCCTCCATTGCTGGTGGGAATGTAAACTTGTACAACCACTTTGTAATCAATCTGGTGCTTTCTCAGAAAATTAGGAATAGTACTACCTCAAGACCCAGCTATACTATTCCTGGGCATAGACCCAAAAGATGCTCAACCATACAACAAGGACATTTGTTCAACTGTTCATAGGATCTTAGTTCATAATAGTCAGAATCTGGAAACAACCCAGATGTCCCTCAGTCAAAGAATGGATACAGAAATTGTGGCACATCTAAACAATGGAATACTCCTCAGCTATTAAAAACAAGGAAATCATGAAATTTGCAGGCAAATGGTGGGAAATAGAAAAGATCATCTTGAGTGTGGTAACTAAGAAGCAGAAAGACACTCCTGAGTCATACTCATATATGTTAGCCATATTACATAAGATAAACATACTAAAATCTATACTCCTAAAGAAGCTAAACAACAAAGAATACCCTAGGGAAGACACTCAGTCCTCATTCAGAAGGATAAACACAATAGACATAGGAAGTAGAAGAGAGGGAACAGGACAGGAGCCTACCAAAGATGGCCTCCGAAAGACTCTACTGATTGAGGTATCAAAGCAGCTGCTAAGACTCATAGCCAAACTTTGAGAGGAATGCAGTGAATCTTATGAAAGAAGGGGGAGTCAGAAAGACCTGAAGGGAACAGGAGCTCCAAAAGGAGACAGAGCCATAAAAACTGAACCCTGGAGGCCCTGCAGAGATTGATATCCTAATCAAGGACAATGCATGAAGAGGACCTAATACCCCAGCTCACATGTAGCCCATAGACTCAATCTCCAAGTGGGGTCCCTTGTAAGGGGAGCAGTTCTCTATCCAGAACTCAGTAGCAGGCTCTCTGATCACCAACCCCCTGGATGGTGCAGCCTTGCCAGTTCAAAAAAGAAGACAAAGCAATCAGTCCTGATGAGACCTGTTAGGTTAGGGTCAGATGGAAGGGGAGGAGGACCTCCTCTATCAGTGGACTAGTGGAAAGTCATAGGGAGAAGAGGGAGGAAGGGTGGGATTGGGAGGAGATGAGGGAGGAGGCCACAACCAATATACAAATTGAATAAATTGTAATAAATGATAATAATAATAATAAAGGAAAAACACCTTAGAGAAACTGACAGATATTAAGAACAAAGCATGTGATGGAAGAGACACAGACAGAAAGACAGAGGGCAGGAGAGAAAAAGACTGAGAACTTCACTGACTAGTCATTTTCTATAGCAGGGAATATGAACTACACCTGCAGTGTCATAACCAACACTCTTCTTTCTGGACTCTCTTTAAATGTTCTATTCATCAGAACCAAAGGTCAGCTCCCCCAAGACATGGTATTACTGTGTTTTTCTCCTTCAAGCTAAGCCCTTGAACACTTGAATTCTGTGTTTCCTATTGTATTTCACTCTTCCCTTCATGTTTTATGGATGAAGAACAGAGAATGGCATAACGGAGCAAGTTCTCCTTCATTTACTTCTCTCTTCAGGTTTTCTTCTCATGAGAAAAACCAAACCAAACCAAACCAACCAAACAAACAGACAAACAAACAAAAAACAGAGCTAAAGAGGGACATTATTTGTAAAATATGATAGTGTCATAGATAAAATATTTCAATCCTTTAGCTCGCTAGACTCGAGTATCAAATCAGGCATGTGATTGTCTCTGCTATATTTGAATTTTTAATGCATGTGTAGTAAGGCTTACATGTGTAGTACAGACTATTTATCTACCACCAGTAGCCATTTTTAGTGGCTGGGCATAAATTTAAATACTTAGAATAAATCTTTTTTCTAATGATGCAGTTAGAGGTGCATACACACATGTGCATTCATGTGTGTGTTTGTGTTTGCATATGTGTCTGTGTGCCCGTGCAAACCCACATGCGCACATGCCTGCAGGTGCATACACACACACACACACACACACACACACACACACACACACACTGACTTGTTTCAGCAAAGGGGAAAAACAGCAAAAGAAAAACATTCTTGCGTTTCTAAATTCCTCAAGAGAATGGTGTGTCCATTTGCAGCCTTCCTAAAATGGCAGAGTGGAGATGAGAAGAGAGAAGAGAGGAGGAGAGAGAAGTGAGGAGGAGAGAGAAGTGAGGAGGAGAGAGAAGAGAATGAGAGCCCAGACTTCAGAATATAAAACTGCTGCTAATTCCCAGGCAGATTATTGTGGGCAAATGCCTGAAGAGCTGAGCCCTTGGCCCCGCAAAACAACATCTACTTAAGTATAACTGCTATGTACTCTCTCACTCCCTTTTCTGCCTCTTCCCCTACTCTCAAACCTTCTCCCTCTCTCCCTTTCTACCTTTCTCTCCCCATCTCCCTCTCCCACTCTCTGATCCCTGCATGTGGATGAAATGTGACCAACCCACTTCATGTTGTTTGGGCCATGCCTTTTTCTCCAGGATGAACTGTATCCCTTCTGGAACTAAGAATTAAAATAAGCCCTTTCTCCTGTAAGTTGCTTTTGGTCAGTATACAGAAACACAAAAGTCACTACAACAAATTAGCAGGCTTAAATTCCATAACATACAAGTGCGTGAGAGAGACAAGAAAACTACATTGTATATAATAATGTCAAAATAATATCAGAAGAAGAGTTAGAAATGTAAAACCTGTTCTGTTGCTCTCCTTGTGGAGCTCCTGTCCCCTCCAGGCCTTTCTTTCTCACCTTTCTTTCATAAGATTCCCTGCACTCTGCAAAAGATTTGGTTATGAGTCTCAGCATCTGCTTTGATCCACTCTGGATAGTCTTTCAGAGGCCCTCTGTGGTAGGCTCCTGTCCTGTTTCCTGTGTTTTCTCCCTCTTCCAATGTCCATTCCTTTTGCCTTTCTGAATAAAGATTGATCATCTTACCCAGGGTCCACCTTCTTGATTAGCTTCTTTAGGTGTACAGATTTTAGTATGATTACCCTATATTATATGTCTAATATCCACTTATAAGTGAGTATATACTATGTGTGTCTTGCTGCTTATGGGATATCTCACTCAGGATGATCTTTTTTAGATCCCACAATTTGCCTGCAAACTTCATCATTTCCTTGTTTTTAATTGTTGAGTAGTATTCCATTGTGTGAATGTACCACCATTTCTGTACAGTTTCCTCAACTGAGGGGCATCTGGGTGGTTTCCAGCTTCCACCTTTACAAATAAAGGTGCTACAGGTCTTTTCTGAAACTGATACTCCAACCAAGGACCGTTCATGGAGATAACCTAGAACCCCTGCACAGATGTAGCCCATTGCAGCTCAGTGTCCAAGTGGGTTCCCTAGTAATGGGAACAGAGACTGTCTCTGACATGAACTCAGTGGCTGGCTCTTTGATCACCTCCCCCTGAGGGAGGAACAGTCTTGCCAGGCCACAGAGGAAGACAATGTAGCCAGTCCTGATGAGATCTGATAGAGTAGGGTCAGATGGAAAGGGAGGAGGACCTCCCCTATCAGTGGACTGGGAGAAGGGCATGGGAGGAGAAGAGGGAAGGAAGGTGGGAGTGGGAGGGGATGACGGAGGGAGCTACAGCTAGGATACAAAGTGAATAAACTGTAATTAATAAAATAAATAAATTTAAAAAAGAAATTTAAAATCCCATGAGTAGTGATGAAAATCATTTCTTTATATCCTCAGATAACATTTGAAGGTTTGGGGACACCAATCATTGTCAGCTATGTATAAAGCAAATGTCATTCGGTTGAAACTTGCCATTTCACTCTTATAATAATTGTGTGTTTTGATAAACAGGAGCTCTTTGGCTTAATGAGATCATTTATTAATCTTGTCTGTGGTTGGTACTTTTGGAAATGAAGAATAATGGATTTCTCTGTGGTTTTCAATACATTATAATTAATGCCATTGTTATTAAATTTTTAGTTCTCAGATTTATCAAATTCATCAAGCCTTGTGAAATTTTGATTGGCAATCATACGTATAAAAATGACATCTACATAGTTTTAGTTTTATCATTTCTTCTTGTGACAATGCAAATGAGATTATTTTCACATGTATAAAGACTGTTTATCTATATTTCCTATCATAAACCTGTTCATGTTTTCTACTCATTAGTTAATCGCATTTATGTTTTTTCTTCTTAATTTTTAAGTTATTTTTTTTTAAGGAGATTAGCCCTCTGTTTTGAGGTAAGCTGGTTGTTGCAAACTTTTGTTAATTGTGATTTGAGTTCTGTTTTGCTGGTGATTTTGTCTTGTTGATTTTGTTTGTGATGTGACTAACAAGCAATTTCTGTATTTTTTGTAGTTGAATTTTCCAATCTTGTCTTACATTGGAGTTGCTCTTTGAAAGGCTTATGGGTTTATAGGAGCTTATTTTGGTATGAGTTAGGGACTCAACTCACTTCTTAACTCACCTTCAAATGGTTACCTATTGCATTAATGCCACTTATTTAAAAGACTACTTACATGAGGGATTTGAGATGCTTCCTCCTGTGAACAGAGTATCTACACGTGCCCAGGCCAGCCTTCTACACTCTGTTTGCCACCTGCTCATATCCTTTCACTCCATTTTAATGATATAAGATATTAGTTTGTTTTAAAAGAAATAGGTTTTGCTACTGTAAGACCTGGGGTCTCACAGCTCAGGAGTTCAAGATCTCGCCCTTCCCAGAAACTCCCCAAGACCAAGACTCCTTGCAAAAGCAAGAGGTTTATTAACCATTGCGCAATGGGGTCACCCCTGCCGGTCAACAAAGAGTGGCACCGGGAGACAAAGGCCTTTAGGTTTTTAAAAGAAAAATTGCGGGAGATTTGAAGTTGCAGTCTTGGCAATTTAGGATTGGATGAGGAAGCTATAAAGTAAGATAATTGGTTAGTCTTAGGTGCTCAAGCTTGGCCAGTCCTGCCAAGTGTGGATGCAGCTGCAATTGAAGGTGGGGGGTGGTTAGCTCATCCTTGAAGATTAGGGGCTACAGACTTTTGGCTGGAAGTCAAAAGCTACTCAGAAGAAGTCTAGGTTTGTTGCTAAGAAATGCTATCTCAAAGACAGGAGTTTTTCTTTTTGCTGAGTGAAGGTCATTGCTTGCTTGCCCCCTTTTTTTTTTTATCTGTCCTCATAGATAGGGTCACATTTTTCCATTCTCTGGAAAGGTACTAAGAGGCTTTATCTTAACCTGAACCTAAAACTCAAAACTATAGGCTTTAGAAGACATACAGGTTACAAAGTTAGTCTAACCCTTTCACTACTGTGATATAGTCAACACTATTTAACTTTCCTTATTAACCTCAAAATAATTTTCATAACTCTAAGGAAACAATTAACTTGGTCACACACACAAACACACCGACACACACACAAGAGTAATTGAAAGGCTCTTTGTGCTTTTAGGTTTTTAATAAACTGTATAAAACAGGGGTGATTTAGCCTTTGAAAGTATTGTAGATTTCCCCCTGTGAATTATCTGAGATTTGAACTTGTGGGGAAATTTTTTGTGTGTTTGTTTGTGACCGAATCTTCCAATGTTGCCAGGCTTGCCTGGAATTCACTGTATAACACAGGTTCATTGTACCTCAGGTTCTTGAATGTTGGAATTTTAGGTCAACCTCACCATACCTGGCTAAACTTTCAGTGTCTGATGAGGTTAGTTTTAATTTTCTAAAAAGATCATCCACATCTTCCAAAATGACTCGCATATTTTTCTAACTTTTGAGGTGTATATTATTTAACTTGTGGTCTTAAATCATGGAGGTATGTACTTAAGACTACATATTTTTTTCATTGCTTCAGTTATATTGTATTGTACTTTTTAATAATAAGTTCTTTAATTTTAGTTTTATTTACTTTTCCATAAGGCTATATAATAATTATTTTAATTACCAGATGGAAATAACATTGTATGAATTATTTGTTTCTAGTTTTGCAATGAAGTTGAACTTTTACTAAGTTTTAATTGGTGCACATTAGTCTATTACTTCAGCTTGGAATTTGTAAGGCTTTGATCTATGATAAGATCAGTTTACATAAATGCCCATGAGTATTTGAGTGGAGGTTATTTTTCATTTCTGAATTATTAATTACTGAAGCAGAGTACATAATTACAGTTTTAAGATGAGGCTAAGTGATTAAATTATTTGGCTTACTGAAAATTCATATAATTACAGCTATAACATAATTGATTTTACTTGTCCAACTGTCATGCCTTGGATTAAAATCTTTGTTCTACTGTGTTCTATTAACTAAATTTCTAGCCTCTCTGTGTTAAGAAGGCAGCTCCCACATTGTTCAGAGTAGGGCATTCCTTTCCTGTCTTATTAATGAACTATGCCTTCAAAATTACAAAGAGAACTTTCCTTGGCTTCATATAAATATGAATTCAAATATTTATCAGCTTCCTTTTCTCTAAATATTTACTTTATGTACATGAATGTTTTTTCCTACATGTATGTATGTGTACTTCGTGTGTGCCTGGTGCACTCAGAGGCCAGACTAGAGCATTGGACCCCCTGAAACAAGAGTTCCAGATGGTTATGAGCCACCATGTCAATGTTGGGAACAAAACCTTGGTCCTTTGGAAAAAACAAGTGCTCTTAACTACTGAGCAAATCTCTCCAACCCCTTTCCTTAGTTTTGACGAAGTATCTGGGTGTTATAGTTTGAATCTAAAATGTCCCCCAGCGATCATGTTGTCATGATACAATCATTTCCTCAAGCTTCACCTATGAATGCAGCAGTACAGGTCCACAGTCACTTGACTCTCTTTCTATGTACCTGTAACTACCATGAGACCTCATCATGGGGAACAGTTGATAGAAAAGGATTACACACTTTATAAAAGTGAAAAGGTGGGGGTTGGAAGACCTAAGTATTTTTGGAAGATATGTCTTCAGTGAGCCATTTTCTCTAATTAGGTCCAAACTCCTTAAGTGCCTGTCATGCTCTAGAATTACCCTAAACTTGGAACGAAGCCTCAACACATGAGCCCCTAGGTGACATTATAAATCCAAGTGATGACAGCTTGTATCTATAACAACTTTATAGCTTCGATTTCTTACTGTTTGATTTCTTACTGCTTGGAGAAACCTTTTATAATTGGTCTTTTGATTTATATAAGTATATCTTTTACATACAACATAAAATAGGGGTTGCAATGTGAATGAACATGAAAATAATTTTTATTTAATAGGTGAGGTAAGTCCACATATAATAATTAATATAAATTTTATTTTATCTTCTACATTTTCATGTACTTATAATTAGTGTGGTTTTATTTCTACCGTGTTTGTTTCCTCTGCTCATTTTACTTTTTCTTTTATTATTTAAGAAGTTTCAGGGGGACATCCAAGATGGCAGCACCAATCATACAGGGTATCTGATCAGAAGGACAGCAGTGAGAGCAGAAGGACTGACAGGCTGTGCTGTGGACCCCCAAACCCCAACACCTGTGTTTCCCAGGTGAGAGGAGAGCACATGGTAAGGGAAATGCACAGGTCCAACCTCAGGTCATGAAAAGTTTCCTGGCTCCCACCAGAGCAGGACACTTCGGACCACCCACCCAATCCCACCATTTGTGGATACCTTCCAGCTACTGCAGCTCCAAACTCGGGTGCCCACTCTCACTGTCCCATCGAGTAGATACCTTCTGGTACCAAGATGTGGCTTGAAACTTGGGTGCTCTCATTGTCCTGGAACAGGGCTCCAAACCTGTGCCTCCTGATTCTTTGGACCCACTGAATCAATACTAGCCACTATGCCAAAGCTCAGCCCATCTTTCTAAGGAGACTGGCAAGACCTCTAAGCTCACGGGTTCTCCAAAATGGCACACTGTCTGGGCTCACTAACCTCAGAGCAAGGAAGCCAGTAGCAGGGCAGCTGAGCCTGGGACTTCCCTTAATAAAAGAAGGGTCCCAGAGGTTCAAAGGAGACCACTTGGTCCCCAAGATTATACATCTGAGGAGACCCTCGGGCAAGTTTCTGAGAACTGACCATCAGTCTGAGACCATTCCTACCAATATGAGGACAGCTATTGCAGGAGCATCTAGCTTTCTGCCCAGGGCTCCTCTCACAACCCCAAGAACTCCATCAGGCAACAGGATCAAACAGCCAAAACCAGGGACAAGCAGATGGCTAAAGGCCAGAGTGAAAAAGCAGTCAACAAAAGCTAGAGCAGCATGACAACCGCAGAACCCAGTTACCCACCATAAGCAACCCTGAATACACTAACACACCTGAAACGCAATAAAATGACATTAAAGCTATGTTTATGAAAATGAGAACAGAGGAAAGGAATAAATCCTTAAATACAGGAAGATACAGTCGAACAGTTTGAGGTAATTAGAGAGAAAATAAATAAATAACTGAAGGAAATACAAGAAAGTACAAACATGTGAAGGAATTGAACAAATCATTTAAAGGGATGCAGGAAAATACAAACAGGTGAAGAAAATCAATAAAATTGTTTAACATGTGAATATGGAAATAGAAATAATAAAGAAAGCACAAACTGAAGAAATTCTGGAGAGGAAGACATTAGGAAGAAAATAAGAACTACAGAGGTAAGCATCTCCAACAGAATATATGATATGAAGAAAAGAATCTCAGGTGTAGAAAACACAATGGAAGAAATTGATGCATTAGTAAAAAAAATAAAAAATGTTAAATCCAAAGAATTTTGGACATAAAACATCCAAGAAATCAAGGGCACCCTGAAAAGACAAAAACCTAAGGAATAGAAGAGGAGATTTCCGATTCCAAAGCCCAGAAAATATTTTCAACAAAATCAAAGAGGAAAATTTTCCCAAGCTTAATAGAGATTCCTCTAAGCATAGAAGAGTCCTACAGAACACCAACTAGATTAGAACAGAAAAGAAAATCCTCCCACCACACGATAATCAAAACATTGAATATACAGAACAAAGAAAAAAAGTAAACTGCAAGGAGAAAAGGTCAAGTAACATATAATGCCAAACCTATCAGAATCACAGCAGACATTTCAGCAGAGACCATAAAAGCCAGAACAGCCTGGGCAGACATCTTGCAAACCCTAAGAGACCACAGATGCCAGTCCAGACTACTATAACCAGCAAAACTTTTAATCACCATAGATAGAGAACACAATATAACCAAATTTTAAAAATAATCCACATACCCAACCTAAAGATGCTAGAAAGAAAACTCCCACCTGAGGAAGTTAGCTCACCTAAAAACCCCACAGGATATAAATAACTTCACTACAGCAAAACCAAAAGTAGACAAGCACACAAACACACAATCACAACCAACATCAAAATAAAAGGAACTAACAGTCACTGGTCATTAATCTCTCTCAACATCAATGGACTCAACTCTCTAATCAAAAGACACAGACTAACAGAATGGATGTGTAAACATTACCCATAATTTTTCGGCATATAAGAAATACACCTCAGCCACAGAGATAGCCATTACCTGAGAGTAAAGGACTAGAAAAAGGTTTTCCGAGAAAACAGACCCAAGAAGCAAGCAGGAGTAGCCATTCTAATATCTAATAAAATATATTTTCAACCAAAATTAATCAAGAACAATGAAGGACACTTCATACTCATCAAAGGAAAATTCCACTAAGATAACATCTCAATTCTGAACATCTATGCCCTAAATACAAGGACACCCATATTTGTAAAAGAAACATTAATAAAGCTTAAATCACACATCCATCCCCACACATTAATAGTGAAAGACTTCAACACCCCACTCTCATCAAAGGACAAATCAACAAAACCGAAGCTAAACTGAAGGGGGAAAATGACACTAACAGATGTCATGAATCAAATGGACCTAACAGACATCTGCAGAACTTTTCATTCAAACACAAAAGAATATAACTTCTTAGAACCTCATGGAACCTTCTCCAAAATAGAATATATATAGTTGGTCACAAAGCAAGCCTCTACAGTACAAGAAGATTGAAACAATCCCTTGTAACTTATCAGAATACCATTGACTAAAACCGGACTTCAACAACAACAGAAATAACAAAAAAGCCTACACACTATGGAAACTGAACAACTCTCTACTCAATGACGACTAGGTCACAGAAGAAATAAAATAATAATAAAAAAAAAGAATTTAAAGACTTCCTAGAATTCAATGAAAATGAAGGCACAACATAACCAAACTTATGGGACACAATGAAAATAATGCTAAGAGGAAAGTTCTTACCACTTGGCACCTTCATAAAGAAATTGGAGGAGGAGGGTTCCTCTTTCTCCACATCCTTTCCAGCATGTATTGTCACTTGAGTTTTTTATCTTAAGCCACTCTAATGGATGTAAGGTGGAATCTCAGCATTGTTTTGATTTGCATTTTCCTGATGACTAAGGACATTGAACATTTCTTTAAGTGTTTCTTTGCCATTCGATACTCTTCCATTGAGAATTCTCTGTTCAGCTCTGTACCCCATTTTTTAATTGGATTACTTGATTTATTGTTTTTTAACTTCTCGAATTCTTTATATATTCTAGATATCAGCCCTCTGTCAGATATAGAGTCAGTGAAGATCCTTTCCAAGTCCATAGTCTGTTATTTTGTTCTGATGACAATGTCATTTGCTATATAAAACTTTTCAGTTTCATGAGGTCCCATTTATTGATTATTGATCAAGAGCCTGTGCTGTTGGTGTTCTTTTCAGGAAGGAATGTAAACTTGTACAACCACTTTGGAAATCAATCTGGCACTTTCTCAGACAATTGGGTATAGTGCTTCCTCAAGATTCAGCTATACCACTCCTAGGATTATATCTAAAATATGCTCAAGTACACAAGAAGAACATTTGTTCAACCATGTTCATAGCAGCTTTATTCATAATAACCAGAGTCTGGAAACAACCCAGATATCCCTCAATTGCGGAATGGATATAGAAATTGTGGTACATTTACACAGTGGAATACTAGTCAGCAATTAAAAACAAGGAAATAATGAATAAAGTATAAAAAATAAATTTAAATTAAAAGAGGGTTCATGTATTTGTTCTGAACCTGACTCTGTGTAGTTGTTTACACATATAACTTTCTGTAATGTCCCAGCTTCTTTTTTTTTATTTCTATTACCATAGGTCTCCTTACTTTCCTATATACAGCAATCAATGAAGGCATTAGTCTATAAAATTACATACTGTACCAGTGTTAGATCTTAAATCTACATCTCAAGTCCATTACATTCTTTTTTCTTTTTGAGTTTTATATTTTTATTCACAAACTTCAAAAGTGTGAAGATGCCAAGACTGTAAGGACTTTGTCTCTATATTAAGAGCACTTTCCCAAAAGTACTTAGGGAAAAAGCAGGTCTCCTGAGCAAAGGAAGGTTGTGCTCTGACCCGTGCAATCCGCTGCAGAAAACCGGAACTGTGACAACATATTACACCAGTCAGAATCCACATACAGAACGACAGCTGTGCAGTACCACCCAGGCATATGGCTGCTATATTATACAGAAAGAATGATGAAATACTGAGGGATGGCCAAAGCATTAAGGATTCCATAGCTTTCAAAGTTTTTCTATTTAAAACATTATCTGAAACAATAAAAATGTAATTTAAAAAAAGAATTATCTGGTTACAACAGATACCTTAAATTAGCTCAGTTGGTAAAAAGTGTCTAGATGAAGGGACTCATCTTCGAGAAAACTGCTGAAGACCAGGAGTGCCCTGCCCCTCCTTCTGTTGCTTGTGTTGTGTTCTTGTGTCTTAACTATATTCTTCTTTATTTCTCTGATGCTCTTCATGACAGTTTTTATTCTGAGGTTTTTAGAGAGAGAGCATGTGGTTGACCAAAGTTACAAACCCCGTGTTTATAAAGCCTTACATCTGCCGTACCCTCGTGTATATACCTGTCTGACATTCCACCTCTGCCTCTTCTCCAGCCGTCATGAGGAGTATGGACTGTTACACGATACCCTAAATTACCTCTTCAAAAATACAGAGGATACAAACAGGAGGGAAAGAGAATCTTTTCATGCTAAAAGAGCATGTACTTTAAAGTAAAAAAATGGAGCTGCCTGTGTCTTATTTAAATTGGCCACCAGAAACAAGTTTTTATTCTTCTTAGTCCTAAGGCTTTAAACCTTTCCACAAAATAATATTAAATGCAGCGTGTTAAATCAGTGTTTCACTTTACATCAGTGTTTCACCTTATTCTCTGAGTTTATGAGAAATGTGCTTGTATTCATTTGTGTGGCGCCTCATTGGGCCCCACCACAGCTTAATGGCATTGGCAATGGTAAATCTGTTATCACAATCCAGACTCCCTGGCTGACAAAGCACCAGCATTTCAATCTATTCACAATCTTAGAGACACAGGGTTTTGAGCAAACTGCACTTAAGTTTAAACTCTAGTTTTATGTTTTATGCAAAACCAGAGACCAACATGGTACCTATGAAGAATGCATACCATAAAAGTTAAAAGTAACTGACCACAAATGTAGCAAATATTTCAGTATGCTTTTAAATTTATTTTATGTTTTGAGATTAAAATTACATTATTTTCCTCTTTTCTTTCATGCCTCCAAACCTCTTACTCTCCTGCTCTCTTCCAAATTCATAACCTCTTTTTTCATTGTTACATACATATATATTCCCAGATATACAAACACAGGCTTCTCAATGTTCACTACATTTATATGGCCTATTTCCCTGCATTTGGTTGGTAAAATTTTTCCTTCCTAGAATCTTCAGTAAGAGTTTGCCTGTACAAAATCCTCAAAGTTTTTCTTGCTTATTTGCATACACCTTATGGGTTTTTTTGTTTTGTTTTTGTTTTTGTGTGTACAGCTTCAAAACAAGAACAATTTGGATTTAAAATCGTTGATTAACATTTTAATTTAAATACCTAGGAAGGTTTCTCTATTTATGTTTTACTTTGTTTGTCGCTCGGAAGTGCAAGTCAAATCAATTTTTCTTTTACATAGAATAGTTTCCTCCTAATCATCCACAGGATATTGTCTGCATACTTAAAGCAGCAGAAGATTTTTAGTCTAAGTCTCAAAGTTGACCATTCAAGGCAACATCAGCTGGTAAATAGTGAGCGGGCTGTTAGAAAACAGACTTAGGCCTCACGTGTTTTGGACAGTCTTGTCAGATGGTAGCTTTTTTTTCCATTTTTTTTAAATTTTTAATTATACTTTATTTATTTTGTATCCCCCCTCTAGTTGCCTCACTTTTCCCCTCCCAATCCTTCCCTTCCTCCCCCCTTCTCCACATACTCCCCTCCCCAAGTCCACTGGTAGGGGAGGGTTTCTTTTTCTTCCTTCTGATCCTAGTCTGTTAGGTCTCATCAGGAGTGGCTGTATTGTCTTTAGATCTGGAGAGGATAGGAGGTCCACAAGGAGAGCAACAGAACCAAAAAAATTGAGCACAGGGGTCTTTCCTGAGACTCATACTCCAACCAAGTACCATGCATGGAGGTAACCTAGAACCCCTGCACAGATGTAGCCCATGGCAGTTCAGTGTCCAAGTGGGTCCCATAGTAATGGGAACAGGGACTGCCTCTGACATGAATTGATTGGCCTGCTCTTTGATCACCTACCCCTGAGGGGGGAGCAGCCTTACCAGGCCACAGAGGAAGACAATACAGATGATAGCTTTAAACAGTGGCTTTGACTACTTTTACAGACACTTTGACTGAAAACACAGTTTTCTTTGATGATCTTTTACCTCTAGCCAGTCACTTATTGCCAGTCACTTCTGCCTTTTAAACATGTTGCTGGGGTCTTAGCAATGTTAATCTTCTCTTCAAAAGTCTTTGTTACACTCCAAGTAAGTATATTCCTCCTTTGTCACCTTGTACTATTCACTTCAGAAATGATTTTTTCAATTGTGCAAAATAATCTTTTTACACTTTCTATTCTGTCCTTGAACATTCAAATTTTAAGGTTATTTAATTTATGTTGGAATAATGCACTACAAGTTTCAACTGTATTTTTTTTTTCACTTTGTGGGAAATACTTTTATCTGATGAAAATGTTAATTTTCTACCAAATACTTTTACATGAAGAAATATCTATATTAAAGTGTTTTAAATGTCCTAAAATCATCTAAAGTGTTTTAATTTTTCCAGGGTTAGCTCAGTTGCAATTAGAAAATAAATTGCAATTCATCATAAGCAGTTACTATTCTTGTTTTTAATCATTTTAAAATTAAAAGTTAAATTATGTTCTATAGGAGCTGATTATAAATATCAAGTAGAAGTTCTGTTTTATTTCTTGATGAATCAATTTTCATGCATGATGTAATTGTTAAATTATGCATGATTTAAAATAGTGGAGAGTCTTAACTCACATTTTCATTCCTATTGTTGAGAGTGGTTTTTTTTTCTTTTAATCTCAATGACATTCTGATATGTTTAGTTGTTTAAATTGTTAAGAGTCTATTCCTTTGAGCGTCTACAGTCTTTAATTAAAATCATAATGAGAGTTGCATAGCTTTCAGCAGCAAATTGACTTTTTATCTTATCATAAAGAACAGTTTGGAAGCTATTCTGCTCAAAATATAATTACTCTTAAATGAGTAAGACTAACAGTCAACTATGAATATGAGGCTTGATGGCACTAGGCTAATGGAACTGCTAGACTCCTTACAACATGCATAAAAGATTCCAAGAGTTTACTTTGAATTTCCCCCTTTCAATTATTTTCATTTATGAATAAAAGAATGATAGAATGTAAAAGAATATTTTAATAGAAATAAAAATAAGTAATTCCATCATGTCATTAAGGTCTGAAGTAAAATAAATCAAGCCAATTATAATTCCAGCATGGACCAAATGGGGGAGGGTGTTCATGAGGTCCCATCAAGGATGAGAGATTATTAGCAACTGAGAGAGCAGGGGGGTGTCAGTGTTCTTCAGGGATCTGGCCTGAAAGGCCTGCTCAAGTTCCAGTAGATGGGCCTACAGTAATGCACATACAGGCACCTCAAGTAGACTCACTTTAGGGAGTGGGCATGAAGCCGGTAGGAAACATAGGCATGAGTGATAAGAATTGGGGGAAGAGATTGGGGGTGTATTTTATCAAAACACAGTATATCCATGTATGAAATTCTCAAACAAAACAAAATAAAAATAAACTACTCTTTGGTAATTGTCATAAGAACATGTGGGAAAGTTTCTAAGCAAAAGGATAAGAATAGATGAAATTTTAAGTATCATTTCCAATGTAAAAGTTTAAAATCTAATTAGTCCCAGAACATTTTCTAGAAGAGGTGTTTATGTCATTAAACTTCACAGGTTTAGCTGATGTCTGGTTAAACAAACATATTAAAAAGAAAGCCTGTGAATGACTGTAGATTTATGTATGAGAACAATCTGAAGATCATTATAAAGAAATTACATATTTAATCTTTTAGTTATCAAAAGGAATTTACACAATTCTGAGTATAACATGAATAAAAATATGTATACTGTTGCTTATAGAGTGTTTATTTCATTTTTATTGAAGACACAAAACTAGAAAATTGGACCACTGTCAGAACACTGACTATGACCTTATTTCTCCATTGCAAATGGTTACCAGTAAATGATACTTTTCCATAGTTATTTTGTTTCATTACTAACAATTTCATTCATAGTTGATTCAACTTTTTTAATTTCTATGTTTTTAAATCAGCCATTTACGAACTTTCTGTTTTTAAAAAGTTTGTTTTAATTAATCAAAGTAGTTACTATATTATTTACCTCACCTCAATAGACTAATTTATCAGTATATTACCATTTTAAAATGGTAACAATTTCATTTAACATTCCCAAAGCCAAATTAACTCTATGCTCCAAAACAAAAATAAAGAAAAATAAAAGGGAAGGAAAGAAGGAGGAAGAGGAGAAGGAAATTAAGGGCCAACATTTTAGAAGCTTATTGTTTCCTGGCACTGATTCCTTGTCTCTCTACGCTCTCTGCAATCACAGCCTTTACTCTTGATGATCACTATATTTGTGCTGAAGCTCTTCTCATACATGGCCCTCTCTATTCCTGGCTATTCTTACCTCCCAAACTGTTTTTTCTTCTCTAGCTCAACTGTATCATAGATCATATTGTTATTAAGACATTATTACCTTTAAAACCTTCTAAGTATCCTACTGAAAGTGATATCTTTACCATAGTTCTAGAAAATGGGTCTATTTCTCCCTCTAGTTTAAATGTTTGAGTTCATCTGACTTCCAACACATTTATTCCATTAATCAAACATAACACACTCTTGATCTTACTTATTATTTTTCATTAATTTATTTAATCACATTATAGCGTGACCTCATCCCCCTCCCTCCACTCCTCCCAGTCTCACCCTCACCCTCCTCCTCTTCTCTTAGGGGAAGCCCCCAGGGGATACAAACCCACCCCGGCACATCAAGTTGCAGCAGTACTAACTAAGCACATCCTCTCCCACAGAGGCCAAGCAAAGTAACCCAGCCAGGGAAAAGGGATCCAAAATCAGGCAACAGAGTCCCAAACAGCCCCTACTCCAATTGTCAATGGACCTACATTATTTCCATCAGCTGCTGGATGAAGCTTCCCAGAAGACAGTTATGCTAGGCTCCCGTCTGCAAGCAGAACAGAGTATCATTAATAGTGTCAGCAGCTGGCTCTCTCCCATGGGGTGGGTCTCTTGTTGAGCCAATGATTGGTTGGCCATTCCCTATATTTATGCTCTATCCGTAATCCCTACACTTCTTGTAGCAAGACAAATTTTGGGTCATAGATTTTATGGATGGGTTGGTGTCTCGTTAATCTAGTGGAAGTCCCACTTGGCTACAGGAAATGCCCACTTCAGTCTCCATTATCCCATTACTAGGAGTCTCAGCTAGGGTCACGCCCAGAGACTCACAGGAGCCTTTCCTGTCCCAGGGATGTCACCACCACTTTCTCTCCCAGTCCTCCCCTGCCTTGGCCCTCTTATCCCACACCTGATCCCTACCCCCATTACCCTCCCCAGCCCTTTCCCAGCCAGTTCCCTTTATCCATCTACATCATATATCTATTTTATATCCCATTCTTAGATTCAAGCATCCTCACTTGGGCTCTCCTTGTTACTTAGCTTCTTTGGGCCTGTTGGTTGTAGCTTGGTTATTCTGTACTGTGTGGATAATATCTGCTTATAAGTGAGTATATACCATATGTGTCTTTCTAGGTCTGGGTTACCTCACTCAGAATGATATTTTCTAGTTCCATCCATTTGCTTGAAAATTTCATGATGTGTTTGATTTTAATAGCCGAGTAGTATTACATTGTGTAAATGTACCACATTTTCTTAGTCCATTCTTCAGTTGAGGGACATTTAGGTTGTTTCCAATTTCTAGCTATTTTAAGTAAAGCTGCTATAAGCAAGAGTCCTTGTGGTATGGTAGAGCATTTTTGGGGTATATTACCAGCAGTGGTATAGCTGAGTATTGACATAAAACTATTCCAATTTTCTGAGGACCCACAAGATTGAATTCTGAAGTGGTTGTACAAGTTTTCACTCTCATCAGCAATGGGAGAGTGTTCCACTTGTTCCATATCCTTGCCAGCATGTGCTCTCTCGAGTTTTTGATCTTAGCCATTCTGAGGGGTGAAAGATGGAATCTCAGAGTTGTTTTTATTTATATTTCCCTGATGACTAAGGATATTGAACATTTCTTTAACTGATTCTTGGCTATTAAAGATATCTTAGTTTAGAATTACCTATTATCTCTGTACTCCACTTTTAATTGGGTTATTTGGTTTGTTAGTGTTTAATTTCTTGAGTTCTTTATAAATTTTGGATATTAACCCTCTGTCAGATGTAGGGTTGTTAAAGATCTTTTCCCATTCTATAGGTTGACATTTTTTCCTAATGATGGTTTTCTTCACCTCGCAGAAGCTTTTCCATTGTTTGCAGTCCCGTTTGTCAATTGTTGATCTTAGTGCCTTAAGCTGTTGGTGTTCTGTTCAAGAAGTTGTCTACTGTACCATTGCGTTCAGGGCTATTCCTTTATTTCTCTTCTATTAGATTTGATGTATCCAATGTTAAGTTGAGGTTTTTAATCCGGTTGGACTTGAGTTTTGTGGAGGGTGATAAATAAGAATCTGCTTGCAGTATTCTACATGGAGACATGCAGTTAGACCACCACCATTTGTTGGAGATGCTTTATTTTTTCTATTGTATAGTTTTGGCGTATTTGTAAAAAATCAAGTGTCCATAGGTGTATGAATTCATTTCTGGGCCCTTGATTCAATTCCAATGATCAAACTGTCTGTTTTTATGCCATTACCATGTGGTTTTTATTACAATTGCTCTGTAGTACATCTTGAATTTAGGGATAGCGATACCTCCAGAAGTTATTTATTGTGCAGGATTGTTTTAGCTATCCTCTGTTTTGTTTTGTTTTTTTCCATATGAAGTTGAGAATTGCTTTTTAAAGCTCTAAAATCCTTTCAAAGAACTGTGTTGGAATTTCAATATTCTCTATATTAAATGTGTAGATTGCTTTTGGTAAGATAGGATATGTTATTCCTACGAGTCCATGAGCAAGGGAGATCTTTCCATCTTTTGATATCTTCTTCAGTTTCATCCTTCAAAGACTTGCAGTTTTGTCATACAGATCTTTCACTTTTCTAGTTAGAGTTACCCCAAGATAGTTTATATTATTTGTGGCTATTGTAAAGGATATTTGCCTAATTTCTTTCTCAGCCCATTTATGACTAGTTAAAGGAGGGCTACTGATTTTCTTTAGTTAAATTTCTATCCATCTACTTTGCTGAAGTTGTTTCTTAGCTGTAGGAATTCTCTGGTGGAACTTTGGGGGTCATTTATGTATACTATCCTATAATCAGCAAATAGCAATACTTTAACTTCTTCCTTTGATCTCCTTGAATTTTCTTATTATTGCTCTAAATAAAATTTCAAAGACTGTGTTGAATAGATACTGAGAGAGTGGGCAGACTTTTCTTGTCCCTGATTTTAATAGAATTGCTAAGTTTCTTTCCATTTAATTTGATGTTGGCTATAGGTTTGTTGTGTATTGCCTTTTTTGTATTTAGGTATGTGACTTGTATCCCTGATCTCTTGAAGACTTTCGTCATGAAGGGGTGTGGGGTTTTGTCAAAGGCTTTTTCAGCATCTAAGGAGAGATTATCACATGGCTTTCTTTGAGTTTGTTTATATGGTGGATTACATTGGTGGATTTTCATATATTGAACCACCCCTGCATTCCTACAATGATGCCTACTTGATCATTGTGGATGATGTTTTTGATGTCTTGTTGGATTTGGCTTTTGAGTATTTTACTGCATCAATGTTTGTAAGAAAAATTGGTCTGAAACTCTCCTTCTTTGTGTCTTTGTGTGGTTTACGTATCAGTGTGACTGTGGCCTCATTGAATGAGTTTTGCAATGTTCCGTCTTTTACCATTTTGTGAAATAGTTTGAGCAGTATTGGTATTAGCTTTTCTTTGAAAGTCTGATAAAATTCAGAGCTAAAACCATCTGGCCCAGGGCTCTTTTTGGTTGGAAGACTTTTAATGACTGAATCTGTTTCCTTAGAGTTTATAGATCTATTTAAGTTGTTCACCTGATCTTGATTTAACTTTGGTAAGTGTAATCCATCAAGAAATTGTCTAAAGTCATTGGATTTTCCCAGTTTTATAGAATACAGCCCTCTGAAGTAAGACCTAATGATTCTTTGGATTTCCTCAGTATGTGTTGTAATGTTCTCCTTTTCATTTCTGATTTTGTTAATTTGTATATTATCTGTCCACCTGTTAGTTAGTTTCATTAAGGGTTTGTCTATCTTGTTGATTTTCTCAAAGGACCATCTCTTTGTTTTGTTGATTCTTTGCGTTGTTCTCTTTATTTCTAATTTATTGATTTCATCCCTGAGTTCGATTATTTTCTGCCATCTACTCCTCTTGTGTGTGTCTGTTTCTTTTTGTTCTAGAACTTTCAGGTGTGCTTTTAAATGCTAGTATGAGATCTCTCCAATTTATTTATGAAGGCACTTAGTGCTATGAACTTTCCTCTTAGCACTGCTTTCATTGTGTCCCACAAGTTTGGGTATGTTGTGCTTCCATTTTCATTGAATTCTAGAAAGTCTTTAATTTCTTTTCTGACACAGTGGTCATTAAGTAGAGAGTTGTTCAGTTTCCATGAGTTTGTAGGCTTTTTTTTGTTTTTGTTGTTGAAGTTCAGCTTCAATCCATAGTGGTCTGATAAGATATAAGGAGTTATTTCTATTTTCTTTTATCTGTTGAGGCTTGCTTTATGACTGAGTATATGGGAAATTTTGCAGAAGGTTCCGTGAGGTGTTGAAAAGAAGGTATATTTTTTTGTGTTTGGATGGAATGTTCTGTAGATATCTGTTAGGTCCATTTGTTTCATAATGTGGGTTAGTTTTGTTATTTGCATTTTGTTTCTGTCTAAATGATCTCCCTATTGGTGAGCAAGGGGTGTTGAGTCTCTCATTATTCATATGTGGGGTTCAATGTCTGGTTTAAGCTTTATTAAAATTTCTTTTACAAATGTGGATGCCTTACAAATGTGGGACATAAATATTTGAGATTGAGACAATATTTTGGTAGATTTTTTTTCTTTGATGAGGATGAAGTGTCTCTTTTGATTAATTTTGGTTGAAAGTTCATTTTATTAGGTATTAGAATGGCTACTCCAGTTTGTTTCTTGGATTTATTTGCTTGTAAAAACTTTTTCCAGCCTTTTAATTTGAGGTAATATCTATATTTGTTGCTGAGGTTTGTTATATGCAGTAGAATGATGCATCCTGTTTTAATATCCATTCTGTTAGCCTATGTTTTTTTTTTAATTGGAAATGAATTCCATTGATGTTAAATGATATTCATAACTAATGACTGTTAATCCCCACTATTTTGATATTGGTGGTGTTAGTGTGTGCTTCCTTTCTTTTGTTTTTTGCTGCTATGGAAATATTTATTTCCTGTATTTTCTTGGATGTAGTTTTCACATCTTTGTGTTGGAGTTTTCCTTCTAGTATCTTCTGTAGGGAAGGATTTGTGGATAGATTTTGTTTAAATGTGATTTTGTTGTGGAATATCTTGTTTTCTCCATTTGTGGTGATTAAAAGTTTTGCTAGGTATAGTAGTCTGGGCTGACATCTGTGGTCTCTTACAGTCTGTAATACATCTGCCCAAGCCCTTCTGTCTTCTAGAGTCAGGTGTAATTCTGATAAATCTGCCTTTATATTTTACTTGGTCTTTTTTTCTTGCTGCCTTTAATATTATTTCTTTGTTCTGCACATTTAGTATTTTGATTATTATGTTGCAGGAGGATTTTCTTTTCAGGTCCAATCTCTTTGGTGTTCTGTAAATCTCATATGTTTGTTCATAGGCATCTCTTTCTTTAATTTGAAGAAGGGTATTTTGTTGTTGTTGTTTTTGTTTTTTGTATTTTTTTCTCCTATGATTTTGTTGAAAACATTTTTTGAACCTTGGAGCTAAAAGTCTTTTCCTTCTTCTATTCCTATTAGTCTCAGCTTTAGTTTTTTCACAGTGTTCCAGATTTCTTAGGTGTTTTGTGTCAGGACCTTTTTAGGTTTAACATTTTCTCTCATTGATGTATCGATCTCTTCAGTCATAGATGCACTGAGATTCTCTCTTTCATCTTTTGTATTCTGTTGGTGATGCTTGGGTCTGTAGTTTCTGTGCTTTTACCTAGGTTCTTGATCGTTAGAATTCCTTTAGTTTGTATTTTCTTTATTGCTTCTATTTGCATTCTTATCTCTTGAACAGCGTTATTCATTTCCTTCACCTGTTTGGTTGTATTTTCCTGTATTTCTTTATTATCCTGTATTTCATCATTAAAGGTTTCTATCATCTTTATAAGGTTGGATTTAAGGTCATCTTCTTGTGCTTAAGCTGTGTTAGGATATCCAGGGCTTGTTGTAGTAGGATAGCTGGGCTCTGGTGGTGCCATATTACCCTGCCTCTTGTTGATTGTGTTTTTATGCTGCCCTTTAGCCATCTGATTGTCTGTGGTGTTGGCTGGATGTTCCTGGTGATGGCAGAGACTCTACTTTGTTCGCTAGCAGGCAGAGCATTGGGCCTGACAATGGGGCACAAAGAATAATCTCCTTCTCACCTCTGCTGGTTGTGCCTCAGGGAACCTGCAAGTCTCCCTTCTCTGCAGGCCCCCTTGGGAAGGGAAGCAGAGCTGTGGGCCTGACAATGGAGCTTAGGGAACAGAGCACAATTCAGCTTTTCAGGGTTTGCCTCTGGAGGACCAGGCAGGCAGGAAATAGGCAGAAAGATGTCTAAGCTGGATACTGTGTTGTACCCAGTTCAAAACCTCAAAAGACCACCAACCACATCAGGAGTAAGAAATCGTCTGCAAAAGCAAAGAGGCTCTATTTCGGGATTAAGCTTGGACTCCCAGCATGAACTGACACAGCAGTCAGAGGCCAGAAGCCCCTAGCCTAGAAAGAAGCTGATTTTTACAGGGTTTTAGCACGGGGAAGGGGCTTCCAGACTTGATTACATGATTGGGTGAGATTTAGCAGGATCAAGGCTTGTTACATAGTGATTGGCTGAAGGCAAGTTGGAGTAACTATTTGGCCAACCACAAGGAAAACATACAATGTTTTAGCAACCACGAGGACAGCAGTGTAATGTTATTATTAAAAAGCATGAAGCTGATATCAACCCATATTCTCTGCAAGAAGTTTATTAGGAAGGAGGGGGAAAAGGGGAGCAGGACATGGTGGGGAGAAAGAAAGGGAAAGGGAAAGGGGGCGCCCCAAGAGAGAGAGGGAGAGAGAGAAAGTGTAAGAGTGTAGGAGAAAGAAAGAGAGAGTGTGTAAGAGAGAGACCAAGGGACAAGGTAACCGTGCCTTCCAGGTGTGGCCACCTGTCTGGCGACATATGATGACATCATAAGTTGCTGGGTAACCCAGGAGCAGGTTGTGTTCCAAAATACTAACAAACAGTCCTTTCGACCTGTTTCCTGATTGACTGGTGTCAGGGTGGGCACACTGTGTCTTCTGGGATATTAAGGTTTCCCGGCAAGTACAAACAGGTTCTTCAGGTTCTGTAATTGAGCTAGGTCAATTACAAGATGGAGGCCAGTACCAGAATGGAGTCTGTTTTGCTCAGTTCCTGGTCCACATATTTCTGGGGCTCTGCACACCTCCTCAGGAATGCAGGTGGTGAGGCTTGGGGTGAAAGCATGCAGCTCATCTCTGCTGGCTGTGCGCCAGGTAGGTGGACCTGGCAGGCAGAGGACTGGCAGGGTGATGTGGGGTTTATCTTACCTGGATGTTCCTGGGGCCCTGCAGACTTTCTCAGGAAGGTGGATAACTGGGCTCAGGAGAGAACATGCAGCATATCTCTTTCGGCTGTGCTCCAGGTAGACCCTGCATTCAGAGTACTGTTGGAGACAGAGTAGGGGTGTCTAACCTCAATGTTTCTGAGGCCCAATAGACCTGGATGTTCTTGGGGCCCTGCAGGCATCCTCGGGAATGTGAGCGATGAGGCTCAGGGGAAAGCTGCAGCTTTGCCCCAGGTAGACCAGGCAGTCAGGGCACTATTGACCTTACTTCTTTAAAAAAAAAAATTGCTTAAAAATAAAAATTGGCCCCACAATATTGATGAAAATTCCACCATCTTCTGTTGGGGGATGGTCTTGTGCACTACGTATTCAGATGCTCCTTTCTGTGCCCCAAGATCTGGTTGCAGTCTAAACATGGGCACTGTCATTTCTATGAAGAATCGATGTTATATAAACAATGATTCCTACTTATCTCTGATTGGTTAATTAAGAAGCTGCTTTATCCAATAACTGGGCAGAGGAAACAGAAGGCGGGACTTCTGTTCCCAGTCAGGTTAGAGGGAGTGTTGGGATGGGCCTAGGGAGCCAAGGGGATGGAGTGTTTGTTTTCTCAGGTAGAAAAAGAAAGGAGGAGAAGGAGTTGCCGTGAGAAGTGGCCATAAAGAGTACCATAGAAATAGCTACAGCACAAGGCCAAGGCAAGACAGCCAGCAAGTAAAAGGGCATGTGGCTAGAATGTAGCCAGGCCAGCATAACTGGGTTAGACTAAATGAATCTAACCAGTTTTAGAGCTGAAAGCTTGTTGAATAAATCTAATAGGTCTCTGTGCCAATTATTTGGGAGCTAGAGTGGGTGTTACAAAAGGCCACTATTAATACTGTATTTCAACAATCTTCTTTGCTCCCTCCTTTCTAGTGTTCAGTCTGTCTAGAAAATAAGCCATATCCATTTGCATAAAGTTATCTGTATTCCTGTTGACATCCAAGAAACTTCACAGTAACAGAGAAAAGCACACCAATAAACTGATTAAGTTTACACCTATGATCACAAATTACAAATGGAAATTCATGACAGCTACTGTTCTTCAGCAAGATTAATCTTTCAATCTCAAAAAGTGTCTATTCATTTCATATGTGACCCATTCTCAAAGTCAGTTGATTGTTTCAAAGCAAAGAAAATGAAACAGAAACACTATTATCTCTAGATAGCAATTATTTCATCCACTTGTGTATTTATCATTTATTTGTGCTGTTGAATAAAAACCAAATATAACATGTAAAAGAAAACTATTCAAATGGATGTTTTGTGATAAATGGAATAGAGATTATTGCAATAGGAAGAATGCTCAAGCCATTGGATATGCAGGTATTTGAAGAGTCAGACTGAGTGGAATTTTCTTCTATAAAGGCTAGAAAGAACTAGGCTATATGAGGCAGGTGCCATGCAACCTGAGCAAGAAGAAGGAGGAGAAGGAAGAGGAGACAAGTAGGAAACAGCAAGAAAAGACTGAAGACATCGAAGTGGAGTGATGGTATACCTTCAATGGATCATTTGCTCAGCTGAACTTTTTTAAATTTTTTTTTAATTTATTACAATTTATTCACTTTGTATCCCAGCTGTACCCCCTGCCTCATCTCCTCCCAATCCCGCACTCCCTCCCTCTTCTACTCCTATGCTCCTTCTGTAGTCTACTGATAGGGGAGGTCCTCCTTCCCTTCTATCTGACCATAGTCTATCAGGTCTCATCAGGACTGGCTGCATTGCCTTCCTCTGTGGCCTGGTAAGTCTTCTCTCCTTTCTCAGGGGAAGGTGATCAAAGAGCCAGCCACTGAGTTCATGTCAGAGAAAGCCCCTGATTCCATTACTCGGGAACCCACTTGAAGACTGAGCTGCCATGGGCTACATCTGACCAGGGGTTCTAGGTTATCTCCATGCATGGTCCTTGGTTGGAATATCAGTCTCAGAAAAGACCCCTGTACCCAGATTTTTTGGTTCTGTTACTCTCCTTGTGGCACTCCAGTCCCCTCCAGGACTTTCTACATTCCCCTTATGAAAAGATTCCCTAAAATCTGCCTAAAGTTTGGCTATGAGTCTCACCCTCTGCTTCAATACCTCGATCAGTAGTCTTTCAGAGGCCATCTGTGGTAAGCTCCTGTCCTGTTCCCTCTCTTCTTCTACTTTCTATGTCTAGTGTGTTTGTCCTTCTGAATGAGGATTGAGCATCTTCCCTAGGATCTTCCTTGTTGTTTAGTATAGATTTTAGTATATTTATCCTATATTACGTGACTAATATCCACTTAAGAGTGAGTATATGAGGGCTGAAGAGATGGCTCAGTGTTTAAGAGCACTGAGTACTCTTCCAAAGGACCCGAGTTCAATTCCCAGCACCCACATAGCGGCTCACAACTATCTGTAATTCCAGTTCCAAGGGATCTGACACCTTCATACTGATGCACATAAAAAATAAATAAAATTTAAAAAAAAAGAGTGAGTATATGCCATGTGTGTCTTTCTGCTTCTGGGTTACCTCACTCAAGATGATCTTTTCTAGTTCTCAAATTTGCCTGCAAATTTCATGATTTCCTTGTTCTTAATAGCTGAGTAGTATTCCATTGTTTATATGTACCACAATTTCTGTATCCATTCTTTGGTTGAGAGACATTTGGGTTGTTTCCAGATTCTGGGTATTACAAATAAAGCTGCTATGAACAGAGTTAAGCAAATGTCCTTGTTGTATGGTTGAGCTTTCTGGTGTATGGTTGGGAGTGGTATAGCTGGGTCTTGAGGTAGCACTATTCCTAATTTTCTGAGAAAGTTTCAGATTGATTTTCAAAGGGGTTGTAGAAGTTTTCATTCCCACTAGCAATGGAGAAGGGTTCTCCTTTCTCCATATCCTCTTCAGCATGTGTTTCTCCACCATCCGGTATTCCTCTTTTGAGAATTTTCTTTTTAGCTATGTGGCTCATTTTTTAATTAGATTAGTTGATTTGTTGATGTTTAATTTATTGAGCTCTGTATGTATTCTGGATATTAGCCCTTTGTCATATGTAGGGTTGGTGAAGATCCTTTCCCATTCTGCAGGCTGTCATTTTGTTCTGATGACAGTGTCTTTTGCTTTACAGAAGCTTTTCAGTTTCATGAGGTCCCATTTATTGATTGTTGCTCTTAGAGCCTGTGCTGTTGGTGTTCTGTTCAGGAAGTTGTCTCCTGTGCCAATGAGGTCAAGGCTCTTGTTTACTTTTTCTTCTAATAGGTTTAGTGTGTCTGGTTTTATGTTGAGGTCTTTGATCCCCTTGGACTTTAGTTTTATGCAGAGTGATAAGTATGGCTCTATCTGCATTTTTCTACGTGTAGACACCCAGCTGGACCAGCACCACTCATTGAAGATCCAAGCAGGATATTCTAAAGCAGACTACTCAAACTTCTATCAAACTTCTTGAATAATAATTTTTAAAATGTCAGAAAATTAACAAACTGTTACCTTTGTTGGTTCTCTCTGCCTGACTCAAATTGTTAACATGAGGCTCTTGTTTCTTGTGCCATCTGAGTGTAAGCATATTTACTTGTTGGGTTTTCAAAAGGAAAGCCTTCTAACCATATGGTTTATGGCTATTATAATGTGATCCTCTGCATCATTTTGTTTGCTGTTGTGGTCTTATGTGTAGTAGATATCTTCAGCATAAAACTGTACAAGAGAAAAACAAATCAATGTCTTTCTACTAAAAAAAAATATTTTGCCATTTTTCCCAAACTTTCATTTCCTCCTTTTAGAATATTTCCATAGCATGTAAAGATTATATCAATGTCAAAAAATGTGCAATTGCTTAGTCATGATTCAAATCAATCTGTAAATACAAGGTTGACCTCTGCTTAGCATTTCCGTTATATACCATATCATTCATCTACCCTTAATTATGTTCTAATTATATTTATTGACCAATAATAGCTCCTATTTGTAACTTGAAATTACTCTGGTACAGTGAGGAGCAATATTAAAGCTTATATGTTGTTAGAGAAGACAGTACATAGAATTAGCACAGAACCCATCTGTTACATTAGACAAAGATTATTCTATAAAGGAAAGGAAAGCAGAGTAGCTCAATAGGGAGTCCTGGGATGAAGTCGTCAATCCCAAGAACGCAGCACACTGCTTTCATTAGCATTCTTTATCTGGTTTATTCAGTATGGGATCCCACTCCTATCCCTAGCAGACTCACAGGAAATGCTTCTTAAGATTCTGATGCTTATTTTCAAAGCAAAGACTCATGACCAAACCTTTGGCAGAGTACAGGGAATCATAAGAAAGAAGGGGAGTTAGTCTGATGAGGAAAGGATAGGAGCTCCACAAGGACCAAATATATCTGGACACAGGGCCTTTTCTGAGACTGACATGCAACCAAGGACCATGTATGAATGTAACCTAGAACCTCTGCTCAGATGTAGCCTGTGGTAGCTCAGTAACCAATTGGTTTCCCATAGTGAGGGGAACAAGGACTATTTCTAACAGGAACTCAATGACTGGCTCTTTGGCCTCCCCACCCCCCAAGGGAGGAGCAGTCCTGTTAGGCCACAGAGGAGAGCTTTGCAGCCAGTCCTGAAGATACCTGATAAAACAGGATCAGATGAATGGGGAGGAGGTCCCCCCTATCAGTGGACTTGGCAAGGGGCACGGTGGAGATGAGGGAGGGAGGGACTGGGAGGGAATGAGGGATCGGGACACGGCTGGGATACAGAGTTAATAAAATGTAACTGATTAAAAAAAAAAGATTCTGATGCTTAATGAGAACTTGGAGGAATAAAATACACAGTCATTTTGGATTATTACAATACACTGAAAATAATTTTAAATTATTTATTATTTCACCTTCATAAAAATTTTAAATACAGATAAGAAGCTGTGCAAACACTATACTGCTATTATGTTTGTTTTTCCTGACATCTTTTGTTTAATCATGATATTTGATTTCCTAATTATAGAAGAAAAGTGGCATGTTTTAGTGACGTTTATAATAAAAATCTGAAATGTGGTGAAACCATTTTATTTACATGTGAGTAGAAATATTTATTTTTTAAATATACATAACTGATTCTATAAAGGAATTCTTAATTTTTTTTTCTTGGGTAAGTTTTGGTGTTCTCTCTTGAAATGAATCTTCAGGGGATGAATGAAAGAGGTCAAAGTACATAATCTGATTGGCCTGCTCTTTGATCACTTCCCCCTGGGGGGGGAGCAGCCTTACCAGGCCACAGTAGAGGACAATGCAGCCACTTTTGATGAGAACTGATAGACTAAGATCAGAAAGAAGGAGAGGAGGACCTCCCCTATCAGTGGACTTGGGGAGTGGCATGCATGCAGAAAGGGGAGGGAGGGTGGGATTGGCAGGGGAGGAGGGAGGGGCTTATGGGGGGATACAAAATGAATAAAGTGTAATTAATAAAAAATAAATAAAAGATTTTAAAAAAAAATTGAAAAAAAAAAGAGGTCAAAGTAAAGATTTCAAATGCGTGGTCCATTTTAATTTGTTTTGATTTAAGTAAATCAATTCTTATCATAGACAAAGCAATTATTTGATTGTAATGAACTTCATATGCTCTGGTGCTAATTTTCTGAGAGATTAATGCTATGTCTACAAAATGACGAATGAAGCCAATTAGATTGTCATTTATTATCAAACAATGACTCATTGACTCATCTCATTAAAAACAATCACTTGAATTAGTTATTAGTAAAAAATTTAATAAATCTGTAATTGGTCAATTTAATAAAATAATTAAAATTGAAATTCATCTGAGCTTCTCTTTTAAAGCCTTATTTAATTTTTTAATATCATGATAATGGTATCCTTGACAGCACAGTCATTTTGCTATTTCGCATAGCAGTAGTCTGAATCAGCCCTCTTCTGATCATGGTTGAATTCACCAAGCCTTCACCTTATCACACAGTCAAAATGAGTTTTGCTGTTTTTCTTTCGATGTGTACTAATGCATTTTCTTCAGCAAGTATAGCCAACTTGAAATTGGGCTAGTGGTATGCGTTTAGTTGACATTGTTTGCAGTTGTAAGGAAAAATTTCGCAGAGGATGGATAAAATGCAATGAAAATGCCCAATATAGGAGACAAGTCATGCAAAGTTTTGAAAATATTGACTAAGTTTACATCATCTTTTTAACACAGAAAATTAACAACTAATATCTATCTGTAGCTTAGAAACAGGCATTTAAAAATCCATCTTTTAAGGGATTTGTGGTTTCCATGCTTCAGTGGCATTGACAGTCACATCACCTACCTTGTTTATCTCAGTTCAATTCTGCTGTTCTTTCATCTTTCTTCTAGAATACAAATCTAAGTCGGACTAGACTTCACCACTTCCTCACAATTTTGTATAAATGTTTGCCTTCTAGGTTTCACATCAATGAGCTTATCATCTGCATCCTATTTTTAGACAGTTAAAGAATAGCTGTTGGAAATGGCTAAAGTTAAACAGCACAGCTAACGCTGAAGACCAGTATCCAATTACTGTATTTTTCAGAGATGGCATATGAGCCTCACCAAGGTTTGACAAAGACAGTCAGTGCTGTATTGATTTAAAACTCAGATTCGTTAATTACCTATTCTCCTTGTTTTTTCTAAAATTAGTTCCTAGAGCGGATAGCCAGAAGACACGGATACTGGAAGTAAAAGTTACTATTTTCGCTACTAAGTCTCACCAAAAATGTGAAAACCTTACATTCCTTTTCGGTACTCTAGTAGTCAGGTTTTTCTAGAATAAGGGAGAGAGAGAGAAATTTATTAGAATTTATTGAAATTTATTAGAATGGCTCACAGGCTTGCAGGCTATGATTCAGCTGGCCCAGCCGTGGCTATTTGCCAACAGAAGGCCCAAGAATCCATGAGGCATGATGTCTCATCTGGTCTTCAGTATATGCCAGACTCTTGAGAAACTAGGCTGTAATGCCAGTAAAGAAATGGACTTGCCAGTGAGAGTGAAGACAAGCAGGCAAGAATATCGCTTCCTTTTTCCGTGTCCTTTATATAGGCTGCCAGCAGAAGGTGTGGTACAGATTGAAGCTATTTCTTTCCACCTCAAAAGATATGGAATAATGGTGTGTCTTCCTATTTTAAAGATCAGAGTTTCCCACTGCAAATGATTGGGATAATACACTCACTGAATGAACTAAGCTGGGCTCATATGCCTCGCAGAGACTGAAGTGACAATCACGAGCCTGCATGGCCCTGTGCTAGGTCCTCTGCATGTATGTTATGATTGTTGGCTTTGCTGTTCTTGTAGGACTAACAGTGGGAGTGCAGGGTGTCTTTGGCTCTTTTGCCTGCTCTTGCGACCCTTTTTTTCTCCTACGGGGTTGCCTTGTATAGCCTTGATGAGAGGATTTTTGCCTAGTCTTATTGCATCTTGTTATGCCTTGTTCACTTGATATCTTTGGGAGGCCTGATCTTTTCTGAAGGGAAAAAGAGAAGTGTATCTAATGGAAAGAGTCAGGGGGTGGAGGCCTGGCAAGAGTGGAGGGAGGAGAGGCTGCGGTCAGGTTGTAATGTATGAGTGAGGAATAAAAACAAACAAATAATCCCTCATAGGTGTGCCCAGCCATTTGGGTTTTAGTTATTTACAGATGTGGCCAAATTGACAACCAAGAATAGCCATCACAAGTACCAAAGCATATACTTCATTAAAAAATGGTTTTATTGACCTTAAACATTTGCTCAATGACTAGCAGTTATGTATGTATGTATACAGATGGCCATTGTGTAGAGAATAAAATCCAAACTACTAGAGTATGGTAGGAAGGCATTCTATTTTCCAGCCTTGTTTTCCTTTTCCTTTGAAGGAAGCTTGATTCATTGCAGTCTCATGGACCTTTTCTTCCTCCTTTCTCCTAGCACCTGCTGTTTGGTGATGTTCAACATTAGTTGAAAAGTACGCACATTGTTAGTGATGTATTACTCCAGGTCATGATTTCCACTGTTGCCTCTGTAACACAAATTAGATATATCCTTTCCTTTCATATGCCAAACCATAACATCAGAATAATCATCTCTAATTAGATAAAATGCAAGAAAGCAGGAGTATTGCTTCTCCTTCAATTTCTGATTAGCTAGAAATACAGACCATGCACCCTGAATTCTGTGGATTAATGCCTCCTACACATCATTCCTAAAGTGACCTTTACTTTCTTTTTGTGGTACTTGTCCCTCTGGAAGTAAACATCCCTGTCTACAAGTAATTAAATGCAAAACCAAGATTTGCTAACAGAATACTTCTTTCCAGAAACCAAGGGAAGAGCTGGTGGGCGGCTTTAAAATACAGGTAGAAATAAAACTCTTCAGAGAGTTCATATATACAAACTCTCCACACCTTTCTCCATATCAGACTGATTTCCATTGCCCCCAGTTCTCCTGCCTTTCCACTGCAGTTTTTCTTTTTACTTTCCACATGCCCACTATTCATATTTCTCTGACTAATTACTGATTTCTCAGAATTGCATTCACAATCATAGAAACTGGTTTATCCCTAGGACAAGTGTTCATCCCAGAAGAAAAGCAGCTATGTTCCCAGCTTCAAGTGAATTTTATACATAGGCTTGGGGGAGTAGCTCAGTGGCAGAACACCTGACGAGCATTCACAAGTCCTTAGATTGGGTCTGTAGAACTACAAAAAGACTAAGAAACAAAAATGACCTACGCTGGTTTCACAGCAAAATGCACAGGATGCAAATAAACCTGCAGTCACATGACAGAAAATGTCACACTCACACATACCTTTTAGCATGTCACCTCCTAACATAGTGATGGAGCAAACAACCAAGAAACTCTGCAAGCCACAGCTAGGAGCTTTAATGGAAATTCCATTATATTACAGCCCTTCTGTCCTCCTTAGAGGTCAAGGGCCTGTAAAAGGTCTAACCTTCTAATCGCAAGATTGGTCCCTTGGCACTCACTGCCCATCATAAAGGCATATAGGGGCCAACCAGAAGACCTTACTATCCCAAACACAAATATACAGATTCTAGAACTCTAGAAGAACTAGAGACAGATAATTATTAATATTTTGTTTGCTTTTTTAAAAAATACTGATGTAATTGTTGATAGAGATCAAAGTGCAGCAGAAAATAAGATACAAGCTTTTCTTCAGATGCCACAAGAAGATAAGGAGATGTGCTATGTCTTGGGTGTATTTGGAAGAGACCCAAGGCCCAGACAACAGCTCCAGCCTGACTAATACCTTCTGTTTTGTTCGTGAGACCTAAACAGACAGTTCAGCCACATGGAAGCAGATTTCTAAACTGAAGAACTGTCATATAAGATATTTTTCCTTTATGCTACTCTATATGCAGCTAAATGTTGTGGAAGCAACAGAAAACCAATGTAGATGGCAAAAGAGAGATACAGAACAAGAATGCAATCTTCTTGATTGGAAATTGATGTAATTTTTTGAGATACAAGGGAGGTCAAAAAACAGAGAACAAAAGGGCAAGAGTCATAAGTTCAGTGTGGGCCTCTTCAATTTGAGTTCTTTTGTAAGGTCAAGCTTAAGAAAAGAACTGTTTTCTATGTAGATCTGAAGCTTAAAGGATGAATCAGGGAAAAAACATACAAATTTAACACTATATGCTTGCTAACTGAAGCCAAGCAGATATAGACTACTGCCTACAGGTAGAGTATAAAATGAGGAGAGGCAATTTTCTGACGCTTGTTTGTCTTAGACTTCCAGGTACAATCTCAAACAAACTTAAAAAACAACATACTTGCTTTGTTCTCTTTCTTCCACTTTAATATAGCTGTTTGGATGTTGAAGTAATTTGTGTTTCTCACAGCACTTCAGGATGTTAAAGCAGACAACATATTCCAATATCCTGACATTTTGCTAGCAAATATCTTGAAGAATTAGAAGCCACCCAAACAGGACCTTCACTAACACATTTCCAGAACTGTTCCTTCCAGACCGGAGCTGTGGAGCCTACCACCTCACTGTCCTTTCCCACTCTGTAGCTCAGCTAATTTTGCATTTTATGATTGACCATTAAAATACCCCACTTCTACATTTTTAATGTTGGTGTTTTCTAAGTCCCTATTTGAAAGACACAGAAACAACTTTAGCTTAGGCAAAAAAAAAAAAAAAAAAAAAAAAAAAAAAAAAAAAAAAAAAAAAAA
>NW_026594377.1:3688225-3743856 GCF_907164565.1 Psammomys obesus
AAAAAAAAAAAAAAAAAAAAAAAAAAAAAAAAAAAAAAAAAAAAAAAGAAAAAAGGAAAAAGGTTGACTAGACTCAACAAATATTTATTTTATATTAATTATGAGGCACAGACACATTAGTCAGTAAATATTTAAAAACCAACAATAAATCCCTGATTACCAGAACTCTGAACTGAAATTTACTGGGGTTTGGAGACAACTGGGTGCCTTATAAAATGAAGAGAAAAACTGAATAATCAATGTGAAAAGGAGAAAGAGAGATCCCAGCATTAGAACTGCTGAGGCAGTGGTGTCAAATCACATAGGGAACAGTAAATACCATTATATGGGTCATTTTTATATTCATACTTCAGAAAAATGAGGAAGTGGCATTAAAGATATGCAAAACCTGTGACAGCTTCCTCTTTCAGAGGCCACAGAATTTTAGGAGATCTGCTTTTCTGTCTTTAGCAATTTTCTTCACAACTGACTCTATGGCCCCAAATAGCAAGAAAACAATGGATATTCAGACTTTTTAAAATTCAATATTATTTCTCCGTTGACAACTTTATAATTATGTATCTTGTTCTTCACTTGCTAGTGTTGTTATTCTGTTTTATTCAGGTATAACTATATAACCCTTACTGGTTTGGAACTACTATCAACACCAGATTGTCCTTGAACTCATGGAGCTATGACTGCCTCTACCTCCCAAATACTGGGATTAAGGTATGTACCACCATACCAGGCTTAACATATCTTGACCACATCCATTCCCAGGTCTGCTCTACCTCCCAATACATGCTCTTCCTACTTTCATGTCTTCTTTCTTTTTTCGTTTCTTAATGGAGTGAGTACAGTTAGTGCTGTTTGCATGAACACAGGCCAGCCTTCCACTGGCCACATCATTAAAAAAAAAAAAAAAAAAAAAAGACCCTGACTCTTCCTCCTTAGCAGCCTTGAATTACCAATAGCTCTCAGAAAAAAGTAGGGATCTATGGCTTCTCCTCATCCCTGGCTTGAAGTATTGACTTAAACTTTTTCTTCATCCTTCTCCTCCTCCTTCTCTTCTTGTCTTTTTCCTCTTTCTTCCCCTTCCTTTCTTCTCCTCCTCCTCCTCCTCGTCTTCTTCTTCTTCTTCTTTTCCTTCTTCTTCTTCTTCTTCTTCTTCTTCTTCTTCTTCTTCTTCTTCTTCTTCTTCTTCTTCTTCTTCCTTCTTCTTCTTCTTCTTCTTCTTCTTCTTCTTCTTCTTCTTCTTCTTCTTCTTCTTCTTGTTTTTTCTTCCTTTGCCTCTCCCTCTTCTTCTATTTCGTGAGGTAGGGTCTCAGTCTACAGGCATGGCTGACCTTGAACTCCCTACATAGACCAAGCCGACCTCAGACTCAGAGATCTACCCACTTCTGCCTCCAAGAATTCTGGAATTAAAGGTGTATGCCACCACACTCAAGTGACTGGCTTAATTTTGCACATATAACTGTAGCTCATGAGCGCAATGATCCTATCATGGTCCTGAAGACAGCATTCTGCAGCACTCTTTCTTATATCTTTTTTCATGTTTCATAAAGTGGTTGCTATTGATGTCTTGGTTAGGGCTGAGCACTCAGCAATAACTATCCTCAGCACTTTGATTGCTGCATTGTCTCCATCCACTGCAAAACAAGGCAGCACTAATCTATAGGTATACACATAAATATTCAGAAAGCAGTGCAACCACACGTCCATTTAGTGGAGCAAAATTAGTAGCCCCTCCCAGCAGGAACTATAACCTACACACAGATGTTCAACCTTAATCTGTACGCTGAAACTGATGTAGCCAATGTTGCTTTACCCATAAAAGCTTCTTTAAAAACTCCAAGTACAAATTTACATCTGAAAATAACAAGAAAATGTAAAAGTTATTAATAGATTTTTTCTTTTTTTCTTTTATTTTTCTTTATTGATTACACTTTACACACTTCCCTCCCTCCTCCCATCCCAATCCCTCCCTTCCTCTACCCTCTGCATGCATGCCCCTCCCCAAGTCCACTGATAGGGGAGGTCTTCTTTTCCTTCCTTCTGAGCCTAGTCAATTAGGTCTCATCAGGAGTGGCTGCAATGTCTTCTTCTGTGGCCTGGTAATGCTGCTTCCCCCTCAGGGGGAGGTAATTAAAGAGCAGGCCAATCAGTTCATGTCAGAGACAGTCCCTGTTCCTATCACAATGGAACCCACTTGGATACTGAACTGCCATGGGCTACGTCTGTCAGGGGTCTTAGGTTATCTCCATGCATAGTCCTTGGTTGGAATATCAGTCTCAGGAAACACCCCTGTGCTCAGATTTTTTGGTTCTGTTGCTCTCCTTATGGAGTTCCTGTCCTCTCCAGATCTTACTGTTTCCCACTTCTTTCTTAAGGTTCTCTGCACTCTGCCCAAAGGTTGCCCATAAGTCTCAGTATCTACATTGATTGTCTGCAGGGCAGAGTTTTTCAGAGGTCCTCTGTCAGGCTCCTGACTTGTTCCCTCTTTTCTCCTTCTTCTGAAGTCCAGCCTCTTTGCCTTTTTGGGTAGGAATTGAGCATTTTAGCAAGAGTCCTCCCTCTTGATTAGTTTCTTTAGGTGTAGAGATTTTAGTAGGTTTATCCTATATTATATGTCTATACGAGTGAATATATACTGAGTGCATCCCTCTGCTGCTGGGATAGCTCACTCAGGATGATCTTTTCCAGATCCCACCATTTACCTGCAAATTTCATGATTTCCTTGTTTTTTTTTTTATTGCTGAGTAATATTCCATTGTGTAGATATACCACAATTTGTGCATCCATTCCTCCACTGAGGGGCATCTGGGCTGTTTCCAGCTTCTGGCTATTACAAATAAGGCTGCTAAAAACATGGTTGAGCAAATGTCCTTATTGTGCATTTGAGAATCTTTTGGATATATGCCTAGGAGTGGTATATCTGGATCTTGAGGAAGCACTATTCCTAGTTGTTTGAGAAAGCACCAGATTACTTTCCAGAGTGGTTGTACAAGTTTACATTCTCACCAGCAGTGGAGGAGGGATCTCCTTTCTCCACAACCTCTCCAGCATGTGTAGTCTCTTGAGTTTTTCATCTTAGCCATTCTGATGGGTGTAAGGTGAAATCTTAGGGTTGTTTGGATTTGCATTTCCCTGATGGCTAATGAGGTTGAACATTTCTTTAAGTGTTTCTCTGCCATTTGATATTCCTCTGCAGAGAATTCTCTGTTTAGCTCTGTTCCCCATTTTTTAATTGGATTACTTGATTTTTTTGTTGTTTAACTTCTTTAGTTCTTTATATATACTAGATATTAGCCCTCTGTCAGATATAGGGTTGGTGAAGATCTTTTCCCAATCTGTAGACTGTCGTTTTGTTCTGACGACAGTATCCTTTGCTTTACAGAAGCTTTTCAGTTTCATGAGGTCCCATTTATTGATTGTTGCTCTTAGAGCCTGTGCTGTTGGTGTTCTGTTCAGGAAGTTGTCTCCTGTGCCAATGAGTTCAAGGGTATTCCCCACTTTTTCTTCTAAGCGGTTTAGTGTATCTAGTTTTATGTTGAGGTCTTTGATCCACTTGGACTTTAGTTTTGTGCAGGGTGATAAGTATGGATCTATTTGCATTTTTCTACATGTAGACTTCCATCAAACTATTCCACAAGATAGAAACAGAAAGAACACCACCAAACTCATTCTATGAAGCCACAGTCACCTTGGTACCTAAACCTCACAAAGACTCAACAAAGAAAGAGAATTTCATGCCAATCTCCCTCATAAACATTGATGCAAAAATACTCAACAAAATACTTGCAAACCGAATCCAAGAACACATCAAAGACATCATCCACTATGACCAAGTAGGCTTTATCCCAGGCATGCAGGGGTGGTTCAATATACGGAAATCCATCAATGTGATCCACCACATAAACAAACCGAAGGAGAAAAACCACATGATCATCTCCTTAGATGCTGAAAAGGCATTTGACAAAATCCAACATTCATTCATGTTTAAAGTATTGGAGAGATCAGGGATACAAGACACATAACTGAACATAGTAAAGGCAATATACAGCAAGCCTATAGACAACATCAAACTAAATGGAGAGAAACTTAAATCATTCCCACTGAAATCAGGGACAAGGCAAGGCTGTCCACTCTCTCCATATCTTTTCAACATTGTTCTTGAAGTCCTAGCTAGAGCAATAAGACAATTGAAGGAGATCAAGGGGATACAAATTGGAAAGGAAGAAGTCAAAGTATCATTATTTGCAGATGATATGATAGTATACCTGAGTGACCCCAAAAACTCTACCAGGGAACTCCTACAGCTGATAAGCACCTTCAGCAAAGTGGCTGGATACAAAATTAACTCAAAAAAAATCAGTAGCCTTCCTGTATACAAAGGACAAAAGGGCCGAGAAAGAAATTAGGGAAACAACACCCTTCACAATAGCCACAAATGACATAAAGACACAAATGACTAACCAAGTAAGTCAAAGACTTGTATGAAAAAAATTTCCAGTCTCTGAAGAAAGAAATAGAAGAAGATATCAGAAGGATGGAAAGATCTCCCATGCTCATGGCTTGGCAGGATTAACATAGTAGAAATGGCCATCTTACCAAAAGAAATCTGTAGATTTAATGCAATTCCCATCAAATTACCAACACAATTCTTTACAGACCTTGAAAGAAAAATTATCACCTTCATATGGAACAACAAGAAACCCAAAATTGCTAAAACAATTCTCTACAGTAAAAGATCTTTAGGAGGTATCTCCATCCCTGATCTCAAGCTGTACTATAGAGCAACAATACTAAAAACTGCATGGTATTGGCATAGAAACAGACTGGTGGATCAATGGAATTTAATAGAAGACCCTGACATAAATCCACACACTTATGGACACCTGATTTTTGACAACGATGCCAAATCTATTCAATGGAAAAGAGACAGCATCTTCAACAAATAGACTTTTTTCAAATGGTATGTTAAAGTTAGGGCATTGTACTCAAGTAGCACACTGCAGTGTTGTTACAGTTTAGATGGGTGTTATTGGCAAAGGATAAGAATTTGTGGAAATCAACCCAATCAGACATATCTGCTTTTTTTTTTAATTTTTTTTATAGCACCTCACTGACTTGACTCCTGAAAACAAAGCCTTTTCAGGTGTTTCAGCTTGGGAAAGTGTGCACAGCCATCTGTGACATTGTTGCACCAAATCCTTCCAGAAAGGATATCAGAGAGGAGAGCTCCACTTTGGAGGAACTCTCATGATAGACACATAATTCAGTAAAGAAACCTGGAAGAATTTGAAAAGGGATCAACTTTATAAACACAGAAACAATGTTATTGCTGTGTTGATCTATGTCTTTCATTTTCTTTTGACAGCTATGCCAAGCACCGAAAGTCCAGAGTCCACCATGAATAATTCATAAACGGCACACAGGTTTATTTCGAGATCTTAAAAATCCCTGGCTCCAGGTTGACACTTCATCCATTACAAGGGAAGGAAAGATCTTTTATTTTCTAGTGCAGTGAACTAATTTAACCTCCCCATCTCTGAAGCACAAGGCAGGCACATTCACTGATACATAGACACAGATAGACTGCCACCCACATAACACTGGAACGACAAACATCATTATTTCAAGCCATAAAATTTAAATTCCAATTTGCGAGTGATTAGCAATGATGTTTCATGACTCACTGGATACAAGATAAGATTTATGTAACTTCATGAAAAGAAAATCATCATCCAAAGTAAAGATGTCATTTGTAATATACTGCTTTTACTTAAGCATGTTTTCCTGACAAAGATTTGCATGGTGTTTGTTTAAGTTAACAAATAACTCAATCAGAAATGAGGCTTGTGTCTGAAAGATCCTGCATCCTGAAAGCTCTAGAAATAAATTATTATGTAAATAACTCGGGCCTTTCATCCTTTGAGGTTTCTTTTTTCTTTGAAAATAAAGTGTTTAATCTCTTTTCATCCATGTTTCTGCGGTTTGGATGTGAATCTTCACCTAACAGGTTTGTGTGCTAGAAACTCAACCCCCAGTGTAGTGACGTTAGGAGATGGTGGGAGCTGTAAGTAATGGGAGTCAAGTGGGGATCCTGCCCCTCGGAAGATTCAGGTACTTCTGGTGGAAACCCCAGTTAATTCTCGTAAATTAACTTTCTCCTTGCTTTAGTTTCTTCAGTCATGTGATCTAGCCTTCCCACAGGAGTTATGCTGCCATCATAAGGTAAGACAATCAGGGACCCTCACCAGACCCAGCATTCAACTTTTAACTTTCTAAATGGTGAGCACAATAAATTTAGTTCCTGTATAAGCTGCCTAGCCTCTGGTATTTCATTGTAGTAATAGAAAACAGACTAACACAACTGCTCAGGATGGTTGATTTCTACTCTTGTATTGATTTCTAAAGCTTTTGAATGAAGACTCTTAAGCTTCCTGGGTCACATTTATGTTTGGAATTAAACTCAACTTATTATTCTATATTTTCTCCTGGCTAGAAATTCAATAGAGAATCATTTCTTTCTTTTCTTCCTGTCCCAAAACTCTGTAAAAGCACCTCATCCTTTGATCAAAGAGTTCAAGCCTCCCCCATTAGAATCCTTTGGTAGCGGAAAGGGAGATTTTTCAGTTAGTAATGTATGCTACATAGGCATGAGAACCTGAGTTTCATCTCCCAGAACCCATGTAAAACAAACAAACAAACAAAAAACATTTAGCCTGCTTCTATAATCCCAGTGCTAGGGCAGTTCCCCGGGGCCCATTGGCTAGCCTGGCTAGTAAAGCAGGTAAACCCCAGGTTCCTGAAGAGAACTTGCCTCAAAAACTGAGGTGGAAAGTGAGTGGAGAAGACATGTTGTTGACTTCTGGCTTCCAGTACCCTCATACACACTTGAAGATATGGGAGGGGGTGGAAAATAAGGACATTCTTCCTATCATATCTTCACATCGATATTTTCCCTTCTTCACACTGTCCATAAATGAGTTCTGCAGGTTACGGAATGAATCTTTTCTGATCATCACAGGGGTCCTGGAGTAAGCTTTTACAGTAAAAGACAGATTTATTTAATGTTTTACATAACATCCCAGAAATAGAATGAAATATGGTTGAGGGGATAGACTAGTGTTAGGTTACTTGCTTAATGCAATTGTAGCCCTGGAAGATGGGGAATTTGCCTTTATTGGGTGTAGCTGTATGGACCTGTAATTCCAGTGCTTGTGAGTGCCGAAGCAAAAATTCAAGACCAGCCTGAGATATACCTAGCAAATTCCAAGTCACTGCATGGATATAGAGTTTTCAACGCCACTGTGTATAATGCTACAGAGAAAGAACATGTCTCAAAACTGCAACGATCAAAAAAGAGAGTCAGTGCAACAGGGCTGAATGTAGATACTTCTGCTGAGTTGACAATAGCAGAGAAATGTGTTTAGAATGCAAAAGAGATGAGTTAATGTAGCAACCTGGGGAAACCTATCCAGGGTGTGGTTCAGATTCACCCTAGTGTCTCTAGGTCTACCTCGTAGGATATAGGGAAGCACCTGCATTCATATACCCAAGCCCTCCCAGGAGGAGCTCAGGTCTAGTTTGGGGAGAAAGGAAAGATGAGATCAGTCTTGTAAGTCTTCTTACTTTTATATCCTCAAATGCCAAAATGACATATTTTGGGATATTTGCCATATTTGCCATATTTGGGCTCCATCAACACAAATGCCCATTTTTTTGTTAAGCAATTAAGCAGAATTTTTTTTTTAAATCTTTCTTGTACTTATACCAAAAGGGATACTAAAATGTTTCCCTAAACCAAACCTATTGCCTATGGTCTCCAACTCTAAACCCAACACTGACAGTTTTTCTCTACTATAAGATAAAATCTATGGAGTCAAACTCTGTCCCACAAATAGTATCTAAAAACATAAAGAAAGCTTTGGAAAATTAACTCTTCATGGGTCTGAACAAAGTATGAACTAAAATCATTATTTATTTATAATAATTTTATGCAAAATTAAATAAGAATTTCACAGTCCTACTTCCACAAATATCTTTCAGAAGCAATGACATGCAGAAAAACATCTTAGAAGAGAATTATCACAAAAAGGCAAGGACGACAAATAGGTTTGTTTAGCAATAAGATCAAAGTCTGGCTTTCCTGGACAGAGGCAGAATTTCCTCTGGGACCCAGGTCCAAGGTAGTTTATGAAATCAGTAAGGGATTCCTCACACAGTCAGTGTTGCAGCATCCCTTCTACCTGAACCAGCCACTTTAGCAACAGCCAGTCCTTCCTGAAGAATTCTTTCAAGTGTAGCCATTTCAGTTCTGTTTTCTTATAAGGATGAGGAGGAAGAAAAGAAGGAAGAGGATAGGAAGAAAGAAAGAAAGATGAAAGAAAATAACAGGAAAAAAAGAAAAAGAAAAAAAAAGAAACGTCCTTATTTTTGTTTAGAGGTAGGGAAAAAAAATCTAATCTCCTGAAAACCTTTTCTTTTCCATTTCACAAAATATACAGCTGTGCTAGAGACAATGGAACAGACTTTTTTCTGCCTTCTTAGTCAAGTGCACTGGGAGGGCACTGCAGTGTGGTTGAAGCAACAGCATGCAAGACTGGGACAGGGTGTGTGTGCGTGTGTGTGTGTGTGCGTGTGTGTGCATGCTCCTGTATGTATGCACGCATTGTTTTGCTAACGTTCTTTTACATTAATTCTTCTGCTTAAAGTGCAGAATTATTTAAACTGCTGTGTATCCTCCATGTCAGAAACCACATGAAATGAATCACAATACAATACAACACAACATATCTTCATGCAGATGCAATGGAACGCTTTAGAGAGAATGGCCACCAAGTCAGTCCCCAGTGGAAAAGGTGCTCCCATGGAGCCTTGAAATCAGCATCAGTTATTCCTATTTGTTCCTATTGGGAAATTTGAATTTTGCATGAAGGTTATCACTGAAAAAAAGGACCGATGTTGCGGTCACAGTGTTCCCTCCATATGGAAACACTGTTAGAGATGAGCTTACCATATCTTTGGCAAAATCCTTCAATATACCATTGGTGAACTGATAGAAAAAGACTTGAATAACTTTCTTAGCAAATAAAGCATATATATATATATATATGTTACTCCTGCATCATTCCAAATTCAGAGTTGAGGAATTGAAAGCTGTCATTTCATTAAGCCCTCTTTAAATGCTGACATGGGCCTTTTAGAAGTGAATTAATTCTTTAACCCCATAAGAAAACAGAAGATATCATATTCATAGGCTCACTGAATGTCTTAGAATATACATGTGGAAGCTCATCAACTGTGGGAAAGAAATTAAGTCTCTTCTCTCTGTTCTTATGACATAGAAGAAGTTACAACTGACTTGTATTTGTAGCAATACTTCAGAGTGTTGCTCAAAACAGCCTACTGATTCATATCATCCAAGCTGGTATCTGACAGCGCTGGGAATGGAAGGATTTTGCTTATGGGCTATGAACTGGTTGTTATTTATCATTAAGCAAAAAGTGATTTCAAAGTAAATCTCACTTGCAACATTGCTGAACAAATATGGCGAAGCTCTTCCAAGTTTGACAAATGGGTAGAGCAGCATTTGAATTATTAATTAGTAGACATAATTAATTTGTCACATCCAAATATTAATTTATATTTTGGAAGAAGAGAATGAGAGTTAGGTTTTGTACAAGTAAATGAGACTTCATGTCATTAGTCAAGATAACATCACTTTCGTCAGGTGCCGTCTAGGCCGGCCTCTCCTGGCCTCCCTTTCTACAGACTCATACCTTGAAAGCTTGGGCTCCCTTTTCTGTTTTCTTCTTCTTTGTAACTTGTTACTGAATAATATAGTATGCATTTTTTTAAACTTTTTTTAAAATTCACTGGATCCCCAAACATGTACTTCATGAAGACAGCCTTCAGTAAATGTCTGTGAGTTGAATGGGTGGATCTACAGATGCCAAACTTCTAAAGAATCCCCTTCATTTTTAATTCCTTGCAGTGAAGAAAATTGTTTTTCTCTGCAGGGGGGAAAATTGCTTTCCCCTGTCATAGCCTTGTGTTTGCAGCATCCCGTACTCCTCTCCATCACACTTGTCCACATCCTGTCCAATAAAAATAACCCTGGAACCTGGGGGAGCTGCGTAAGACCCAAGGGCACAGATCTGTTCTGTCTCTGACACTTTGGAACTATTGTATCTGCACCAGTCATCTCATTTGTGAGGTGAGTGATGCAAATGACCCCTGTTCACAAATATGTCAATAGGTACTTTATAACCTCGCAAGCACTATATAAATACAACTAAAGACCAGTGTCTATAAAAATGAACTACAACTGTTCTTTTTCTTCTGCAAAGTAATATTTATCCCTCAGTTTCTCTATCTCTCTCTCTTTCCTTGAACCCCTTCTTCACAAATGAATAAACTGTCAGTCCTGTGGCTCTATTCCATGACACCACCTCCCTTTTCAACGGTTTAGGCTGTAGCTGATTACAGACATCTGATAACCAGACTGGAGCCAATGAGCCACTTGAAAAGGTAATAATGTATTTAAGTGTCCAGCTGCCAGAGAAACGTCAGACAAAGCAAATCAACCACATGCTTGGTAAATAGGGTCAGCAGTGCAGTGGGGAACAACATTAGAAAGGCTCTAAAAAAAATCTTTCCTAATTTGCTCTGGACTTTGAAATTACAAAATGAGATATTGATTTCTTTTCTCTATATCAATTTTCATCAGAAGTATTATTAATGAACTCCACCTTAGGGAAAAAAACACCTAAGAACAGTGTCCGTCTTCAATACTTTCACAAAATTAGATTTCAGAGAGCATGCTTTTTGATTGGTGGGTAGGAAACAAACATGTGTAATGTGATCTCTATTGAGTGGTGGTCCCGGAACACTTCTTTGGAAAAAATGTATGTGGTAGCTTGCAGTGAGGTTCAGAAAGCTTTTTCCATGAAGATTAACTATTCTAAGGTTTGCAGGTTGTGCAGTCTATATTGGGATGGCTCATCCTTGACATTGTAGAGCAAACATGGCTGTAGAAAACTCATGAGCTAATAGGCACAGTTGTTCTAACACTCATTTTATTTACAAAACAGGCAGTGGGCTGGCCACAAATACCAGCCCTTTTCCTATCCATCCCAGGAAGGTGAATTTCAGTCATCTGTGTGGCAAAATAATGAAAGCAACAGATCCCAGAAAACAGGCCAACACACTATACAAACTTACCCTAAGGCTTCTATGTTGCCAAAGGTTTGTTCTGTTATTAAAATCAACACATAATACCGAGGATTGCTCCATTATAATTCTTTAGTAAAGATTCCATTTAGCAAGTGAAAAGGGAGGGTTGTGGCCAGTTTTTTGCTTTATGTCAGGACTTGCTCACCCAGAACAGGATACATGTAGTTGGAGTATGGATTTTGAAACCGTGTTTCCAGGCTTTGACTTATTCTCTCATTTACTGCAAGTGTGTCCTCAGGCTAATGTTCTGGTTGCCATTTGTAGACTGTCACATGGGAACTGGGCCAATTCATCAGGTCTTTATGGAGATTGGCTCAGACACATGTGGAGACATGTCTGAAAACTATTAGTCAGTGAGCTCTTGTTACTGCTATTTCTTCTGGACCAAGAAAACCCAATGCTTTCCCATCCACTTATTCCAAGGGCCCAAGAGTAAATAAATTCCAAAGTTAGCTGATAACACCGTATCATTATACTGCTTCAGTCAATGGATGGTTGTAGAGAAGACATTTCTGAGACCATCGTGACACAAACAGATCTTCTATCTTTGTTCTCAGGTCCAACTAATAAACTGTGATTTTTTTTTTCCTTAGCTAATTTCTGAAAACAATTAGTGTGCATTTAAAAGTCTTACATTTTATTTTCTTGGATTTTTTTCCTACATGTAACATATATCTGTGTACCCTTGAGCATTTGGTACCTAGAGAGGCCAGAATAGGATTTGGACCTCCTTGACCTGAAGTTACACACAATGAACCACTCTGTGGGTGCTGAGAATTAAACGTGGGTCCTTGAGAAGCTCAGCCAGTGCTCTTAACCACTGAGCCATCTCTCCAGCCTCTAATTTTTACATTTTAAAGGACTTTTTCATCGTTATTGTTAATATTCCCAGAATATCATTTTGACTTACTCATTCGAAACATTGCACATCCTTAGATATATTCTCTTGGCCCTAAGAGAGAGTTGAGTCTCGTGTGTATCTTTCAGTCACCTTCTCAGATGCTGGCAAATGCTGTTTTATCTTCCTGATATGTGGAGATTTGCATTTCTATCCTTTGTAGGAAATGTTTCCTTCCACTCTGGGTCTTCACAATCCTTTATCATAGTTCTCAGTCATTTTACTCATTTGCACGTAGGCACCTTTCCTACAAGCCCAGGTTAGATTTGGGTAGTAACTGTTGATCTTTTTATTTTAACTTCAACAAAAAGGCATTTGGTAGAATTCAGTTCTTTTCTGCTGCTGTGATAAAACACCATGATAAAAAAAAAAAAAAAAAGAACAAACAAAACAAACCCTTAGGGAAGAAAGTTTATTTTGGTTTATGGCTCCTGAGGGAGGGAATTCAGTGGGACTAGGAGATGGTTGGAGTAGAAGTTTTTCAACTTCCTTGGGAGAAAGCTTTCTTCCCACTTGTAGGAAGCAGCATGCGGAGGACAAGAAGTAGGGAGACTGTGAACACTCTAGCTCACTTCCAGTGACCTACTTCCTCCATCAGGGTTTCTCTAGAGACATGTTTTAAAATCAAAATCAATGAGCTACTCCTTATAAAAATTCTAAAATGCAAATAAAAACTAGTGTAAAAATAGCTTAAAAAGAGATAAAATAATATAAACTTTATTAAGCTGAATGTTGAAATATATATACCATCATTATTTTTTCTAATGAGATTATGAGTTCATTAAAGTATAAGATTAATAGCTATTTAAAATATTTAACATCATCTATGATTTTAAAGGGATGGATATATTAAGAAAATCAATTTTCAACAGTCCTCATTATTGATAGTAAAAGTATATATTTTTAATTCATATATTTAAAGGCTGTTGTTGTTGTTTTGTAACGTAAGAAATCAAACTCAGGGCCTCAGACATTCTTGAAAAGCACATGACCACTGACCTCAGTCCAGCCCTTTCATTAGTAAAATGATTTGCTAAGGAAGCTGAATGGAAGATGGATTTACAAAACAAATAGCTATCTCCTGGCCTAATAATGAGCACTTTCAAAGTCAGGAAAACTGTTATATTTAGAGTAGTGGCTGTGCCTAAAATACACTTTAGGATAAATCTAAGAAACAAGTCAAGAAATTTGTAGGAATTTATTGAAGGTTCAAGACATGTATCACTGTCTTTAACTGTACTGGAATATCAGACAAACAGGAATAGTATAGTGAATAGAATAAAGAGGTAAAATTGGAACCACATAAAAACACAGTATTTTATAAAGTTAGGAAAACAAGTCAGAAGGCAAAAATATATTAAATACAGTAACAGAACTGCTGTCTAGTGAAAATAAAATTGATCATTTACATTATTTATAAAGAAAGAAAAGATTTAACAAAAACCAAAAGCAAATAAATACTCCAAGAAATTTTAGAAAGCCTTGGCGCAATTCAGAAAAGTTCTCATTCCAAGTTAAAACACAGATTTTTAAAAATCAATACAAAATATTGAGTAATACACAAGAAATTCAAAAGATTAAACACCAAGAAAACAAACAACTTAAAAAAAAGAAACACTAAAAAGTGGGCTATCCCGTTGGAGAGGTGACTAAGCAGTTAAGAGCTATGGCAGCTCTTCTCCATGAAGACCTGGGTTCAGTTTACAGCATTATTATGGCAGCCCATTAGCGCTAGTCCCAAAGGATCTGACACCTATTCTGTTCTCCTTGTGCACCAGGCTTATGTGTAGTGCACAGATATACAGACAGACAAAACATTCAGGCACATAAATATACATAGTTAATTTTTTAGGTCAGTTATGGAACTAAACACTTCTCAAAAGAAATACAAATGGCTAAGAAATATTTTTTAAATGTCTTTAGCCATCAGAGAAAGCCAAATTAAAACTAGTTCAAGATTTTCTCTTTTCTGAGTCAGAATGGTTACTATTAAGGCAGGAAATGCTGGTGAGGACATGAGGGACGGGGAACACTCGTGCTTACAGTTGGTGAGAGTTCAGACTGTTGCAGCCATTGTAAACATCAATGTGGTGATTCCTAGAACCCCAGAGTGAGTCAAGGCTGCTATGAAGCCCAGCTTGAACACTTTGGGGCATATTTCCAAAGACTCCCTCCAGTTTCAGAGACACTCCGTCACCCGTGTTCACAGTTGCTGTATCCGTAATAACTGGATCGTGTAAACAGCCTAGATGTCCATCTACTCATAAATGGATAAATGAAGATGTGGTTTTATATGCAATATAAACTACAAAGATGAAATTTTGAAATTCCAGGTAAATAGATGAACTTGCAAAACATTTTGCTGAATGAAATAACCAAGACCCTTAGAAACTGACATTGAATCTTCAGAATTGTGTGCATCATTGTGTGTTTCATCTTACCAGTAGAATCTAGGATGCTAGAAAGAAATTATTGGTGAGGAAGGGGAAAAGACTTTAAAGGTGGGGATATTAGAACACAGGTGACATGAAGGGAAAATGAGGAATGGTGGGAAGCAGTTTAAATGTAGAGAGGGATTGAGGGTAGGGTGGAGGTAGAGGGTTAGGGTGGGAATAACTAACTCAGAATGTTTGAAAAACCATGTGGGAACCTAGTATTTAAAAACCTTTATAATACATGTGTGTATGTATGTTCAGATATAAATCTATACATACACACATATATTCATATATTTATATAAAGGGGTTTAACTGGATTTATAGTCCATAAGAAATTATGCTTATCCCAGAAGGCATAGGCTGACAAATAAAAAGCCCAGCACCAGGTGTGGAACACCTTCCCTCGAGTTTTTGGTGGCAGGTGTCCTAGAGACCCCACACACACACACACACACAAATACAGGCTGTTGTCATTGCTTGATGTTGCCCTCCAGAACTTGACGAGAAGACCATGGCTAATCTTGATTGTCAACTTGATTGCCCCTGGAATCATCTAAGACTCAACTTTCTGGTCACTCCTATGAGAAATTTTCTTGATTAGATTATCTGAAGCAGGAAGACCCACCCTAAATTTTGGCAGCCTCTTTAGGTGATAGCCCACATAAAAAAGGACAGGAAAGACAGGAATTTAGCTGTTTGCCTGATTGCCCTAGTTCTTGCTGGTAAGCTCATCTATCCTGATGGAGCGTTGTTTCACCGGTATTAGAGCTGACTTCTCTAGGTTCCACTGTAGACTGAAGATCAACAACTCTCCAGGAATCCTTCAGGACTTCAGCACCAGAGTGGAACTGCGGAGACACCCAGCTTCATGGGCTGAATGTCTACCCGAGTCTCAGCCTTACTAGTATGAGCACTGTTGGAACAAATATACTAGTGCCAGGCCAACTAACGCACTGAGAGTTGTTGGGTTTTTCTTTGCATGTGAATGTGTGTGTAGCATGGTGTGCGTGCATGTGTGTCCACACACGGGTGCAGGTGTACATGGAGGCTGAAAGTTATTTCAAGTGTCTTCCTCCAGAGCTCTCCACCTTACATACTGAAATAGTCTACCGGTTGAACACAAAGTTTGCTGATTAGCTAATATAGATCTCTTACTTTGACCCTCCACTATGTAGATTATACGTTATGACACACAATGCCAGGATTAGAGGCACACTACCATGCCCATCCAGTTTTTACATGGGTTCTAGAGATCCAAACTCTGTTTCTCAATCACAAATGAGAGGCAAATGCTTTATCCACTGAGCCATCAACCCAGCTGCTGCTTTGGGTTTTGAAGGCACTAATCAACAATTCCTTCTCACAGGCAATAAAAAGCAACTTTAGCTGCTCATGAGAATCACCTAGGGGCTTTTAAGCATTCTAATTCACAGCCATGAACCACAAAACAATTAAAACAGCATCTCTGGAGGTAGAAGTTGCATATCAGAATATCTGAAAACTCTTGGGTGTTTTCAGTGTCCATCTCAGTTCTTTCTCCTGTGTATAATAGATGCAGGAGGAAATTAAATATAAAAACAACCTGCTTTATTATTGAACAGAGTTTCATCTCTGAGGCCCAAACCACTTTCTGTTTCTTTGAGCATAAATTGAACCATTAGCCATAGAGGGATCAACTAGGCAATTGCAGGCCTGTACAGGGGCAGAGATGGTCCAGTTGACTTCTGACACTTGGCCAACCAGATGTAAAGTCCTGTGAGGAACAGCAGAAAGGCTATGCCAGCACACACATTTTCTCCATTTCACTCCTCGGCTCTATGTCTTCTAGAAGATAAAGAGAGGCGGAAAAAATAATGAGAAGTCACCAATGATTAAAATTCCTTTAGGTTCTCTTCCCCAAGGAAAGTCAATATAACTTCCAATTTGAATTGAATTAGAATTAAGTGATTATTCTCCCATAAAACCCAACTGACTTAACACTGAGTTCACTGAAATATACCATTTTATTTCCTACTATCTTCCCCTTTCCTGTCCACTTGATTCTCTGATAATACTTCCTGCATAATATGGAACATAGTTATATGTATTTTTTTCTAGCCCTTTGGTTAAACTTTCAAGCCTATCAGAAAAGTCAGATCTAAGAAGAAAACAAATGAACGGCTTAAGTGGTGGTAGATACGCCAAAAAAAAAGTTAAATCAGAGTAAAGATAAGAGTGTGATGGAGGCCAGGGCTCATGTTCAAAGTGCTGGCATTTTTTACCCAGTCTGGCTTCTTCTTGCCCTCCTAGTTACACAAATGATGGAAGAGAATATTTTAGCATTCCTAATGCTGCGGTGAGATCCATGGCAGAACATGAAAATGGAAGACATTTTTATCTTACGTCATGTCTTCAGTGGGCTCAGTCCGTTATCTTGGTCCATGTTGATGCTGAGCCTGTGGTAAGGAAGGGCATCTTAGAGGGGAGGATGTGGGGGAGCGAACAGCCATCTGATGCAGCTTAAAAACAGAGAAAGGCTGAGGTGCAGGAAGGAAGACTATCTCATTCTACCTTTGAGCTCTCCAGCCTAGGGGTGGTGCTACACACAACTAAAGAATATATTTCCCAGAATCCCTTTTTCCTAGATCATTAGGAATTGCTTAAATTCTCCCAGTGACATGCATAAAATGTGGGAAATTCAAAAGGATCAAAACCATTTTCTTGTTCTTTGCAACTGCAGAAGATATAAACACATAGCATGACCTAAAGGCCGAATATAGGAGTTATTCTCCAATTTTCTTTGTTTCCAATGATTTCTAAGCTCTTAATTTTTAAATTAAATTCCTTTGTGCTTGCAACATCAATACATGTGTCTCTTTCTCATATGAGGCATATGACTGGCAAAAAAAAAAAAAATCTCCTGGATAAAGTTAACCTTTGATTAAAGAGATGCCTGGAAAAAAAAATCAGGGCTTTAGTCATATAAGCTGAGGAAAAAAGTGCTGAGCAGCGAGAATAAAAACTGCAAAGAAGAGGACAAGCTCAATGTGCTTAGAAAACAACAAGAACTGTAACACAGCTGGAGAACAAAAACTGAAGAGGAAGAGAGTTGCTGTATAATTATGGAAATATAGACAGATGCAGGATTACTTCCAGCTCTATAGGGCAAGGCAAAATGTTCAGATGTAATCTAAAAGGGGAAGTCAGTAGACTATTGTATCAAATGACTGATATAAGCTTAGCCTCGGCAGAGTGCAGACTATAGAAAACAGTTATGAAAGCAGAAAAAACAGCTGCTGGCTGTGGTCATAGTTTGAAAGACAACAATAATATAGACTATTATGGTATACTAAAAATGGAAGCAAGTGAATGGATAGTGTGGACATATTTTGAAGGTAGTACCAATAGAAAATTTAAGGCATTGCATAGACTACCACCTGAAATAAGATCTGAATGAATATATAATTTGTTATTCAAACAAGAACTTTTGCAAATGAATGAGAACCTTATTAACATTTATGTCAAGAAAATACATATAATTTGTGACTGTCATATGCAAACTAAACTTACAGGTTCCCATAAGTAGGACAAAGAGAGAAAATTCAAGACTGCACAGTCTTATTTCTCTGGAAACCTTGAATGGAAAAAGAAGCCGTCTGGACAGCTGACGGTGTGAGAGGTGCAGGCAGAAGTCAATAGGACGACGTCATGGATATGTGCCAGGTCCACAGTGCTTGTGGACTTGAATGCTGTTAGAAATGGGCTAAAACAAGAAAAAGCCATTAACCAGTAAGAAAGAAAGTCAGAGCAGGGATAAAATGTGGCAAGGGGATGGAAATTCAGTTGTAATTATCTGGCAATTACTGTAAGTATAAAGCAGCCTTGGGTGTGTTTCAGAAGGGTGAGTAGGTGATTCCTTTTATTTGAACTCAGAAATGGTCTTGGTATTAGGACTCAATGGAGCCCATAGCCGATAGCCAATGGCCTTCCTTAATGGAATGAGAAAAAAAACAAAAAAAATCCAGAAGACTGAGAAGTACTTAATACAGAAGCAGCAGTAGATACTACTGTTGAAATTTTCTCAGCTACCACATACATAAACACACAGACACATATGTACACATACCCATGCAAACTAGAGAAAGGGCAACTGAGATACATTGAAACCCCTGTGGATACAAAACACTAAAGATTCCGACTTCAGTTTTTGTAATAAATGTAGAGATAGGCCTTAATTCTGATTTGAAAGATTGTTAGGTAATTGGTTAAAATATCACAATATAGTTAAACTGATCACAATATAGTTACATTTTAATTTTTCAACTTGTTCAATTTTTGCTTGTGGTTCTTCAACATGGTTGTGTTTTTTCATTCTTTTCTAGGTTGCGAGCTTTTATCTTTATAAAAAGTGTGTGACATTTTGACGTTGCTATTGCAAAATAAGTATGATCATTAATATTTTAAAGGCCTGGAAGTGTTGCACTATGGTAGATTACTTGGCTGGCATGCATGAGATCCTACATTTGATTCCCAACACAGAAACCACACTTACATCTGTATTTTCATTTATACATTGCTTAGCTTGTCATAAAATTTAGAATCTGGATATAAAAAGTAAGTACAAGAAAACTGAACATATTAATAATTTATTCTTAAATAAATCTTTATACAAATATCATCTCAACTAATCTTTAGAGAAAAATAGAAATGAATTGTTTAATTATTTCCAATCATATAAATAACATGAAAGCTTCAACATTTCTGTCAAAATATTATCTATCTTGAAAACTCTGTCATTAGTTCTATTTTATCATAATTAATACATAATTAGCTAATTTGTAACTATTCAAGTTGTTTCTTTGATTTTCCTAAATTAATTTCAATGAGTTCTGGCCTCTTTTCCTGCTGAGTTAGTAAGAAATGTGTGTTCAATCTGTAGGGTCCAGCTGTATTGCAGTATGAAGGCCAAACTCCCCATGATTGGAGGAGAGGAAAGCAGAGATTTGGAGTATAGGACGACAGATCCCCATCTTGATAAATAGACGTATGAGAACTAACTCAAGTGCTGCCATGCAAGCATGAAGACCTGAGTTTGTCCTCCAGAACCCACACAAAACAGCTGGGCATGATGGCTTCTACTTGAAATTCCAACACTAGGGAAGTAGAGACAAGAGAGTTCCCTGATGCTCTGTGGCCAGACCTATTCAAGGAAGCCATAGGCCAATGAGACACCCTGTCTCAGAAAACAAAGTAGGCAGTGCTGCCTGATGCTGTCCTCTGGCCTCCATTCACATGCAGGCACACATGTGAATGTACATCTCCATATGCATATATCTGCCACAGAAACACCATGTATGCACACAACGCACACACACATACATAAAAAACACAGAAGTAGCAATTCACTTTGATATACATGTCACCTTAAACACACAACGAAACGTTTTTTAAGCTGTTGAAGGGGAATGACATTCCTAATTAGCAAAGACCCATCAGCTGATGAATTTCAGAATAAAATCCCTCAAACTCAGTGTGCTCCAGAAGTCTGAATTTATAATGAGATATGGGTTCTGTTTTCCTCAGATGTGATCCACTCCATGTATTGAGCCTACCAAGTAATGGGGGTGCTTCATCACCTGAATGGCAGCTCCTTTGCCTCCCTAGTGTACCTTATCATCTGAATGATGACATTTTGTTCTCTACAAATGATGCACGGTAAGCCAAAGGGTCCATGTCATCCTTATGGTTTACAAGGTTAAAATAAGGAGAAAAACACCGTCTTAAAAATAATTAGTTTCTCAAGTAGTGTGGTGACAGTGCCTGCAATAAGCCAGGCGTGTAGACCTGACCAACTGTTAAGACAGCAGATGTGGAACAATGTTCTTAATAGCTTGTATTTCTCTTTAAAAGAGATGACTGGGGGGCTAAAAAATGAATGCACTCCAAATTCCAACCAGCTCTGAAAGTTCTGCCATCCATGAGATCTGCCTTTTGAATATTTTAATATGCTGAAAAAGCTTCTGTACTTTGGGGGCCATAAAAGGGTCATAAAATGAAGTTAATGCCATAAAAAGAAAAAAAAATGGAGATGGGACAATCTTCAGCTGTGTCTCTTCTGTGGGGCAGAATCTCCTAACTGCTCACATCTGTTTTCCCTAATTGCCTCACTTTGGTGCTTGATGATTCTTATTCTAGAAATACACAATGTCCTTTCACTCCATTACACCATTCTTCAGTCTCCTTAATGTCACTAAATTGGGGGGGGGGGGGCAGATTTAAGGCACAAGAGAAGGAATGAAGGGCAAGCTGATCTCAACTGAAATTTTTATCCTATCTCCTTCATCAGTTGCTATATCCATGGGTCTTATTTTCTTTTCCTGTTACTGTGATAAAATACTCTAAAAGAAGCAACTTAAAAAAAGAAAGAATATATTTGGTATAAAATTCCACATAACGTTTATCATGGCAGGAAATTACAGCAGAAGCTCAGTTGTATTGCAACCACAGTCAAGAACAGAGGGCAGTGGAGTAATGCATGCTCAGATCACCCTCCCCACTATTACACAGTCTGGCACCTCCTGCCTAGGAAATGGTGTCACACACCATGAGCAGGTAGGTCTCCATACTAAACAAGATCATCCCTCACACACGTGCCTACAGGCCAACCAACTAGGAGACTCCATGCCCAGGTGACTAGATTGTACCAACTTGACAATTACAACTAACCATCTTGTCTGCTTAATACACAAACACATCACTTTAAGCCACAACCTCTTGTCCTCAAAGTCTCATACCGTAAAATACTGTATAACTTTTAAAGGCCCCATAGTCTTCCAAAATTCTAACACTTTAAAAATCCAAACTTTCATAAGTGTGACCTGAATGTTATCATCCAGATGATAAGGTACATAAAGTTTCAAAAAAAGTCACATACTTTCAGCCTTTAATGACACAATTTTAAACATTCTTATTCCAAAGAAGTAGAACCAGAGAGTAGCTAGAAACAATCACATCAAAGCAAAAGCAAAACCAAGCAGAGGGAACATTAAATCCTGTAGCTCCATGCCCAGGGTTTGATGTTGCAGGATAGTTGATCACAGAGTGAATCCCGAGATCGTGATGTTTACTGAAAAAAAACCATTTCTAGGTGTGATGTGGTTTAACCCTAGTACACATCTTTAATCCAAGAGGTTTTTTGCTTGAGTATTGTAAACAGGATTAAATAAAGTTAACCCTAGGTCAAGAGGCAGAGTAAGCAACCAGTCAACAGGAAGTGAACATCAGAAAACAACAGAGAGTAAGAGGAAGCCAGGAGGATGAAGAGAGAGATGCACAGGAAGTAGAAGGGAGGGGCATTCAGTTTGAGAAGTTTTTTGAGACAGGGTTGAAAGGGAGAGTTTCCTTTTTCCTTCTGGGATGACAGCTGAGAAGGAAGGTCAGATGGGTGCTTTCTCTGCCTATCTGAGACAGCAGGCTTTTACCCCAGCATCTGGCTGCTGAGTTTTCATTAATAGAATTGAACATTTGGGTTTTGTTAAAAACAAAAGTTCAAAGTCTTTAATGTTATCAACTAGTCTTAAGAAAGCTTGGGCAGCCCTACTCCCTCAGCTTGCTGCCTGTAACACACACAATTTCTCTCTTGAGTTGGATCCACTCCCTATATACAGGTCTTCTTGACAGATGTCGAATGGGCCTGGCATCTTCAATATCCTAGGTTTTTCCCTACAACTTAAGGTTCACATTCATAGCTTCACACAATGGCTCAAAGAGGGCTATCTGTAATGACTCCAGTCTCAATACAAAATGCCTGGCTTCAATTTTTCTCCATAACCCCCTCAGTCTTGTATTTACTATGTCTTCAATCCCAATGTCACACGGATGCGGTTGAAAAGTTCTTCTACCAGTAGCCTGGCCCTAGGGATCACAGCTGTAATGGCTTCTGTGTGCTGACCTGGGGGAATGCATTCCCGTTGCCCCAGGACTAAAGAGCAGGCTTCTCTTTGTCACACCTTTTTTGTTAATTGTACTCTCCTTGTCCAAACTTTATAATCTTCACACACCATTTCTTCATCTAACAAATTAGTCCATTATTATTCAATGAAAATTCATTCAAGTTCTCAGAACATGGGAAGAATGACAGTTCCTGTACCAAATCCCATATGAATGGCCCTAATCCAGTAACCAACAGAACCTTTGTTCTTTGTAATCTTATAGGCAGGGATTGGTTACTCAAACTCTCCTCTCCTTTCTTCTAACAGTCCATTAAACTCTGCTTACCTCATTCAGTGGCTTTTCTGGCATAAAGTTTCAAACTCCTTCACATTCTTCCCACAAAACAATTCTGAAAGCCTAATGTGTGGAAATCCTAATAGGTTTGTCACATCAATGACCCTGTATCTGGTACCAATTTCTATCTTAGTTTAACTTGCTGTAATAAAGACCTTGACATAGGAAACTTAAAGGGAGAAGGTTTATTTGGCTCACATTTCAAGGTTACAGTTCATCACTTCCATGAAGTCCAGGCAGCAAGAGCTCAAAAGAACGAGTCATGTTGCACATTAGATTTGCAGTAAAGAGCAATGCATTGGGTGCATGCCAGTGCTTCAGCCACACAAGATACCCTGCCCTAGGAATGGTGCCATTTCAATAATCAAAATAATCCCTCCAAAACATGCCTACAGGCCAGCTTAGACAATCTAAGACAATCTCTCATTGGTACTCCCTTCCCATGTGATTCTAAATTGAGTCAACTTGACAACTAAATTAACCATCACACCATGGTTTACCATGACTTAGCAAATTTTAGCCTCTCTCTCTCTCTTTCTATGTATATAGATATAGATATAATATATACATATATATTATATGTATTATTATATATTATATGCATTATATATGTATATATTATATGCATACATATTATATATAATCTGTATTATATATAATATATGTATATATAAGGATAATTAATTAACTGAAAAATGTAAACACATTCTCCCTACCCCAGAATCTGGAAACTTCATTTCTTCATCTCCTTCAGCATAACATGTCTGCATCTTGCAATTAAGCTCAGGTCTGTTTGAGTGACACACTGAGTTCCATGTTTGGTCTCTTTAGAAAGGGTGTTCGCCTCATGCTTACAGGAAGAGTCCTCTGATGACTTATTTAAGGTTGCAGAACAGCATTATCCCCAGCTGAAACCCATCTTTCTCAATTAGCCTAGAAACTGCCACTTGACTGTGTGTCTTAGAGAACTTATGGATTTAATTCTTTTATTGGTAGCACTTAAGCCCTATCCTTTTAATTAATGAATATTTGTGTCATTAGAGAGGGTGAGAGAAGAATAAATTCATAGTTTTTACTACAATGTTCTTCTGTAATTCGAACTCAAGGGAATAGACATAGGAACAGCACAACCCAGTTTTCCTGTGATTGCTTTTCTCCTACTCTTCAGCACTGGAAGACTAAAACTTTTCTTCCTAATATCCTAGCCATACTGTTGGGCCACGAATCTCACCACGTTCTTCTGCAGCTGTGGCTGTGAGGGGTATAAGATAAAGCATTCTCAAGGCCTGCAGTGGATCCTGGGCTGTATTATTCTGAAATGGCTAGGATGATTTTTCAACAAATCCAAACATGACCTGGTGATGTGCATGTTCAGAAAAGGCATATGTGATGGTTAAGGTTGTCAATTTGACAGGATCTAAAAATCATCTAGGGAGACCAGCCTCCCAGCATACTTGTGAAGGATTAGCCTCTGAGCATGACTGTGAGGAATTTTTTTTTTAATTAACTTCAGTGGGAATACTGGCCTACTGTGGGTGGCACCATTCCTTATTATTGAAATCCTAGACTATACAAAGGAAGAGAAAATAAACTGAGCAGAAGCAAGCATTCATATCTCTCTCTGCTTCTTGACTGTGAATGCTATATGATCAACGGTATCAAGATTCTGCTGCAAGAATCTCCCCACCATGATGGACTGTGTCATATAACTGGGAGTCAAATAAACATTTTTTTCCAAGTTGTTTTTGTCAAGGTATTTATATCACAGCAACAGGAGAAGTATCTAAGACAGCAAGTGTGATATATGCACACTTTGTCAAGCAACATGTCTAAGCTTCCATCTGCAAGCTGATCTCTCTCTGAGGCCATCTCCTCTTTAAGAATGACTCCCCCATCATAGCACCAGAAGTGTTAGAATGCTGGCTTTTTAGGTGTCCTCTCATAGTTGCCTAACAACACATGGTGTCTGATATGACATGGAGAACTCCACTGAAGCACTCACAGAAATAATTTATTTTCTATTATCAAAGTCCTACCCACTCTGTACCTTCCAGGAAGAGAAGTCAATTCTGGAAATTAGAAATCTGAAACCAAGTTGCCCCTTCCATGAAGTGCAGTAGCATTCCAAGCATCCTGTAGTTTCAGGTACTTGTCACCAATCCTTGACTTAACAATGTGTCACAACAATTGACCTCCTTCATCCTGTGTGTCATCCCCCAGACTTCGCTTTGTATTCTTTATCCCCACATACAATTATTTAATTTTTTTTAAATAAAGACAGAGGCCAAATGGCTTTAAGACCTATTCTAATGGTGGCAGTTTAGCTTGATATATCTATAAGAAAATTCTTTCCATATGTGGTCACATTCTTATGTACTGTGGGTTAAGTATTCAACAATATTTGGGAAAGGACATGATTCAGGACAGATGAATGGCAGCTTACCCATAGAGAATATGAAGGCTGTTTTTATTTTTATCACTATTTTCAAATTAGAGGATCTATGGCAAAGATGCTAATATTGGATTGGTGCCACTGAGGGACCAATTAAATTCCTGTGTCAAGTACCTACTTCATACAGGTACTGTATGAAAGGAGAGGTTGGAACCTACTAAGGATTAAAGTTACAAAACATTAAGGTTCCCAGTACCATGGCACTGTTTTCACTTTCCTTTCCTTCATATTCTAGCATTAAGATAAGAACTCAAAGTTCTTATTTTTTTTTTTTACTTGTTGGAAGCTTCTAACAGGCACTTCCTTTTTACTCCAGTAACAAATTTTATTCCTTCTCAAGTCTCTGATGGGGTTATAGACCAAATAATTATAGTTCCATAATTAAGCTTAAGTTGTTTAAAATTTTTTTTAAAAAAAGTGTTTTCATATAGGTAATACCAATAAGGATAAAATTCAAGTATAGAACTCTAAACTTGTCAAGATAGGATAGATAATTAGATACTTTCTCCTAAGTTGCCAAATACACATGAACTGCACATTGAACATGTAAATCTTACCTAATAGTTTTCATAACTTTTATAATTATTATTGTATTGAAAGAAAAAGAGACTTTTATTGGACTTAAAGGGGGAAATGTTGGTATAACATTCTTTTGGAATAAATACAATTTACCCTTGTTCATTCAAATGCTGATTTCTCTGCCTCAATATCTGTTTTCAACCTGGACACACTTATTCTAAGCATCACCTGTCTCAAGTTTGTGTAAACATGACACCATTTGTTCTCTACATTGTAAATAAAGCAACTAGCCAGTGCTGGGCAATAGAGAAAATAGGGAGGGACATCCTGGTCCGGAGGGTAGAAAAAGGAAGAAAGTAGGAGGGAAGGAGAAGAGCAGAGGGAAAGAAGAGCAGGAGGGAAATTCGAACCATGTGGAGAGAGGAACCAGACCTAAGATATGACTAAAAGCAAATATAATGTGGAAAATCTGAATGGTAGGAAACTATGTGGGTTTGGAGGTTTAGGATGCTGCTATTGCCCAGCATTGTGCCCTAGATTAATTATATAAATCCTAGTCTCTGCTTGGTGATTTGGTATACAGCTGGTTTAGAAGTAACCACTGTTTAACTAAAAAAGAAATCAATAATAAATATTAATAAGCCACAACAAGTGGGTTAAGAACTTAAGGTTCTTAATCTTCAGTGGGTATTACAATGACCCAGAGATAATTCTGAGCTCCTTTTTCAGAATTTCCCATCCCATAAGTAGATTTAGGATAGGGTCAAAGGTGTATGTGATGAACAACAGGTTCACAGGCACCACAAAGAGAGCTAGTCCTTTAGTTTAACTTTGGCTATGATGATTAACAAGCTATGGCTCACTGATTACTTCTCGGTTCCAGCCATGTTGAATAGAATTTTTGCCAGAGCATTTATTACAATACCTTCAAACTGACATGCTGTCAAACTTTCATCAGATTTTCTAATGATGCATGAAGTCACATTGTGAGAAATAGATGTCACAGTCCCTCACTAAACAAATTAATGAGATTTTTATTCCCTGTATTTCTGTCCCATGAATGCTGAATTAGCAGTCTCAAGAATTTAGCTTTTCCTTGACAATATTAACAAAACTAGTCCTCCTGTTCTGCATGCCACATTTCAGCAAACTTATTTTTAACACATGGTATGGTACCATCTCACTTTCAACACAACTGGCCCAAAATTGAATGCCTTAACTTTTAACTGGTTCCTGCCCTAGCTCTTGTAAATAATGAGTCACAGATATGACATGTTATCTTCAACATCCTTATTCCCTTATAATTGTTTTCCAGTTCTTCTGTCTTTTCTCCTCCATTTTTGTTGACATGCCCTCAATTTAGATGTGTTTCAAGCCTACCTAAGTCTACCTTCAGGCTCCCATCATTCTTATAAACTACAGCTTTGATCTCTTCCCTTACTGGGGAAATCGTCCTATAGTGCTTCAAATGTGAAAGCCTCAGGCTAGGAATCAAGAAGCCCTGCATTCCAGCTTCTTCTCATCTTTCTAATCCTGTCTCATATTACTCCTGCTACTTTCCTTTTCTTGGGTAGATATGAACAAATGTTCATTCATACTGGATATGGAACTAATGACAAAACAAAAAGACAATTGTACCCAAATCCAAGTTGGTGAACCAGTGAACTCATTTGGCTTATTTACAGGAGCATGAGTGAAGAGTTATTTACAGGAGGTTGGGTCAGTTCAAACACAGATGAATCACAGAAAAGCACCACTCCACCATGGTAGTGACTTCATGAAAGCTGAATTAATGGGGACCCATTATCAGTTAACTCTCACTTCATAAGCACGTCCCAAGAGGAATGGCTGAAATTTATGTAAATCTCCTCAAGAGAATGTTCATAGCCCCTTTAGTGTCATCAAAGGCATAACTATCATTACATTGTTCTGCTTATCTCATTGCCACAACTACAAGAAGTATTTTACAGGTCACCTCAGCAGCCTCTGCTCCATGATGACAATGACCATGTCATGTCTAAATGAAAATGAACACACACACACACACACACACACACAGAGAGAGAGAGAGAGAGAGAGAGAGAGAGAGAGGGAGGGAGGCTAAAAATAATTTTAAAAGGATGCTAAGTCAGGCTCAGAGACGGCTGATGAATGGTTATTAGAGGACTGGAGATAACCTCTGCTCATTTTTCCTTTGTATTCTGGTTCTCCCAATCATGAAGAAATAATCAATCTGCAAATCTTCAGTGAATGTTCAGCTTTTTTTATGGCATATCAATTTTTATCTTTGTCATCACAATATTTATATGTTCTATATATTTTATTTGAATCATGTTTCTATTAATTAATGGTGCCCTTGTGAAGTGAATTATCATAATGTTGTAGTTATTACTGTATGCCATCTTTATTAACACAGGAATAATTAAGTTTTTACCTACAATTCCATTGAGATCATTTTTATTTATGACCTTCTCAATCCTGTAATTCAGTGTTTAACATGATCTCTGGGAAAGTATATTGGGAGAGGTTTCAGCCACAAACTAAATGGGTTTTCTTTCTTTGGCAAAAACAGCTAAGGGGCAAGATGGCGGCACCAGGAGGACTCTCATTCTGAGGAGCAGCACAGCAGGATTGGCACAGTGATCAGCAATCAGAATGGCTAAGATCAAAAACTCAAGGGACAACACATGCTGGAGAGGTTGTGGAGAAAGGGGAACCCTTCTCCACTGCTGGTGGGAATGTAAACTTGTACAACCACTCTGGAAAGCAATCTGGCACTTTCTCAGACAACTAGGAATAGCGCTTCCTCAAGATCCAGTCATACCACTCCTAGGCATATACCCAAAAGAGGCTCAAGTACACAAAAAGGACATTTGCTCAACCATGTTTGTAGCAGCTTTATTTGTAATAGCCAGAAGCTGGAAACAACCCAGATGCCCTTCAACTCAAGAATGGATGCAGAAACTGTGGTACATCTATACAATGGAGTATTACTCAGCAATGAAAAATAAGGAAATCATGAAATTTGCAGGTAAATGGTGGGACCTGGAAAGGATCATCCTGAGTGAGTTGTCCCAGAAGCAAAAAGACACGCATGGTATATACTCACTCATATAAGCATACAACATAGAATAAACCCACTAAAATCTGTACATCTAAACAAACTAAGCAAAAAAGAGGACCCTAACTAAAATGTTTAATCCCCATCCTGAAAGGCAAAGAGGATGGACATCAGAAGAAAAAGAAAATAGGAAACAACCTCAGAACCTGCTACAGAGGGCCTCTGAAAGCCAGAAGAAAATGGGAAACAACCTTGGAAATTGCCACAGAGGGCCTCTGAAAGCCTCTGCAGTATAGACTGTCAAAGCAGATGCTGAGCCTGATGGCCAACTGATGGGCAGAGTGAATGGAATTTTATGTAAGAAGTGGGAAATAGTAAGAGCTGGAGGGGATGGGAACTCCAGAAGCAGAGCAACAGAACAAGATAATTTGAACACAGGGAACTTCCCAGAGACTCATACTCCAACCAAGGACTATTCGTGGAGATAACCTAGAACCCCTGCACAGATGTAGCCCAAGGCAGTTCAGTGTCCAAGTGGGTTACATATTAATGGGAAGAGGGACTGCCTCTGACATAACCTGATTGGCCTGCTCATTGATCACCTCCCCCTAAGCGGAGAGCAGCCTTACCAGGCCACGGTAGAGGACAATGCAGCCACTTTTGATGAGAACTGATAGACTAAGATCAGAAAGGAGAGGAGAACCTCCCCTATCAGTGGACTTGGGGAGTGGCATGCATGCAGAAAAGGGAGGGAGAGTGGGATCGGGAGGGGCGGAGGGAGGGGCTAATGGGGGGATACAAAATGAATAAAGTGTAATTAATAAAAAATTTAAAAAAACAGCTAATATATTGAATTCATAAAGATTACATAAAAAACAGGCACTCGGGGCTAGAACGAGATGGCTCAATGGTTAAGAGCACTGACTTCTTTTCCAAAGGACCTGTTTCAATTCACAGTACCCACATGGGAGTTCACAACTGTCTGTAACTCCAGTTCCAGGAGATCTAACACCCTCACACACACATACCAGCAGGCAGAACACCAATATATATAAAATAAAAATAAATAAATAATTTTAAAAAAGGCATTCTGGGAAGGTACATAATTAAGGAAGGGTTTTATTGTTTGGTTTTCATATTTTTTATTCATTTCACATCCTTGATGTAACCTTATCCCCCTTCTCTTCCCAGTCCCACCCTCTTTCTCTCCTCCTCTCCAGAAAAGGGAAGCTCCCTTTCCCATCCACCCGAGGTCATCAAGTTGCATCAAGACTGAGAATTCCCCCTTCCCTGGTGGCCTGGAAAGACAATTGCCTGGCAAAAGTGATCAAAAAGTTGTCAAGTGGGTTCACGTTTGATGCAGTCCCCACTTTCCTTACTAGAGAACGCGCATAAAGCCTAAGCTTCCCATCTGCTACATATTTGTAAGGGGCCAGTTCATGCATGGTCCTTGGTTGATGCTTCAACTGGTGAGTTGGCTCTGTTGGTCTTCTTGTGGAGTTCCTGTCACCTCCACATCCTTTTTTCTTTCCTCGCACTTTTCCACAAGATGTCCTATGCAACGCCCAGTGTTTGGCTGTGAGTCTCAGCATCTGTTTTGAGGCACTGCTGGATAGAGTCTCTCAGAATACAACTCTGTGAGGTTACTGTCTGCAACCTTAGCAGAGTGTCATCATAGCGCCAGTGATTGGCACTCTCAGATAGGGCGGGTCTTTGGTTGGGCCTGGCATTGGTTGGGCACTCCCTCAGTCTCTGTTCTGTTTGTTTTGTGTCTGTGCGCATTTGTTGGCAGGGTAAATTTGGGGTTGAGGTTTTTATGGATGAGTTGGTGTTCCCCTCCTTCTGCTAGGAGGTTAAGTCTAGTTAGAGGGTTTCCTTTCCAGTTTCTATGGCTTCTTCTACTAAGAGTCTTCTTGTTGAATCCCCTTCATGTTCTCCCAGGAGCCTACCCTGACTTCGGTCTCCAGCTTCTCACAGAGATACCCAGTAAGAAAGGGTTTAAAACAATACATTTCTCCTTGTACTCAAAGAGACACTAGGTAAGGCTGGAGAGACATAGCTCAGAGGTTAAGACCACTGGATGCTCTATCAGAGGACCCAGGAGCCACTCCCAGTACCCACATGAGAGCTTACAAGCATCGGTGTGTAATTCGAGCTCCAGGAGATCTGATGCCCTTTTCTGGCCTCCTCAGGCACTGTACATGCAGGCAAAATAAACATACACGTATAGATGTATGTATGTATAAATAATAAGCAAAATTGAGAAAAAAGTAACATTAGGCGACATTAAGATACTCTCTACTGTGGGGGGTGAGGCATATGTGTGGAGTGTGTGTGTGCGTGTGTGTGTGTGTGTCTGTGTGTGTGTGTGTGTGTGTGTGTGTGTGTGTGTGCACGATGTGTATCTGCAGACCAGAGGTCAACCTAGGTTATTGTTCCTCAGAGAATCACCCATTTTGGACTTGCTTTTGTTGTTAAGATCTCTCACCAGCTTTAGGGTGGCTTGCTGGTGAACCTCAGGGACACCCCAGTCTTTGTTTCTCTAATACTGGGATTAAAAGCACACACTACCATGCCTGGCTTTCTTTATTTCACATGAATTCTAGGGACTGATCTCAGGTCCTCATGCCAGCTAATCTGTCTTAACACATCCCATTTGCTGTTCTGATGTAGATGAGAACGTGAGAAATAGTTTATAAATATGTATGTGCATCAGTCTATAAATGAATTTCTCGTCAATCAATCATAAATTTACCAAGTAACAAACAATACTCTAAGATTATTAATCATGTGATCACAAACAATAGTAAATTGATATGTTAAAAATAGTGCATATTTCTACTTGAGCCTGCTTGAAATATTTCACTATATATTCCACAATGACCACAACCTTTCCTTCAAGTTAACCATACAGATAAGAAGAATGACCTCTATTGGCTGACCCTGAGACACTTGGAGAACAAATGCTATACCTGAATGGCAATGTCAATAAAATCAGAAAAGTTCTTTCAGTTTCTGAGGCCCAATTGTGTGTGTCCTCTCCATTCTTCTCCTAGCATAGATGCCACCCCATGATGCTGATGAACTTAAATGCCATAGGAAAAGTTACTGTCCTCTTTTTGTGTTCCTGAGCTGCTTCCTAGCACTGAGTGCCTGCTACCTAAGAGGAGGTGCCTGCTACCTCAGATTCCTACTGGAATCTGAGACCAAGTGAATGGAAACACCAGTGTTCCAATCAGGGGCTCAGCAGCTCTCAGTCATGCTTGTTCTCATGGAAATGGCCAACAGAGCAGGTAAAGCAGACTGAGGATGGGTTAGGAGAAACAATTCTTCTAATTTCATTCAAATTCCTAACTTACATTTCATTTGAACAAAATACTTTCTCACTCCCCACTCTTAGAAAAACTTTTCTCCCCTCTTTTTGCTATACACAGAGTTAGTGCTAACATTTTAACTTTTCAAATGAATAGAATTTCTGTTGTCAATTTTTAAAATTATATTACTGTAAAAGAAATTATTCTTACCAAGTTTTTTAAATGTAAAGTACCAAGCTTCAGGTGATTGCCTGATAATAGATGTTGCTAATAATAAAATGTTTCTGTGACCTCTGGAGACCCAGAACTAATTTGGCTATTTTCAACTATGACACAAATTCTCTAAATTAGTTCTGAGAAAACTTGGAAACTAAAAATGGCTGAGGAAAGAAAGACAATGCCAAACACTGTTCTGTTCTGTTCTACAAACATACTCTTGAAATGCCCACAAAAATCACAAAAACAGGCCGATGTCTGACAGTAGTAATATTTTTGGAGCAGTTTAAAATAGAAAATGAAACATACTATAAATGATTTAGCCCTGAGCCAGCTATTTCAGTTGGAGGAGCTGTAAACAGTGTCTCCTCTTTATTTTTATTCTTTGTTTAAATTTTATTTATTTATTTATTTATTTATTTATTTATTTATTTATTTATTTATTTGTGTATGTGTGTACGTACATGTGGGGTAAGGGCATGCCTTGTGCTCCTGCAGAGACAACAGAAGAGAGTATTAACTGTCTCCCTTTCTCATTCTCTGACATTTCCTTTGAAGCAGGATCTCTCCCTAAATCTGGGTCTTCAGTTTTCTCAGCTAGACTGGAGGTCAGCTAACCCCAGTGATTCTCTTTCCTCCGCACACTCAGAGCTGAAGTTATAGGCATTTGTGGGGATGACTAGCTTCTTACATCAGGGCTGGTAGCCAAACTTACTTCATTATTGCACAGCAGAGTCGACACTTTCTAGCCCCAACTGTCTCTTTTGTAAAGTGGGTCAGTAGTTATATATTAAAAAACCCTACCTATAATTTATCAGCTTTGGCAGGAGTGCCAGCCATCTGATTTACTAAATCTTGCCTTCTAGAGATGCTATATTAATTGGCTTTAAATGACAACTTGACAACCTAGAGTCACTGATTACATTGAGAAAGTTTCAGTGAAAGAGGTTGATGCTATGTTGGTGGTTTCTGAGCATGTCCATGGGAGATTGTCTTAATTAAGATGATTAATGTGGGAAGACCTAGCCCACTGTGGGTGGCACCATCCCATTGGATGGGGTCCTGAATTTCATGAGTGTAAAAACCAAGCTGGGTATAAAATAAGCAAGTGAACATTCAGGCATTCATTTCTCTCTGCTCTTAACTAGCTGCTTTGGGTTCCTGCTGCCAAGGCTCTTGCAACAATGGTTGCAGAATCATGAGCTAAAATAAACCTGTCTCTTCTAAGGTACTTTTTATCATGGTATTTTACAACAGCAACGAAATGAAACTGCAATTGATTCTTTACTTGGTTTCCATTCCACAGGAGTCTTTCTTTGAAGGTTACTTTTATTCCAGAGACAAGTTAGGACAAAAGCATCAGAAAAATGGTGAAGGCATGTCAATTTTTCAAAAATTTGAAAGAACTTCAGGGAGAACACTGACCCTTATTTCCAGTTGGGCAGATTGTACCAGGAAAGGACCAGACACAGCAGCCTGACTCTGAGGGGACAGTAGCTCATCAAACAAATAATCTTAGTCTTTACTCCCAGGAGCTTCATCTGTGGTTTTTGCTTTTTAGGATGAAAAAACCAGAATGTCTTGAATCTTTACCTTTGTTTAAAATATCCTAAAATTAAGTTAAATAATTAATTATCCCATTATTTCTTCTAAGGGATAGGGAATATTTAAAATGAACATTGGCCCTACCTATCCATTACAGGTACGTCTGCTTGTACACAATGTTTATGAAATCAACATTTACTTGTGGTATCATTTATCTTATTTATCTCATTTTTCATATTCTTAAGTTATTTTATAAAAAAGTAAATCACATTTGCCCTCTTAAAATCATTCTGCAGTCACTCTAATTGTATAAGCCATGTTTATGCCAATTTAACATCTGGTGAAACTGAAATAAAAAGAGGTTAAATACTGTGTCCCAAAGAACAGCAAATTAGTTACAATGTCTGAAATAGAAACCAATCTCACAAGCCTTCATTCAGTGTTCTAGTCCATATTGGGGGGTCTGAATTAGGAAAAACCAGTTCTAGAAAAGCATTCTTGTGGGGGACTAAGCAGTTGTCACTGAAAGTTCTTACTCTCGTGGATCTACAGTTGAAAAAGAACCTACTTCTCATTCAAGTTACACTTTAATTAGGAAGCAGAAATATGCTTTTTTTGCAGAAGTATATTAAAGTTATTTAAATACTACCTTTACTAGGCTCCAGTAGAGTTAGTTTGTAATCAAAATAGCAATCCAAGACTGTGGAGTTGCCAACGCATGAGTTTCATCCCAAGAAAAAAATGTGGAACCCAGGAAGTGATGGCATATTCTTGTAATTCAAGTGCTAGGGGTATGGAGACAGTAAGATCTAAGGGGATCACTGGCCAGGCAACCTGCCTTACTCAGTGAGCTCCAGACCAGTGAGAGATCCTGTCTCAAAAAGCAAGACAAACAGCACCTGGAGAAAAACAACCAAGGCTGGCCTCTGGCTTTTAAATGGGCATATAGGAGAGACTGAATACACAGACAGGTAAACAGGAAGACAGACAGGCAGGGAGGCTGACAGATAGACAGACAGGCAGACAGTCATACAGACACATACACACAGAGCAATCCCGAAGTAGCAATGAGTGATATCTGCCCTCATGCTATAGAACATGCAAAACGCATAACCTAGTAACATTTTTCAGATGAAGAAAATGAATCAGCTCAATCTTTTAAACCATACTAGGAAAATGCTATGCTTGGGGTATAAACCTCTCCTTATGTTAAGTTTCTTACTAAAAAGAATCATTTACTTGCTTATGATTAGAATTTTAAAATCAATAACAACTACTTGCAAATATAAGCAAAATCATTCAGAGATTATGTATGTAAAGGTATTAATGCCTAGAATTTGCCAATGTTTGTTTAATCAAGAAGGAAAAACATTTTGGGTTCCAAGATGGCAGTGCCCAGGGTGTCCCATATCTAAGGAGCAAAATATCAGAGACTGTAAAACAGGTTGAGTAAACATGCAGCTGGATCCAAAACAGGGCCTTTGGTGCTTCCTGGACTGGAAGGGACATCTGGAGAGTTGGGGACAATCAGATCCAGGACCCCCATGATCGTCTCCTAAGTCCAGGAGTCACAAACTGTGAGCCCCCTGCCCTCTCTGCATACTTGAGAGAGTACAGACCCGCAGGTCCAGGTACCCTCTATCCCAGCAGCCAGATATCAGATCCCTCCCTCCTTGAGGGCAGTATCTGGATTCCTGGGACAGCATCCTAACCTCCAAACCATAGTTCTACTGGTCCCCCTGTGGAGACCAGACGGACAATAAAGTCATACGGATCCCAGATTCAAGATGATGGAGCCCAGATGAATATGAATCCCAGAAGCAAAGTGTCTGGTAGGCCTGTAAGCTGCAGCGCTGCTGCCTTCTGAGGCACCATATCCTCTGCAATTGCCACCTGAGGCAGATGCTCCCTATCCCCCAAAGCTCCCACCTGAGATGCCCATGTCCCACCCTTCAAGGCACCCATGCCAGTGTCCCTTGCCCTTCAAAGCAACCACATCCATGTTTCACCCTGGAAGGCACTGGCACCCACACCCATGCCCCTGCCATTCAAGGCACCTGTGTGTATTGGTGGCTGCATCTGAAACTCCAACACCCTTCCATCTTTCCCTGGACCTCTCTCATCATCCTGAAAATTGTTCCAGACTCCAGAGACTGGCAGATATAGCACTCAGTATGAAGGCTATGAACAACCAGATGGCTAAAGGCCAGTGTAAGAACACAATCAAAAAAAAAAAAAAACAAAAAAAAAAAAAAGGATATCATGGCTCCACCAGAACCCCACCCCCAAACAGTGTATATTCCAATGGAGATGAAACACAGGAAAATGACCTTAAATCTATGCTTATGCAGTTATTAGAGGCATGTAAAAAGGAAACAAACAAATCTCTCAAAGAAATACAAGAAAATACAGCCAGACAGAGGTCATCAACAACAGACAAGAAACCACAATCAAATGGGTGAAGGAAATGAATAAAACTGTTCAAGACCTGCAAATGAATTAGAATCAAAAAAAAAATACAAACTGAGAAAACCCTGGAGGTGGAAAGCTTAAAGATATCAGGAACCACAGATGTAAGCATCACCAAGAAAATACAAGAGATGGAGGAGAGAATCACAGATGATGAAGATACAGTTGAAGAAATCAAACATCTCTCAAAGAAAACATTAAAGCAGAAAAGTTCCTGACACAAAACATCCAAGAAATCAAAGACACCATGAAAAACTGAAACCAAAGAATAATAAATAGATGAAAAAGAAAATTCAAGGCTTCAAGGTCCAGAAAATATTTTCAAGAAAATCATAGAAGAAAATTTTCCCAACCTAAAGAGAGCTGCCCTTAAATATACAAGAGGCTTACAAAACACCAAACAGACTAGACCAGAAAATAAATTCCTCCAACCACATAATAACTAAAACACTAAATCTTCAGAACGAAGAGAAAATATTAAAATCAGCAAAGGAATAAGGCCAAGTAACATATAAAGGTAGACTTATCAGAATCATATTTGACTTCTCAAGAGAGACTATGAAAGCCAGAAGGGCCTGGGCAGATGTCATATAGACACTAAGAGACCACCGATGCCAACCCAGACTACTATACTCAGCAAAACTTCCAATCACAATAGTGGAGAAAACAAGATATTCCATGACAAAACTGAAATTAAATTTAAACAATATCTGTGCTGCATTCCAGCCCTACAGAACATACTAGAAGGAAAACTCCAACGCAATGAGGTCAACTACATCCAAGAAAACACAGGATATAAATAACTTCACAGCAGCAAAACCAGAAGAAAACAGTCACACAAACACACTATCACCACCAACTCCACAATAAAGCTAAAAAGCACTAGTCACTAATATCTATCAACATCAGTGGACTCAGCTTTCCAATAAAAAAACACAGGCTAACATAATGGTTGTGGAAACAGGATCCAACATTCTGCTGCATTCAAGAACCACAACTCAGCAACAAAGATAGACACTACCTCAGAGTAAAGGGCTGGAAAATGTTTTCCAAGCAAATGGACCAATCAAGCAAACTGGAGTAGCCATCCTAATATCTTATAAAATAGACTTTCAACCAAAATTAATCAAAAGGAATTTCGAATGGCAGAGAAAAACTTAAAGAAATGTTCAACATCCTTAGTCATAAGGGAAATGCAAATCAAAATGACCCTAAGCCATTCTTATACCCATCAGAATGGCTAAAATCAAAAACTCAAGTAACAACACATGCTGGAGAGTTTGTGGAGAAAGGGGAACCCTCCTCCACTGCTGGTTGGGAATGTAAACTCGTACAACCACTCTGGAAATCCATCTGTTGCTTCCTCAGACAACTAGAAATAGAGCTTCCTCAAGATCCAGATATACCACTCCTAGGCATATACCCAAAAGAGGCTCAAGTACACAATAAGGACATTTGCTCAACCATGTTTGTAGCAGCCTTATTTGTAATAGCCAGAAGCTGGAAACAGCCAAAATGCCCCTCAATGGAGGAATGGATACAGAAATTGTGGTACATTTACATAATGGAATATTACTCAGCAATAAAAAACAAGGAATTCATGAAATTTGCAGGTAAATGGTGGGATCTGGAAAAGGTCATCCTGAATGAGCTATCCCAGAAGCAGAAAGACACACATGATATGTACTCACTCATATAGACATATAATATAGGATAAACCTACAAAAATCTGTACACATAAAGAAACTAATCAAGAGGGAGGACTCTTGCTAAAATGCTCAATTCTTATCCAGAAAGGCAAAGAGGTTGGACATCAGAAGAAGGAGAAAAGAGGGAACAAGTCAGGAGCCTGACACAGAGGACCTCAGAAAGGCTCTGCCCTGCAGACTATCAATACAGATTCTGAGACTTATGGGCAACCTTTGGGCAGAGTGCAGAGAATCATAGGAAAGAAGTGGGAAACAGTAAGATCTGGAGAGGATAGGAACTCCACAAGGAGAGGAACAGAACCAAAAAAATCTGAGCACAGGGGTCTTTCCTGAGACTGATACTCCAACCAAGGACCATGCATGGAGATAACCTAAGACCCCTGCACAGATATAGCCCATGGCAGTTTAATATCCAAGTGGGTTCTATTGTAATAGGAATAGGGACTGTCTCTGACATGAACTGATTGGCCTGCTCTTTAATTACCTCCCCCTGAGGGGGAAGCAGCATTACCAGGCCACAGAAGAAGACAATGCAGCCACTCCTGATGAGACCTAATTGACTAGGCTCAGAAGGAAGGAAAAGAAGACCTCCCCTATCAGTGGACTTGGGGAGGGGCATGCATGCAGAGGGTAGAGGAAGGGAGGGATTGGGTCGGGAGGAGGGAGGGAACCACAGGGGGGATACAAAGTGAATAAAGTTAATTAAAAAAAGAAGACATCACAATCCTGAACATCTGTGTTGAATATAAGGACACCTGCATTCATAAAAGAAACATTATTAAAGCTTATATCACACATTGATTCCAACACATTAATAGTAGGAGACTTCAACATCCCACTCTCACTAATGGACAGATCATCAAGACAGAAGCTAAACAGAGAAATAATGAAGCAGACAGAGTTCATGAATCAAATGTTCCTAATAGATGTCTACAGAACTTTTCACCCAAACAAAAAAGAATATTTCTTTTCTTGGCGCCACATGGATCCTTCTCCAAAATATAGTCAGTAAAAAAGCAAACCTCAGCTGATAAAGGAAAATTGAATTAACCCATTATTTTATATCAGATCACCATGGATGAAAGCTAGACCTCAGCAAAAACAGAAACAACAAAAACCTACACATTCATGGAAACTTAACAACTCCCTGCTCAGTGTTCACTGAATGAGGGAAGAAATAAATAATTAAAGACTTTCTAGAATTCAAAGAAACTGAGGGCACAACTTACAAAAAAACTTATGGGACACCATGAAAGCAGAGCTAAAAGGAAAGTTCAAAGTATTAAGTGCCATCATAAAAAAATTAGAGAACTCTCATATTAGCAAATTAACAGATCACCTGAAAGCTATGGAAGCAAACACACCTAAGAGGAGTAGACAGTGGGAAATAATCAACCCCAGGGCTGAAATAAATAAATTAGAAACAAGGAGAGCAATACAAAGAATCAATGAAACCAACAGTTGTTTTTTTTTTTTTTAAAAATCAGCAAGACAAACCCCTAGCCAAACAAACTAAAAGAAAGAAAGGCAATTAACAAAATCAGAAATGAAAAGGGGGACATAACAACAGACACTGAGGGAATCCAAACAATTACTAGGTCTTACTTGAAAAGCCTGTATGCCACAAAATTGGAAAAATCTCAAGGAAATGGACAATTTTCTGGACAGATTGAACCCACCAAAATTAAATCAAGATCAGGTTAAAACAGTCCTATAGTCCCTAAGGAAATAGAAGCAGTGATCAGAATTCTCTCAATCAAAAAAAAAAAAAAAAAAAAAGGTCAAGGCCAGATTGTTTTAGTGAAGAATTCTACCAGGCTTTCAAAGAAAAGCTAACACCAATACTCCTCAACCTATGCCACAAAATATAAACAGAAAGAACATTACCAAACTCATTCTATGAAGCCACAGTCACCATGATACCTAAACCAAAGACTCAACAAACAGAAAATCTCAGACCAATTTCCCTTATGAACATTGATGGAAAAGTACTCAATAAGATCTTGCAAACTGAATTCAAGAACACATCAGCCACCATGATCAAGTAGGCTTCATCCCAGAAATGCAGGAAAGTTTCAACATATGAAAATACATCAATGTAATCTACCACTTAAACAAAATGAAAGAACAACAACAACAACAAAAATCACATGATCATCTCATTAAATGCAGAAAAAGCCTTTGACAAAATCCAACTCCCCTTCATTATAAAAGTCTTGGAGAGATCAGGGATACAAGGCCCATATATAAATATAATAAAGGCTACATCCAGCAAGCCAATAGCCAACACCAAACTAAATGGAAAGAAACTCAAAGAAATCTCACTAAAATCAGAGACAAGACAAACTTGCCCACTCATTCCATATCTTTTCAATATAGTCTAGAGCAATAATAAAACTAAAGGAAATCAAAGGGATACAAATTGGAAAGGAAGAAGTTAAAGTATCACTATTCACAGATGATATGATAGTATACATAAGCGACTCCAAAAATTCCACCAGAAAATTCCTGCAGTTGATAAACTCCAACAAAAGTTGCTGGTTCTAGATTAATTCAAAAAACAAAATCAGCAGCACTCCTGTATACAAATGACAAACTGGCTGAGAAAGAAGGTAAGGAAACCACAGCCTTCACAATAGCCACAAATAATATGCAGTATCTCGGGGTAACACTAATCAAGGAAGTCAAAGACCTGTATGACAAAAACTTCAAGTCTCTGAAGAAAGAAACTGAAGAAGATACCAAGAGATGGAAAAATCTGCATGCTCATGGATCAGGAGGAATAACATAGTGAAAATGACCATCTTACCAAAGGCAATCCTACAGATTCAATGCAGTTCCCAGCAAAATACCAATACAATTTTTCACAGACCTTGAAAGAACAATTCTAATCTTCATATGGAAAAACAAAAAACCCAGAATGATGAAAACAATCTTATACAATGATAATAATAGGAAACAATAATAATAGAATAGTAGAATAATAGAACTTCTGGAGGTTTCTCTACATAATAATAGAACTTCTGGAGGTATCTCCATACCTGACTTCAAGCTACACTATAGAACAATAGTAATAAAAAAACTGCATGGTAGTGGCATAGAAATAGGCTGCTTGATCAATGGAATTGAATCAGAGACCCAGAAATAAATCCACACACTTATGCACACCTGATTTTTGGCAAAGGAGCCAAAACCATACATACAATGGAAAAAAGACAGCATCTTCAACAAATGGTGCTGGTCTAACTGAATGTCTCCATACACAAAAATGCAAATAGATCCATATTTATCCCCCTGCATAAAACTCAAGTCCATGTGGATCAAAGACATAAAACCAGATACACTAAATCTGTTAGAGGAGAAAGTGGGTAAGAGCATTGAACTCATTGGTACAGGAGACAACTTCCTGAACAGAACACCAACAGCTCAGGCTCTAAGATTTACATTAATAAATGGGACCTCTTGAAACTGAAAAGTTTCTGTAAAGTAAAAGACACTATCAATAGAATGAAGTGGCAGTCTACAGACTGGGAAAAGATCTTTACCAATCCTACATCTGATAAAGGGCTAATATCCAGAATATATAATGAACTCAAAAAATTAAACACCAAAAAAAAAAAAAAACCCAAATACTCCAATTTAAAAAATGGGATACAGAGCTAAACAGAGAATTCTCAGAAGAGGAATCGCAAATTATAAAGAAGAATGTAAAGAAATGCTCAATGTCCATAGCCATCAGAGTAATGCAAATCAAAACAACTCTGAGATTCTATCTTACACCTGTCAGAATGACTAAGATCAAAAACTTAAGTGACAATACATGCTGGAGAGGATATGGAGAAAGGGGAACCTCCATTGCTTGTGGGAATGTAAACTTGTACAACCACTTTGGAAATTCATCTGGTGCTTTCTCAAAAAATTAAGAACAGTGCTACCTCAAGATCAGCTATACCACTCCTAGGCATATATCCCAAATATGCTCAGGTAAACAACAAGGACAATTGTTTAATCATGTTCATAGCAGCTTTATTCATAATAACCAGAGTCTGGAAACAACCCAGATGTTCCTCAATGGAGGAATGGATACAGAAATTGTGGTACCAGGGGTCTTTTCTGAAACTGATACTCCAACCAAGGACCATACATGGAGATAACCTAGAACCCCTGCACAGATGTATCCCATGCAGCTCAGTGTCCAAGTGGGTTCCCTAATAATGGGAAGAGGGACTGTCACTGACATGAACTCAGTGGCTGGCTCTTTGATCACCTCCCTCTGAAGGAAGGAGGCCACAGAGGAAGAAAATGCAGCCAGTCCTGATGAGATCTGACAGACTAGGGTCAGATGGAAGGGGAGGAAGACCTCCTCTATCAGTGGACTTGGAGAGGGGCATGGGAGGAGATGAGGGAGGGAGGGTGAGATTGGGAGGAAATGAGGGAGGGTGCTACAGCTGGGATACAAAGTGGAAAAATTGTAATTAATATAAAAATAAAATTAAAAACTAAAAAATAAAAAAAAAGAAATTGTGGTACATTTATACAATGGAATACTAATCAGCAATTAAAAACAAGGAAATCATGAAATTTGCAGGCAAATGGTGGGAACTAGAAAAGATCATCCTGAGTGAGGTAACGCAGACCCAGAAAGACACACATGGTATATATTCACTTATAAGTGGGTATTAGTCATAATAGATAGGATAAACATACTAAAATCTGTGCACCTAAAGAAGCTAAGCAAGAAGGAGGACCCTGGGTAAGATGATCAACCCTCATTCAGAAAGGCAAATGTGATGGACATCAGAAGAGGGAGAAAACAAAGAACAGGGCAGATGCCTACCACAGAGGGCCTTTGAAAGACTTTACCCAGGGTAAAGTCAAAGCAGAGGCTGAGACTCATAGTCAAACTTTGGGCAGAGTACAGGGAATCTTATGAAAGAAGGGGGAGATAGTAAGACCTGAAGAGGACAGGAGCTCCACAGGAAGAGCAACAGAACCAAAAAATCTGGGCCCAGAGATTTTTTTTCTGAGACTGATACTCCAACCAAGGACCATTTATGGAGATCTGGATCCCTGCTCAGATGTAGCCCATGGCAGATCAGTATCCAAGTGGGTAAGGGGAACAGGTGTCTCTGACATGAACTCAGTGGCTGGCTTTTTGGTCACCTCCCTCTGAGCGGGCAGCAGCCTTACCAGGCCACAGAGGAAGACAATGCGGCCAACGCTGATGAGACCTGATAAGCTAGGGTCAAAGGAAAGGGGAGGAGGACCTCCCCTATCAGTGGACTTGGCGAGGAGCAAGGAGATGAGAGAGGGAGGATGAGATTGGAAGGGGAGAAGGGTGGGGACTACACCTGAGATACAAACTGAATAAACTGTAATTAATAAAAAATAAACAAATTTTTAAAATTCTCAAGTGATAACACATGCTGGCAAAGATGTGGAGAAAGGTTAACACTCCACCATTGCTGGTAGGAATGCGAACTTGTACAACCACTTTGAAAATCAGCCTGACACTTTCTCAGATAATTGGTAATAGCCATACCTTAAGACTCAGCTATATCACTCCTGGGAATATGCTTGAAAGATGCTCTACCATTCAACAAGGACATTTGCTCAACCATCTTTATAGCAGCTTTTTTCATAATAGCCAGGAATTGGAAACAATCTAGATGTCCCTCAGCTGAGGAATGGATAAAGAAACTGCGGTACATTTACACAATGGAATACTACTTAGCCATTAAAAACAAGGAAATCATGAAATTTGCAGGCAAATGGTAGGAACTAGAAAAGATAATCCTGAGTGAGGTAACACAGACCCAGAAAGACACACATGGTGTATACTCACTTATAAATGGATTTCCGTCATACAGTACAGGATAGACATACTACAATGCACAGACCCCAAGAAGATAAGTCCGATGGGCATCAAAGGCTTCACGTCGTCCCACTAGTTAGGGGAGTGGGAGATATCCCTGACATGGACTATATTGCCTGCTTTTGACCTCTTCCCCCTGATGGAACTTCCCTACCAGGCCACTGGTGAGGAAGACAAACTCAGTCCTCATGTGAATAGATGAGCTGGGTGTCTGGGTAAGGAGGCTCGCCTATTCTGAGGAATAGTGAAGACGGGATGTAGAAGGGAGGGTGGGACTGGGAAGAGATAAGGAATAGGCCTATGACCAAGATGTAAATTGAATTAATTAATATAAAAACAAATAAAATATTTTAAAAATATATTTTTAATTTAAATATGATTATACATTCTCCATTCCTCTCCAACCCTTCTCATCTCTCTTCTCTCAAACCACATGAACCCCTGACTCTCAAGCTGATCGCCTCTTTGATGTTTACTATTGTTACATACATATATGTGTGTGAATTCACACACATACAACATGCTGAGTATGTTTTTGTTGTATATAGTTTCAAGAATGGCAACTCTGCATTGGACAATCAAAGGGATTCTTTGATGAGGAATGATAGCTAACTACACTACACTTATCTGTGAGTGTAAGGACAAGATTTACAATGTAGTAAGGAATTATTCTGGTCTGTTAAAGTGATGGTAGTAGTAGATTCTTTCCTAAAGCCCATGACCTCACTAGCTCTCAGAATCTGGCTACATTTTCAGTACCAGGAATGATTTCCCTAGTGTTGAATGGGACATGGGTTGAATTGGACAGCCGTTGGTTGCCGCCAACTGGTGAGACTAGCTTGCTGTGCTGATAATTGCCATGGTTCATGAAGCTATTTAGTCACTTCCCTCTCTTGGCAGTGAGGGTAGTATTTTCTTGGATTTTGGGCTCTAGACCACAAGAAAGAGGCTTTAAGGTCAGATGCAGCTCCAGTCATCTGAGCCGTGTTTCCTAAGTTTATGGTGTCTTCAGCAATAGAAGTCCACACCTCAACCTCTGAGGGCTGCATTGATAACCTATGTTGTTTGGAGAATCATTTGGACTACCCTGAGCAACCATTCAAAAGGAAGTTTCTCAGGCCTAGCGCTGGTGTTCTTTTTAGTCTGTTATATGGGGAGCATTGCAACCCACATAATTTAACTTTCATAAATCTATGAAAGTTATATATACATATATATAATATATTTGTGTGTTAATTTGTAAATATGTATGTTTTATGCATATACACATATATTTATGTTTTGTGTACAATTGTAGGTGAATAGAAAACAATATGATCCCTTGCATATTATAAAACAACCTTTATGCTATTTGTCTCTATTCTCTCCTCCTCATACTGTATTGACCTCTCTCCCCAGGAAAGAAAAAATATATTGTTCTATAATGCAAGACATGAAAGAAAATCACAGAAAGACGTATATTTCCAAATATATAATTATTATCAATAAAGTATCTAGCTGGGACATTTATTTTAACTAGCATTACACTGTTTTATACCAGAACCCAAGCACTTATAACCTAGTTGCCCTACCTTTTCATCTTACAAGGTGTGTGCTCATTAAGACACAGATCTGCTTTTTCCTTAGTGAAAGATGAGGGCCACCTAGGTATGGTCACACTAACACACATTATCATCAGAAAAGATATTATAAATGAAGCCTCACATTTCAGTGGGACAAATAACAACTGAGTCAAGGTAAGAGTCTTACAAACAGGAAGGTCAGGCTCCCCAAGGTGTGGACAACGCCATCAAGTCTTGTTTTCTCATGAGACAGAATGATGACATTGACTAATTAATCAAGTTAATTAACATAAGCATTCATAAAAGAGAAGTATGTGTCTCCTAATTCATACAGTTTCCATTCAACAACTGTCTCTGTATTCATGTGTAGTCTTTAGACTGCTAAGAGAATGGCTTTCTTTTTTGTTGTTGTTTATTTGTTTACTTAAATTTCTTTATTTCTTAGAATTTCATAATGTACACAACTAAATATTATTGGATTTATCCCCCATTGACTCTTCATTTCCTCTATATATTCCCTAACACACAACCTTTCAACTTTGTTTTTTGTCTGTTTGTTAATTTTTAATATTTTTTCCTTTTTATTATTATCATTTATTACAATTTATTCAATTTGTATCCTGGCTGTGGTCCCCTCTTTCATCTCCTCCCAATCCCATCCTCCCTCCCTCTTTTCCCTCTATGCCCCTCCCCTAGTCCACTGAAAGGGGAGTCCCTCCTCCCCTTCAATTTGACCATAGGCTACCAGGTCTCATCAGAACTGCTTGCATTACCTTCTTCTGTGGACTGACAAGGCTGCACCCCCAGGGGCAGGGGATCAGAGAGCCTACCACTGAGTTCATGCCAGAGAAAGTCCCTGCTCCCCTTACTAGGGACCCCACTTGGAGACTGTCTATGGGCTACATCTGAACAGGGGTTTTAGGTCCTCTCTCTGCATTGTCCTTGGTTGGGGTATCATTCTCTTCAGGGCCCCCAGGGCTCGGTTTTTATGGCTCTGTTGGTCTCCTTTTGGAGATCCTGTCCCCTCCAGGTTTTTCTATCTTACCCTTCTTTCATAAGATTCTCTGCATTCTGCCCACAGTTTGGCTATGAGTCTCAGCCTCTTCTTGGATACCCCAATCAGTAGAATCTTTCAGAGGCCATCTGTGATAGGCTCCTGTCCTGTTCCCTCTCTTCTCCTGCTTTTGATGTCTATCACGTTTGTCCTTCTGAATGAGGATTGAGCATATTCCCTAGAGTCTTCCTTGTTGTTTAGCTTCTTTGAGAGTATAGACTTTACTATATTTATCCTATATTATGTGGCTAATATCCATTTATGAGTGAATATATACCATGTGTGTCTTTCTGCTTCTGGGTTACCTCACTCAAGGAAATGGCTTGTTCAGGGAAGCATTCATGAGTAAACTTTTCAGATCTTTTTTCATGAACCACACCTATAATGTGTCATGTATGAGTTCTCCAAATATTGGAACAAGAACATGAAGCTTCCTAAACATGACCTAACTGTAGAAACATATTTTGAGTTTGGACTTTTCATGACTTTTCTTCCATCATTTTTGAGTTAAGAGATATGTATTTCAAAAGTATTGTTTTTCAAAACATTAAATTTTTAAGGTCACTATACATTTTTCAATATTTTACCCACTATCTATTTTCTGTGTATTTATCTATTTAATATTTTATACAACATTTACTTTACCAGTATTTATTTATTTAATATTCCATTATATTCAAGTTTGTGTTGAGACTATATAACAGCTAGAGCAATTAAACCAGCATAAGCAAATTTAATTGCTGATACAACTGACTTTGATAAGACTGGCCTAGAAGTACATGTGTTACATACTCAGGCCAAGCAATCAGTATCATGCGGTATCAGTCACCATTGTGCTAAGACTCAACATCATTAAGTCTGGCTGAGGACTCAATATCTCAACATCCATACCTCAGTATCTTGTGATTTCCAATGAAAGACACCAAAAAGCAACTACTTCACCAAGGAAACTGCTGTCTTCTGTCAAAGTCTACCGAGAACTATTTCACTTATAATGGAATGAATGAATTACAGCCATAGCTTTAAAAGTATGTTGGCATCCCTAAAGGGAATGAGGGGAACTGGTGAGGGAAACAGCTCATCAGTTAGGCAGAATCCTTCAACTAATATAACTTTAGAACCACTATAGCAAAGCTTCTCTGGGTATCTCTTATATGGGTCATTAATATTGCTCATTTCATAATTACTGTGTTCTCACTGAGTCCCTTAGAGATGATACTGTGCCTGCATTTAGTTATGTGCACATTGTTTGGGTAGTACCAAGTAGGAATACAAATATGAAATATTTATAGTGATATTTTCATGCTATCTTTCTGGACTGCAAAAGCTTTTCTTGTATTTTCTAGTTCAGTAAATTAAATACCAGTAATCTTTTCTGCCTTGCTTCCTGAAAGCTGCTCAACATGCCAAGAATTCTACATTGCAGGTGCTTTAAGGTAGCAAATTGTTAAGCAAAATATCTCATCCAGCAAACACTTAAAGTGGTTCATAAAATGTATTGAATCTGTATTTATTAAAATGCAAAAATAGAAAAACATTGCATATGCAGTATTTAAGTTCTCTTTTATGTTCTGGAAGAGTACTTTGTATGTTTATTTTTATATCTAGTGAATTAGAAGAGCACATATAAATTTAATTTATAATTCTATCAAACAGATAACTTGCCATATTGAATGGTCTTAAAATATTTATCCAAGAGAATTCTCAACAGAAGAAACTCAAGTGGCTGAGAAGCACTTAAGGAAATGTTCGACATCGTCAGTCATAAGGGAAATACAAATCAAAACTACACTGAGATATTATCTTATCTCATCAGGAACAAGATAAGGTTGTCTACTTTCCAAATATCTATTCAATATAATACTTAAAGTCTAGAGAAATAAGTCAGCTGAAAAAAGATCAAGGTGATATAAATCAAAGGAAGAAATCAATGAATATTTGTGGATGATATGACAGTTTACAGAAATGACACTAAATAGTCCATCAGAAAGCTCCTACAGCTGATAAAAACTCTCATCAAAGTAGCTGGATACAAAATTAACTTACAAAAATCAATAACCCTCCTAAATACAAATAACAAACTGGGAAAGAAGTCAGGGAAACAATACCTTTCACAATAGCCTCATATAATGTAAATACCTTGGGGTAACTCTAACCAAGCAAGTAAAAGACTTGTATAATAAAAACTTCAGGACTGGTTGCATTGTTTTCCTCTGTGGCCTGGCAAGGGTGCCCCACCCCTGGAGAGGTGAACAGAGAGCCTATCACTGAGACATGATAGGTTTAGGTCAAATAGAAAGGAAGGAGGACCTCCCCTATCAGTGGAGTAGGGAAGGGACACAGGGAGGGAAGAGGGAGTGTAGGATTGAGAGGAGATGAGGGAAGGGGCCACAGTTGGGATACAAATTGAATAAACTGTAATAAATGATAATAATAAGAAAATTAAAAAAAACACTTCAAGTCACTCAAGGAAGAAATTGAAGAAGATATCAGAAGATGGAATGATCACTCATGCACAAGGATTGGTGGTATTAACATAGTAAAAATCGCCATCCTACCAAAATCAATCTATAGATTCACTGCAATCTCTAATAAAATTCCAACACAGTTCTTCACAGATGCTAAAAAGAAAATATTCAGTTTTGTATGGAATTATAACAAAACAGGATCACTAAAACAATTAATAAATGAACTGCTAGAGGAATCACCATCCCTGACCTCAAATTGTACTACAGAGCTATAATAATAAAAACATCATGGCACTGGCACAAAAACAGACACATCAATTAAGGCAAACTGAAGACCCAGGCATGAATCCACACAACTATGGACACCTAATTTTTTATTATAAAAATTAGAAATACATACTAAAAGAAAAACAACATCTTCAACAAATGGTGGTCATCAAACTGGACAGATGCACGTAGAAGAATCCAAAAAGATCCACACTTATTATCCTGCATAAAAGTCAACTTCAAATGGATCAAACCTTAATATAAAACAAGATACATTGCACCTGACAGAAGAGAAAGTGGGGAATGATCTTGACCTCATTGGCACAAGAGACTTTCTGAACAGAACACTGTTAACTCATGCACCAAGATCAACAATTAATAAATGGGGCCTCATGAAAGTAAAAAGCTTCTGCACAGCAAAGAATGCCATAAATCAGACAAATCAGCAGCCTACAGAATGGGAAAAGTTTTACTACCAGCTACTCATCCAGTAGAGGACTAATATCCAAGATGCATAAAGAACTAAAGTAACTAGACATCAAGAAAACAAATAACCCAATTAAAAATTGGGGCATGAATATAAACAGAAAATTCTCAAAAGAGGAAACTAAGCTGGCTAAGAAACACTTAAAGAAATGTTCAACATCCTTAGTCATCAGAGAAATACAGATCAAACTACTTCGAGATTTCATCTTATATCAGTCAGAAAGTCTAATATCAATAAAACAGCTCATGCTGGAGAGGACCTGCAGTTAGGGAAACACTCATCCATCGATGGTGGGAATGCAAACTTACACAGCCACTATGGAAATCAATGCTGCAGTTCCTAGGGAAGATGAGAATTGATCCACCTCAAGATTCCAGCTAAACCACTTTCAGCATATCCCCTATAGACACTTCAACCTACCACAGAGACCCTTGCTCAACCATGTTCATTGCTGCTCTGGTCATAATAGCTAGAAATTGAAAACAACCTACACATTCCTCAACATTAGAATAGATGAGGACAGTGTGGTATAATTGTACAATGGATTGTTACTGAGAAAAAAAATTAAAAAAGAAATCATGATATTTTCAGGTAAATGAAGAGAACTAGCAAAAAAAAAAATCATCCTGAGTGAGTTATACTGCGCGGTATCCATCAAAGACTACTCAGACATGTGTTTAAGCCAACAGAAAATATGTATTAGACAGCCAAAGACTATACCAGGGGTTAGGCACCCCAGTTTAGCCACAAATCTTTTTCATGGTGTGCTTTTAAGCACAAAAACAAACAAACAAACAAAAAAAAACCAACCAAACAAACAAAAAAAACATATCCTGGTTGAGATAATCAATTGACAAGAACAACTGGTCAGAAGCAGAACTACAGAAGCCAAAAAAACAAGGTTAGAGGCTTCCTATAACTATGAACATTAGTGGATTATGTTTTTGTTTGTTCGTTTTGCATGTGGAACTTCCAGTGTGCTGAGTTTTATGGTCTGAATGATACTTTCATCATGGAGTCAGTTGTGCTTAGATCTGAAGGCTGTTACAAGTTATCCCTGACCCAGAAAGACAAATATGGTATGTATTCACTTACTTGTGGATTTAGCTGTTAATGCAATAATAACCAAGCTACAGTCTTTAAAACAACAGAACAGAGTATAGAATAAGGGAGGCACAGACAGATTTCCTAGAATAGGAAAATAGAATAGATAATTATGAATGGATGGGTGTGAAACACTAAAAAGGGGAGGATCAAGTGGAGAAGAGTAGGGGAGATGGGGACAAGGAAGTGAATGTGAGGAGAGACAGCTAAAATTAAGGGCCATTGTAGGAGTACTGTAAAAACCTAATACAGTAGAAACTTCCTAAAATATGCATATAGAAAGATGATCTAAATGAAAGTGTCACATTGTGGAGGAAACAGAATCCTAATGACCATCTCTTGTCACTAAACGCAGCTTGCACTCCTAGATTGGTTTACATTTAATTGAGTTGTTGGGAATCCCCATGGGTTGGTAAGAACTGAAACTGTTGCCAGCAACTCCTCAAACAGAGGGCAAGGCCCCACAACTCAGGTGAGGGCAACACCTACACAACTCATTGAACACAAAGAAGTCAAGCTGGTGTTGACGTAGAACCTTCACCTGTATATGCTAGCATATTTGGTACAAGAAAAGCTCTGCAGGCCCCTAAAGGAGGAATGTAAACCCCAACTCAGCCACAAACCCTTTGATCTGCAATGGTGTCCTGCCTCTAGGGTATGCTGATGCAACTGTGGCACAGAGCTTGTGGAAATAATCAGCCAATATCTGATTTGACCGAAGGCCCACTCCATGAGATGGAACCCATCCATAACACTGCTTGGATAGGCAACAATTTGGGAGTACATAGCCCAAAGACACAAGGCAAACCCAAATACTATTGTTCTAAAATGTAATTTAAAAAAACATAACAGGAGGCGGGGCAAGATGGCGGCGCCAGGAGGACTCTCATTCTGAGTAGCAGCACAGCAGGATTGGCACAGTGACCAGCAATCAGAACTTGCGGCCATAAAACACAAATGATTGTGTTTCACAGGTGAGAGGATACCCTACAGTGGGGGATTCAATCAGCTTTAACTCACCCAGCTAAACCGCAGAAGAGATCCCGGTTCCACCAGGCGCTTGGTCGCCAGCCCAGAGCTACACGCCAGAGCAATCTGGTCATGGTCCCAGACTGAACTGTGGGCCCACAACACCATAGACTGGATTTCCCAGTCGAGAGATAACCCCACGGAGCAGGAAACAATTGGGAAAAACCTGAGGTAACCCAGACATCCCCTGGAAAAGACTCGGGTTCCGCGGGTGCCCCAAGAGCCAGCCCGGACCCAGAGCCGGGACCCAGGCGCCTGCACGGAGCCCTGCCTGCGTGCCTGATTCGCCGCCTAAGATAGAACTATGGGCACCAGGGCACCAGGCACGAGACTGCAAGTCTCTGGCAGGAGGAAACCCCCAGCGGAGGGGGTCAGCAGCTCTAATGCTTAGGACACCCAGCACCAAAACACTTCCTGGACTCATGCAGACTCTAGTGCAGGCAGGAGCTCTGTGCTCTGCCGCCATTATTGAGTTCCCCTAGGGCGCTGGGACACACAGCTGCATCCTCAGACCTACAAAAGCCAGAGAGCCATTACAGCAGCCCTCAGATACTGTGCCAAGGATCTACCAGTTATCCCTAGCTAGACTGTCAAAACTGTGGGAATCCCTGGTCCTTCAAGAGGGCTGCACCCACAGCATCTGGACCAGAGCAGTGCCTGCAGCCGCCATCACAGACAGAGACACACAGCTTCTGGTCCAGAGTGAGGCACCCAGCCTCCAGACCAGAGCAGTGCCCCCAGGCACCAACTCAACCTAGGTGCACATTCTCCAGGTCCAGAGAGGAGCAATCAGCCTCTGGCCCAGAGACTTGCTGAGTGCACCTCCCACTTTCCCAGACAGAACTGTGCACCCCAGGATAACAGACTGAGTTTCCCTGTTGGGAGAAAACCCAACAGCTAGGGAATCAGCAGTTTCTTCAAGAGGACTGTACATGGAAATTTAGTGAGCAGAAGCACACTAAATTTATAACAAGAAACCCAGCAGTGGGGCAGCTGTCTTGAGAACTTCTATGGGTAAGAGGAGATCCCCCCTGCCTAACATAGACCACAGCTACTACTCAGGGCTATAAACCTGAGGTGAGCAGTGGCAACTCCTGAGAAACACTGGCCATACAGTAACCATAACCAAAAAGCAGAGAAGGACTCCTTCAGGAAAAATCATCTTCCGGCCAAGGGGATACTCCCTACCTCAGGACTCCAGGAAGCACAGAAACTAACAGCCAACACCTAAATCAGCCCAATGGGTAGAGGTCAGTGTAAAGGCTCAACCAACAAAAGACAGAGCAATATGGCATCTCCAGAACCCAGCCATCCAGAGGCGAACAGCCGTGAACAATGCAGCATAATAGAAAATCAAGAAGATGACCTTACATCTATGTTGATGAAGAGGATAATAGAGGAAACAAATAAAATACATAAAAAATTAGAGGAAGATAAAACCAAACAGATCATGGCTATCCGTAAAGAAATGGAGGAAGATAAAGACAAGCAGATTAGGGCCATCCGTGAAGAAATACGGGAAGATGCAAACAAACAGCTTGTGGCCTTCAGAGAAGAAATAATTAAATCACTGAAAGAAATAAAAGAAACAGAGTTGAAGGAACTGAAAGAAAAAGGAAAATACAAGCAGACAGGTGAAGGAAGTAAACAAAATAACTCAAGACCTGAAGATAGAACTAGAAAAATTAAAGAAAACACAAATGGAGGAAATAATGGAGAGGAAGAATTTAGGGAAGAAAACAGGAACTACAGAGGTAATCATAATCAACAGAATACAAGAAATGGAAGAAAGAATCTCAGGTGTAGAAGATACAATGGAAGAAATCGATGTATCTGTCAAAGAAAATGTTAAATCCAAAAAATTCCTGACACAGACCGTCCAGGAAATCCAAAACAATATGAAAAGACAAAACCTAAGAATAATAGGAATAGAGGAAAAAGAAGACTCCCTTCTCCAAGGCCCAGAAAATATTTTCAACAAAATCATTGAAGAAAATTTTCCCAAGTTAAAGGAGAAGCCAATAAGGATACATGAGGCCTACAGAACACCCAACAAATTTGACCAGAAAAGAAAATCCTCCCACCACATAATAATCAAAACAGTAAGTATACAGAACAAAGAAAATATACTAAAAGCTGCAAGGGAAAAAGGCCAAGTAACATATAATGGCAAACCCATTAGAATCACACCTGACTTTTCAACAGAAACTATGAAAGCCAGAAGGGCCTGGACAGATATCATGCAGACCTTAAGAGAACACAGATGTCAACCCAGGCTACTATACCCTGCAAAACTCTCAGTCCTCATAGACGGAGAAAACAAGATATTCAATGACAAAAACAAATTTCAACAATACCTACACACAAATCCAGCATTACAGAAGATACTGGTAGGGAAAATACAACCCAAGAAAATTAGCTTCTGTCAAGAAAACACAGGAAATAATTAACCTTACTACAGCAAAACAAAAAGCAACCAAGCACACAACTTTATGAACACAGCCAACATCAAAATCAAAGGATCTAACAGCCACTGGTCATTAATCTCTCTCAACATCAATGGACTCAACTCTCCAGTAAAAAGACACAGATTAACAGAATGGATACATAAACAAAACCCAGCAATCTGTTGCATACAAGAAACACACCTAAGACACAAAGATAGACATTACCTGAGGGTAAAAGGTTGGAAGACGACTTTCCAAGCAAATGGACCCAAGAAACAAGCAGGAGTAGCCATTCTAATATCTGATACAATAGACGTTCAACCAAAATTAATAAAAAGAGATGAGGAAGGACACTTCATATTCATCAAGGGAAAATTCCACGAGGAAGACATCACAATCCTGAACATCTATGCCCCAAATACAAGAGCACCCACATTTGTAAAAGAAACATTGATAAAATTTAAACCACATATACATCCCCACACATTAATAGTGGGAGACTTCAACACCCCACTCTCAACAAAGGACAGGTCAACAAAACAGAAATTAAACAAAGAAACAATATCTCTGACAGAGGTCATGAATCAAATGGACCTCACAGACATTTACAGAACTTTACACCCAAACACAAAAGAATTTACCTTCTTCTCAGCACCTCATGGAACCTTCTCCAAAATAGAACATATAGTTGGTCACAAAGCAAGCCTCAACAGATTCAAGAAGACTGAAATTATCCCTTGTATCCTGTCTGATCACCATGGAATAAAGCTGGACTTCAACAACAACAGAAATAGCAAAAAGCCTACCCACACATGGAAACTGAACAACTTGTTACTAAATGACAGCTGGATCAGGGAAGGAATAAAAAAAAAATTAAAGCCTTTCTAGAACTCAATGAAAATGAAGACACAACATACCCAAACTTGTGGGACACAATGAAGGCAGTGCTAAGAGGAAAGTTCATAGCACTAAGTGCCTTCAAGAAGAAATTCGAGACAGCACATTCAAGCAACTTAATGGCCCACTTAAAAACCCTAGAAAAAGAAGAAGCAGACACACCAAAAAGGAGTAGACGGCTGGAAATAATCAAACTCAGGGCTGAAATCAATCAATTAGAAACAAATAAAACAATTCAAAGAATCAATGAAACCAAGAGCTGGTTCTTTGAGAAAATCAACAAGATCGACAAACCCTTAGCCAAGCTAACTAAAAGGCAGAGAGACACCACC
>NW_026594377.1:3748856-3781595 GCF_907164565.1 Psammomys obesus
ATCATGAAATTTGCAGGTAAATGGTGGGACCTGGAAAGGATCATCCTGAGTGAGTTGTCCCAGAAGCAAAAAGACAAGCATGGTATATACTCACTCATATAAACATACAATGTGGAATAAACCCACTAAAATCTGTACATCTAAACAAACTAAGCAAAAGAGAGGACCCTAACTAAAATGTTCAATCCCCATCCTGAAAGGCAAAGAGGATGGACATCAGAAGAAAAAGAAAATAGGAAACAACCTCGGAACCTGCCACAGAGGGCCTCTGAAAGCTTCTGCAGTATAGACTGTCAAAGCAGATGCTGAGCCTGATGGCCAACTGATGGGCAGAGTGAATGGAATTCTATGTAAGAAGTGGGAAATAGTAAGAGCTGGAGGGGATGGGAACTCCACAAGGAGAGCAACAGAACAAGATAATTTGAACACAGGGAACTTCCCAGAAAATCATACTCCAACCATGGACTATTTGTGGAGATGACCTGGAACCCCTGCACAGGTGTAGCCCATGGCAGTTCAGTGTCCAAGTGGGTTACATAGTAATGGAAAGAAGGACTGCCTCTGACATAACCTGATTGGCCGCTCGTTGATCACTTCCCCCTGAGGGGGGAGCAGCCTTACCAGGCCACAGTAGAGGACAATGCAGCCACTTTTGATGAGAACTGATAGACTAAGATCAGAAAGAAGAGGAGAACCTCCCCTATCAGTGGACTTGGGGAGTGGCATGCATGCAGAAAGGGGAGGGAGGGTGGGATTGGGAGGGGAGGAGGGAGGGGCTTATGGGGGGATACAAAATGAATAAAATGTAATTAATAAAAAATTAAAAAAAGAGAGAGAGGGAACGGAAAGCTCGTGGCAACAGAGAAAGCAAGCTGGCAAGGAGGAGGCAATGTCTACAAGGTTTAATGGGTTTAGAGGGGATTGTGTGTATGCAAACTAGGTGGCAATGAGGACCAGTCAGAGAATCCCCAAGCCAGAAATATTTTCAGTTAGGTCCGGAGATCAGTCCCTATCCATGCTTACTGTTACAGCAGATATGAGGAAAGAAATAAGTCTTTGTCCCAAGGTCTGGAGGACAGAGTGAAATTTACCAGTGGCTTCCACATTGTTTCCAGCTACTGGTCACGGTGACAGTTGGAAACTTCAATTGCCCAGATGACTATTATTATGACCAAAACCTGGTTTAAATTAACATATTTTTTCTTAGTTTTTTTTAACTGGTCTTTGATGGCAAAAGTCTACATTGATCTAATATGGGTAGGCATTTTAATCTTTGTAATTTGAGTAAGTTGGTTGTGATTTTCCTATTTATTTGCATTTAGTGATGAGATTTGTTTTAGTACAGTTTATGCTTGTATTATTAAATGAGTATGTAATATCAAAAAAAACATAACAATAACATGATTCTTAATGATGTCAGTGCCTTGCTCAGCATCATCAGAGAAGCTTCCTCCAGCAGCAGATGGGAATAAATACAGAGACCCACAGCCAGATATACACAGAATGGGAGACCTTGGAACACTCAACCATAAATTGGATGTCTCCATCAAATCCCTTCTTTCAGGGCTCAGGGAACCCCATGGAAGGAGGCAGAAAGAAAGTAAGAGCCAGAGGGGATAGAGAAAATCAAGGAATCAAGGCCTTCTAGATAAAACACAGCTGGCACACCTATGAACTCAGAGACTGTGGCAGCGTGCATGCGAAGGGACTGTATGAGTCTGCACCAGATAGGATCACATAGCTGAAAGGAGAGGTGGATACGTGACCTAACCCAGAAGCTATCTCCCATTGATAGCCACTTTCAAATTAAAAACTAGTTTTCCCCCAAGAAGTCCTACTGGGGGAATTAACCCCCCTAAAGGGTAGGCCTGGTGCCCAGCATAGAATACAATACAAACCCAGTGCCAACTCTGGAGGTTCTTTGTCTCATAATATTAAGTCAGAGCATTATTTTATTTTTTACAGGTCCTCTGCGTATATATTATGTCTTATTGGGGGGGGTGTGTTTATGGGATTCCTGAATGTGTGTGTGTGTGTGTGTGTGTGTGTTTTCGTGTTTTGCTGTTTTGTCATATTACGATTTGTTTGGTTTCTGTTTTTGTTTTATTATTATTCCTTAAATGCCTATTTTTTTCTGCCTGTGGAAAGGCAGAAAGGGTGTGGCTCCAGACTGGGGGGTGGGGAGCAGGAAGAGACTGGGGGATTAGTGGGAGGAAATGTATTCAGAATATATTGAATGAAAAACTATTTTCAACAAAAGATAAACATATTAACCAAGGATCTGGGGAAATGGCTGTGCAAACACAAGTGCTGTGCTCAGATCCCCGCTGTACAGCGCTGCATCTGCATCATGGAGACTGATTTTTCCTTAAGGACTCTGTGTAGGGCTCATAAACCAACATTGCTGGCTACGGACTCATAGACCAACATTGCTGTCATTTCATTAGCTAAGAAAAATCACATTTCTGACCATAGAGTAAGTGCACTCTGTCCACATTAAGGCATGTCAAATGACAGAAAGAACAAAAACTAAATGAATAAATGTGATAATCTTCCATCTAAAATTTAGGCTCGGCAAACACATGGACACATATTGGCCTTCAATATTAGACCAAGAAGTAGAAAGCCCAAAGAGGAAAACAAGGAGCAATGAGCTTACATTAGCCATTAGAGGTTTCCCATCAAGCAACATGGTACCTTAGGACTTTCTGCCAGATTCTACCAAATATTAAAGAAAACTAGACAACAATTCTTCTCATAGCACTTTTTTTTTCATTGAAAGGATGGAATTTTTCGAAGCTCTTTCTATGAGGGCATGAATAATTTAAAACCAAAACCTAGATAAAGATATACTCAAAAGTGGTAACTAAATGCTAATATCCTTTATGAAGACATATGCAAAATATCCTCCACAAAATAGTAGCAAGCTGAATTCAATAAAAAATGTAAAGATATCAGTCAGCATCATGCAGGCTTCTTCTCTGCGATTAAAGAATGGTTCAAAATATGCAAATCAACAAATGAGATACACCCCTTTGGCAGAGTGGAGTGAAAAATACCATACAGTCGTTTCTGTAGGTACAGAGAGTGCACTTGATAAGATTCAGTACGTTTGTGATTAAAAACAATAATGCAAATAAGCCGTATAACAAATGAAACATAGAAGGGATGGACCACAACACAATAAAAATCACACATGGCCACCCACACTAACATCATACTGACTGTGGAAGATGGTGTGTAACAACCCACAGATAATGCCATACTGACTGGTCAAGTGTACGCTTTTCCTTTAAATCTCAGGAAAAACAAACAAACAAACAAACAATGCAATATTCGTGCATGGCAATAAATTGCAAATAACCAATTGATCCCCAAATCTCAAGTATTGACAGAATGATTTTTTCTCGAAAAATGACCAAATAGATGTTCTAATTTCATGGGTAGTCCAGATACCCAGTCTCTTCTCTAATGCTCTATTTTATTACTCCCGAAGGACAATGAGGGAGTGAGTGCCTTTGTGTAGCGAGCCTGGAGGTAGCACACAACAGTTGTTCACTTTCCTCCCACTGCACGTCAATCAAATGACCTTCTCCCACCCCCACTTAAGAGACGTGAGGAGATCATCGAATGTGTGTTCAAGAGGAAGGGAAGATTGGAATGTAAATAACAGTGTCCGCCTCAACCTTCTGGCTGAGCTCTTTGACAGTGTGGTCAGCACATTTTTTTTCTAAAACATAAATTTGATCATGTTATTCTGCTTCAAAACTCCCCATAACTTTACAACAATTGAAATAGAACCGGTGTTCTCAGCAAGATGGATGAAGCACTTCATGTGCACGAAGCCTTCCCTGGTCACACTGCATTACTCCCGGTTCTGAGAAAAGAACATGCTGAACTCCTTTTGTTGTTGCCATAGCCAGCCCTCACTGCTGTCCACTCATTGAATGTTTAATCATCCTTACAGCTCAGTTCCTCTGCAGCTTCTCTATGAGGCTGTTCATTGCTGCTTCTGAATCATTTAGAAATACCCACTTTTCCTTTTATCCCATTTGTCCTATACAATTTTTTGCCATGACAACCATAATATTCAACCCACTTACTAGTTCTTAGTCATTGCTATTGCCATCTACCTAGGAAAAAGGATGGGGTATAAACATTCTTCTGCATTAATACTTGAGACTAGTATTGGCCATCCCAGAAACAGTAAAGAAAAGCAGACAGGTTACAATAATATCATTGTAACAAAATTCAACTAAATTTCCAGATGGAACCAAATGATAGAAACTACCCTAAAACCAGAGGTAATCCATAATTTGACCAGGGTCTTCCGAAAGGTGCAGGGTACTCAACTCCCCGGATTTTTTTTTTTAATTTTAATTTTATTTTATTACAGTATTTGTATGTGCACTTGAGTTGTGGTTGACCTGGAGCTACTATATATTCAGACTTTAATTGCCTGCCCCTCAACCCCTCACCCCACAATCCTGAGATTCTTACTGTTCTACAAGCAAATGCTCACGTATCCAAAATGACTTGTGTGAGCCTTGCCACCCAAATTTTTCCTAATTAGATAATAAAGTTTGCTACAGCTGGGCTGGAAAGCAGAAAGGTAGGTGGAGCCTAGATTTGGTGGGTTTGGGGTGTCGCAGAAGGATCTCAAGGAGAGAGAAAGTGGTGCAGAAGTGAGGAAGGAAAAAGAAAGGAACAGCTCACCATGAGTTAGTGTGAACTAGAAACGCATGGCCAGGAGGACCTTGTTCTGAGGATTGGCATGATGGAGAAACAGCCCAAATGGGAAACGTACAAGGGTTGATGGGGTTTTGGTTCGGGAATATCTAAGAGCTTAGAGAGTTAATATCTGCCCAGCCTCAGTGTTTTAAGGCTTTATGTATATCTAACAGGTTTCTGTGTCTTTAGTTTATATAATATCGGGTTAAAGAATAACTGCTGCCTTAATAACATAATCAGTATTAAATATTAATAATTACACAACACCCATGTGTGCATGTGTGCGTGGACATGTGTGTGTGTTTGTGCGCATATTCATGGAGATCAAAGGACAACTATAAGAGTTGGTTCTCTTCTTCCATCATGTACATCTTTGGGATTGAATTCAGATTGTCAGGCTTGGTGGCAAGTGCCTTTAGCCACTGAGCCACCTCAATGGCCCAACTCTCACTCCCAGTGTTTGGAGGTAGTTGTTAATACCTTGAAGCACTTTCCGTAAATTGAATGTTCTTCTTTTCAGCAGTGAAAACTGTTGCTACACCCAGAATGTTGGTGACCTTTCTTAACTTATGCCGAAACTTAACCCTAGTGTGATGGTGCTAAGTAGACTATGGTACAAGTAATGTTTGCAGAAAATGATTAGGTTATGAAAGTGGAGCCTCTGGCAAAGGATTGACACCCTCATACCAAAGTCTTCCACTTGTTCCCAGTGAATGCACAAGAAACAATAAGGCTCAGAATTTGCCAGCACTTTGGGTTTAAATTTGCCAGCCCTAAAATACCCAGAGAGGAAAATACCTGTTGTGTATAAATCGCCCTATTGTCTTGTTTAAACGAAGTGAATGGGCTGACATAGCTGACAAAGAACTGGGGTTAAGGATGGTTGAGATTGCAGCCTTGGTAGTAAGAACATAAATGAAGCTAAGCAGCTGTGTTGCTTCTGATTAGATTTCTTTTTAGATTGATGTAAGCTAGGTTCACTCGTCAGGCCAGGCCGGCACACCCAAGAGTTTTCTTCAGATGGTGAGCCAAGAATCTGATTACAAGAACTGATTAGATTGTAGGTTACAATGACCAGGAGACAATAAATGTTCCTGTAGATGCATCACGGTGTGAGCATGATTGCCAACCGCCATCCCAGCAGAAGCATCAGTGAGGCATCTGGGTCAAAAACAAAAGCTTTAGCTGGCGACATGGCTGAGTGAATAGTGTACTTACCATCACAGCACATGGACCAGAGTCAGGATCCCTGGAGTCCATGTAAACACTTGGTGGGCATGGCAACAGGTATGACTGCAACTATCACGGAGATAGACAGGGGTGCCTGGAACAGCTGACTCCCTGCATCGATGATCTCTTTGTCCAATTGGGATACATTGCCTTTCTAATCACTTCTGATTTACTATTTCCTTCCCATCGATAGGAAATACACTAAAAGTAAACATGCAACACTCTTATAATAAAATTGCTTTTCCACATATGAAAGAAATTCTTCTGCTTCAGTTAGCCTGTACAAAGACTACAGTGAGAGAAAAATAACAGGACAAAATAAAAGGTCATACTTTTCTATATGATGAGCAATGGGTGTCTCCGGAAAGTGCACACATGCAGAGAGGTAAGAGACAGATGGCAGGTATGTCTTTATCATTCCCTTTCTTGTTGCCTTGGCTTAGTCTCTCTCACTAGATGAGACTTGCCATTTTGATGGGTTAGCTGGCCAGTGAGCTGCTGGGATAAGCCTGTCTCTGGCCCCAGTTGCTAGGGTTATGGGCCCATATAGCTGTGCCTGACATTTTTTGTGGGTCCTGATTTGGATACAAGCCCCACTCTTCTAGAGAAAGCACTTTTACCTATGGACCCACCTCCCCAGAATCTAAAACTGTTAGATGTCCTACACAATCAAAGCTGTTAGCTGTTACACTTTAGAACCAACTTATTACTTTTTCAATGAGTTAAAGTGGGGCCTATGTGTTAGTTTCAGTTTCATTGCTGTGAAGAGACCATGACCATGGCAACTCTTATAAAGGAAAACATTTCATTGGGGCTGGCTTACAGTTTTAGAGGTTTAGATTATTACCATCATGGTGGGAAGCATGGCAGAATGCAGGTAGACAGGGTGCTAGAGCTCAGAGTTGTACATTTTTATCTGAAAGAAACAGGAGACTGTGTCCCATAGTAGAAGTAGCTTAAGTATATATGAGACCTCAAAGCCCATCTCTGCAGTGACACACTTCCTCCAATAAGGCCACACCTACTCCAATAAGGCCATGCCAGGCATTCAAACACATGTGTTTGTAGGGGTGATGCCTATTCTAACCATTACAGCCAGATTTCACCATTTTAATGGACTACCTAAAGAAGGAAATCACGGAAAACTAAACTGAAATCTTAACACACAGCTCCCAGATGCTGGAAGCAGCAGTGAAGTATGGCCCCATTACTCCACCTTGGAACTCTACTTCAGATCCTTACACATGAAGATTGAAGGCAGCATCAAAAAAAGCCTTGAGAATGTAAAAGGAGATAAGGGAAATGAAAAAAGAGTTATAGGAAGCAGGGACAGAAAACTAGACCTAGCTCCCAAAATCCTAGTCCTAAAACCATTCTTTGACTTTGAAATATGTGTGTGTGTGTGTGTGTGTGTGTGTGTGTGTTGCTTAGGTAATCTGTAGTATGAGTCAAGATAATTTGTATCTTTTGCTGAACTAGCTTGCATGGCTGAGTAATTTTTAAAGGCAAACACGGAAAGTCAACAAGAATTCTTAGAAGAATTTTTGTCCATTCTCTTTAACACAAATATCTATAACTGAATGTTACATTATTTAGATAAATTAGAGACTATCTCCCTTACCATATATTTATTAAAGCCAACTGTATTCCTACACATACATTAAGCAAGTCATGAAATGCAACTCTCTTCTGTCATAATAGTGTACAGAGCTGTCAGGTCACAAATCAGAAGTGACTTCAGGAGCACGTGGCTTTGGACCAACCATAGAACTTCATCTGGCAAAGTCCAAGGAAGCTACAAATCATAGCATAGCTGAATGGCCAGGGTAACTAAATCATAGCCATAAGATTAAAAGATGACCAGGATGCAAAAGATTTTGCTTATGTGTATAAAAAGCTAAAGAAAAAACAAAAACACCCTTTCTTATTTCTCCTGTTTTTACTTTCTTCTTACATTGATAGTTGTAATTTATACTTACTTATTTAAATAAAATCATGTCATTTATCTACAGATAAATGATGATACTTTATATGAACCAAAATATGATGTATACCATGAGCCTAAGATAAAATGTATAATTTAGAAGTCTTCAATAAAAGGAGTAATTCGCCTTTAAAAACATTGAGGATTAGCAATAGTTTCATGGATAATTAAATTGTTAGTATGTTTAATGATAGCAGTTATTGAACATCCTTTCTTCATTTATTACTCAATATTTGTTTAATAGAAATGTAGTAATGTAGTAGTGTAATGTAGGGGTGTGAAAGTTCCTAAGCTTAGCTTATACACTTGGTTTTAGTGGCTTTCTTAGCTGAAAATCCACCTCAAAACATTTCTAAATGAAGCTGGAAAGATATATCCTTGACATTGTTTGCATTATAAATGAAAGAAAAATAAAAAGAAGTAAAATTTAAAACACAAACAGCACAAAAATTAAACCATGTTTTTTAATTAGAAAGTATTAACACTTTTACTATATGAGAGTTTCACTTATAAAGACATTTAAAATATTTTCTATCAATTATAATTTGAATTTGGAGGTATTTTTAATAAGATTTTTTTTAAGATTTCTTTTATTTGATGCCTGAATGTATGTATTTGATGCTTGAGTGTAACTCAAGTGTGTAGTGTCTGGTATGGTGGCTTGAATAAAAATGGCCTCCTTAAACACATAGGGAGTGGCTTATTAGGCGGTGTGGCCTTATTGGAGGAACTATGACACTGCTCTTCCTGCTAACTGCAAATCCAGAGGCAAAACACTCCTTTCCTCCTCTGCACCATGTCTGCCTAAATGCCACTGTGTTTTCCATAATGAGGATAATGGTTTATCCTCTGAAACTGTAAACCAGTCCCAATGAAAAGTTTTCTGTTATTAAGAGTTTCCACCAAGGTTGGGACCATCTCTCTGACAAGCTGGAGACAGAGTAGGCTGGGAGGATATAAGCATAATTCCAGCTAAGACTCTCAGTGGGGGGGGGGTCATGGAGTAAGAAGAGGACAACTTCTAGCTAAACAGGACTTCAAGTGGAAGGAGGAGAACACCAGCCTATCCACAAAAACTTCAACCCAAAATTTACCCTTTCTGCAAGATGTGCAGGGGTAAAGATGGAGCAGAGACTGAAGGAATGTCCAACCAATGCCCGGCCCAACTTGAGAACCACCCCATGGGAGAGAGCCAGCCCTGATACTATTAATAATACTCTGCTATGCTTGCAGATGGGAGCCTAGCATAGTTGTCCTCCGAGAGGCTCCACCCATCAGCAGATCAAAACTGATTCTGAGACTCACAGGCAGACATTAGTCAGAGTGAGGGAAGCCTTGTGGAAGAGTAGGGGGAAGGATAGAGAAACCTGGAGAGGACAAGAACTTCACAAGAAGACCAACAGAGTCAACTAACCCGGGCTGAGGGGGCTTACAAAGACTGAAGCACCAACCAAGGACCATTCATGAACTGGACATAGGTCCTCTATACATAGGTAGCCTATAGGCAGCTTAGTCTTCATGTTGGTTCCCTAGAAAGGGGAGCAGGTGATGTCTCTGACATGCACTCTGTTGCCTGCTTTTTGATCACTTCCCGTCTGGCAGGGCTGCCTTGCCTGAAAGAGGATGCACTCAGTCATGAGCGAACTTGATGTGCCTGGCTCAGTTGGTTTGGGGGCTACCATTTTGTGAGAAGTTGATGGAGGAGGGATGAGGGAAGAGGGAGGGAGTATGTGACCAGGAGGAGAGGAGGGAGGGGGCTATGATCAGGATGTAAAGTGACTAAATTAAAAAAAAAAAATAAAGGGTTGTCCTGGTCATGGTGTCTCTTGACAGCAATAGAAACCCTCACTAAGGTAGAAGTTGGTACCAGGGTATAGCTATAATAGGCCTGAACATAAGTTTGTTAAAGAAATGTGGACTTTGAGACTATAAAAATTGTTTTTATTGTCAATTTTACATCATGCATCCCAATCTCACTCATCTCCTTCCAGCTTGTACCTTCATATCCACCCTCTGCCCTTGCAAAATCAAATGAAAAAAAAAAAGCAGCAAACAAGTCTCCCCATGGAAGCAACAGTGTGTCATGATGTGTCACACTACATAACCTTTTGTTCACACATATTCACTTGCAAATATTCACTGCAATGAGTCAGTGATCTGGTTCAAGGCCTCTGGCTTCTGCTACACTAGCAATACTGGATCCTCACTGAGACTCCTCTCAGATTTCCTGTTGTTGTCTATGTCATGGAGATAGATCCTGAAGCTTTGGATCCGCCAGACACACTTCTTCACATGCTATAGCAGTTCATAGATGTGGTAGATGTTGGGGTAGGCTAACTCGAAGCCCTGGATCTGGGCCTGGTGGTAGCTGAGTTCCACAGCCCACCAGCTCTCCCACACCCACAGCACCCAGGCCAACTGTCCAGCACAGTACCAGCTATGGGTGGGACCAAGCAGGGCCTGCTCTCCTGAGCGCTACTGCCAGTGAGGGATGAGGCCAGCTCTGTGTAGCCCTTGGACATCAACATGGTCCCAGGCGGTAGCCCAGACCAAGGATGCCCAGATTGCCTTTGATGGTAACATGAGCCTCAGACATTGACACAGATCCCTGACCCCAGACATGGCCGCCAGCAACAGCACACAGACCAGGACATCACCGTGGCCGCAGGTGGCATCGCCCGCTACTCCTATCAGGATGTTCTCACCACCCTCCCATCTCCTGTTCTGCCTCTCTTCATGGTGCTCAAACCATTCAGCTTCTCTTCCTCCCCCATCTTTCCACCACATGATTGCACATTGTAATGGCACCTGTGTGAGTGAGCCTCTGACTTCGGGACTTTGGATTAGGAATGCAGCTGAAACGTTTCCTTGGCCTTAATGGGCAAAACAAATGAAAGCATAAAAGACAGTGGTGCTGAGGGTGATTTGAACTGCGGGGCATGGCTCACAAAGGCTCACAAAGGCTCACAAAGGCTCAGAGGAGGAAATTATTAGTAGGTGGCCTAGAGATCATTCCTGTGATATTTTGGCAAATAATGGCTGATTTTTGCCCTTGTCTAAAAAAAAATCTGCCTGAGTCTAAATTGAAGAGTTGTGGATTAACAGCTTTGGCAGAGGACATTTCCAAACAATCTATTATTGACTGTGTTGTGTGTGGCTATAATTGGCCAAACTTATGCAGATTTATAATGAAAAGGAGCAAGCTGGGCAAGAAAAATACAAAAGCCTGATGTTAAATGAAATAAAGGGAGTGCTGACCTTAGGACAAGATCCCACCCAGCTAAGCTTCCAATTTGTGAAAAAGGAGTTAAAGAAAAGCATAGGGCCCACCAGTACAACAGTGTGTACCTTTCATCCCAGAAAGGAGGCACAGGCAGTCAGAGTTCTGAGTTCAAATCCAACCTGATCTATAGATCCAGTTTCAAGACAGCCAAGCTTAGAGACTGCAGGAAGCCACTGAAAACAGAAAGCTGGTGAAGAATGGAATTGAATGAGGAGGTCATGTTCCAGCTCCAGCAAACAGAAGGACTTGGAAGCTTCAGCCATGTGGTTTTGAATCTAGAGTCAAGGACAGAAGAAAGGTGTTGTGCAATCTCCCTTAGCAGCTAAGGCAAATTGCTGAGGCCAGGCATGTGTCAGGGGTGCCCCTGTGTGGAGGCCTACAAAAGCCATTGTGTAAAGCTCTAAAGGGGAAGCCTGGATTGCCTTGGAGACTTCAAAATGTTGGAGATGCCAGAGATGTGAGCCACCTGCCAAGGAAAGCTGTTTTCAGGGAGTGGAACCAGCCCAAAAGAAAGCGTGTTTCAGTCAACAAAACTGAGAGGAGTTGGAGATCTGAAGAGCACTCTGACAGCAGACATGGGGATGCAGAGTTTGGAGTCTGCCCAGCTGGTTTTTGGTCTTGCTCTTATCCAGAATTTTCTCACTAGCCTCTCTTTCCTTCCTGTTCCATTGTATGTTGGAAGTATGTGATCTGCTTTTCATTTTGATTTTACAGGAGACTACAGTTAAGAGATTGAATAAGTAGAGACTTTGGATTTGAAACAGGGTTCAGATTATTATAGACCATGCGGACTTTTGGAGTTGGACTGAGTGGATTATGCATTGCGGTATAGCTACAAGCCTATGGGGACCAGTGAGTAGAATGTGGTGGTTTGAGTAAAAATAGAAACCCTAACTGAGACGTCTGGGTAGGGCAGAAGAGGGCATCAAATCACCTGTAACTGCAGTTACAAGCCGTTGTAAATTGCCAGATGTGGGTACTAGAAACCAAACCTGGGTCCTGTGAAAGGGCTGCAAGTTCTTTCAACTGCTGACTCCTCTCTCCAAAATAGCAGCTATTGCTTCATTAACTGAACATGCACAATGCTTATAACCTACAAAAATAGGTAAACATCTCCCAACTCCTCAACAGAATGGCATTAGGAGATGAGGCTTCCAGAAGATGATTGTAAGTTATAATAAATTTGTATCTCTCTCCAAACTCCTAGTAGAATTCTATGAGGAGCAGCACTCACAGCAATATGACCCAATGAGGTCCCAGGAAGTTTTCTTCTCCCTTCCACTAACTACATAAACTTTCAAGAAACCACCATCTTTGAATAACAGAGTCTGATGTATACCAAATGTTAAGGTATCTCAATCTTAAACTTTCCTGATTCTGAAACTATGAGCAAGATTTTTGTCTTGTTTGGAAGGTACTTAGATGATGACACCGTTGCTAAGCAACCCAGCCAGACCAAGACAGTCTGTGCCGAAGAATTTTAGTATTAGCATTTTATCCATAACAACTTCCACAAAAGAAACCCAATAGCTTAACTCAACACCCACTTACTTTCTCAGTTTCTTGGGGTCAGAGATGTAGACACAGCTTAGGGTCAAAACATTGCCATGAAGCTGCAATTTGGCATTTCTCCAGCTTTGTTTTCATCTGGAGCTCAACTGTAGAGTTTACTCAGGTTACTGGAAGGATTTTCTTCCTTCAGAAAAAAGAATAGTCCTAGAATATAAAAAAAAAGGTTTTTCTTATATATCCTCATATAATATTATATTATCATATAATTTTCATAACATTATATGAAAATTATAAGCTAAATAAAAACTAAAGATATCAAGTAATATCCTCAATGGAAGTATTCAAAATATGAGCAAAACAGTCTTGAGTAGTCTAGCTTTAGATAGCTATAGGCTGAGTGCACTCAATAAATTTCACATTCTATTGTGTAACAAAAAAATACCCTCAGATGGAAAATATAAAAGATAAATGAGATCTGACCTTTGTAGCAGGTGGCTACTGACAGCTTCAGAAGACTGCCTGCCAGGCACTGCCTCAAGCTACCTGGCAAGAAAATCTCTCTCTATAGCTACCGATCTCTTTCTCTCTCTCTCTCTCTCTCTCTCTCTCTCTCTCTCTCTCTCCACCTCTCTGTCTCTCTCCCTCCATCTTCCTTTTGTAGCCACAATGCTGCACAATAGCAAATCACATTTGCTATATTTTTTTCAGTTAGAAGTAAGTCTTGAAGGTCCAACCTACCCTGAAGGTGAATAAATTACATAAGTATAACCCAAGTCAGGGGCCACTTAAAGTTTGTTTCTTATAGCTGGATTGTTTTAATATACAAAAGTATAACATATCAATGTCTATGCACATACTATATGCAGGCCATATGTAATGAAGTACATATATATATACACATATGGCTGAAGAAGTAGCTGGGTGGTTAGAGTTCTTTCTGTGTGACAATGAAGACCTACATTTGGACATCAGCACTAACATAAAAAGCCAAGAGTGGCTGTATTTGTCTTGTCACTGAGGTTCTGTTATAGCACATACAGGAAGAACATTACAGCTTTCTGGCAGCCAGCCCAGTTCCAGGTTGAGTGACAGATGCTATCTCAAAGGAACAGGGCAGAGAGTGAGGAGCAGGACACTCAACATCTACTTGCTTCTGTATGTGTACTCACACAAATGTTAACATATACTCCACATTTACAAACACATACACACAAAAGAAAAAAACATGTTTTAAAAAAGTTGTAGGGATCATTACTTAGAACAAAATGAGGTGATACAAAAATGTGTATTAAAAGGGTAAGAGGAAACAATGTTGGATTATTTTATTAATCTTCCATGACTATATTAACATCTTCTTAACTTACTAAACATTCAGAATGGTTTTGTCACCCTTGGGTGCTCTGGATATCCCACCATTTTCTTCTCCATACATGCTTTTCACTTGCCATACCATTAATTCTATCCAATTCTTATAAAAGTCAAATTCAGAGGAATAACTATGACAGATTTAACAAATTTCTACTGTCTTGTCATTATTGCTATGTAAGAAGCTACATAAAATGGAGTGCCATGGAGCAAATATTTGTTTTCTCACCTCTGTGGGGAGGCTCGAGTCTATCTGAGGGTGTTTTTGTTACACAATAGAATGCGGAGATTACTGAGTGCACTCAGCCTATAGCTATTTGCAGGAAGACTACTCAAGACTGTTTTGCTCATATTTTGAATACTTCAGTTGAGGATATTACTTGATGTTAGAGTTTCATTTTATCCTTAGTTTTTATTTAGTTTATAATTTTCATAAAATGTTGCCATAGCAAAGGGCTATAGCAGTGACAAGAGCATGGGACATACAGCCAATACAGCAGGGGACAAGAGAGTACTTCAGTCCCTTGTTCCTTGTTACAAGTTAAAAAAAAAAAAAAAAAAAAAAACTTGTAACACACTATGAATTTGATATCTTTAAATCTAAAAAAAAAAATTGCTTTTTCTCTGGAAGCCACCATTGGATAGAATGGGAAGGCAAAAGACAAGTTCAGCTCTAAGACGTAGAGAGAACATTGCATTCCTCTTTTACCTCAGTGCACACCCTAGAGAGGTCAAATCAACTGAACTGTTTTGTTTTATATTCTAAGGAGATTCAGGGCTATGGACCTTCTGAGAAAGCTTACGTTAATTTGCTTAACAGTAAAGTGTTGATTCGTGTCATGTTTGGCTTTGAAGCCTGAAATCAAAAGAATAGTCCTAGATACGGTGACAAAGAAAGCTTCAATCACAGAGGTCACTGCTTGAATCAAGATAAGTGAAATTGATCTTTAATGCAGTAGTTGTGAAACACACACACACACACGTGGCTATTCTTAGGAGCCTTTGATTTAGGGGTCTGAGCTGGAGATGAAACATCTGTTTTTACCAATTAAAGTTGATGCTAAGAGGAGAAAGCCCACTCCAAAGGCTGGTTCCTCCCAGGAAAATTCCAGAAGCCAAAGAGAGTAGGGAAGTCTTCTGAGACTGTCCCTACATTTGCTCTTCTTTGATTTTGTAGTCACTTTCCCCAAACCCTGAGGTTTAGCACATTCAGCTGAAAACAGAACACCACTGCCTTGTTTGGGTTAGGAATGCTTTCGGATATGCTAGTCTTGGTTCTGTTCTAGTCACCTATAAGATGCTGCTTCTAAACTTGCCTTCCAGCACCGCATACTGCGGAAGGTCTCAGGATGCTGGCTTTCCTCCTTCACTCTGCATTTCAAGGAGGGAGATTAGGCAGGATAGTTCTCTCCAAGGCATCTGAGAACAGCATGTAGATACTTCAGGGCATTTTATGATTCGTGTTTCAGATGTTCTGACAGAAAGTTGTTTAGTGGCCATATGCCCCAAAGGCAATAACCTAGTTTTCCAACACCCCATTGGTAAGCTAAAGTCTCATAGGGTTTTAGAGGAAACAAGAAAATCAGATTTATTTAGAATTCATTGAGGGTTTTAAAAAATTAAACTTTTCTATAGTGTAGAATATTTTCTTAATCATTCACTTAGAAACTCATTCATTTATATGCTGCTCATTTAAAGCTAAGCATAAGCAGTCAAATGAAACAGAGAGGACAAATCAGATAAATAATAATTGAGCAACATACAAAAAAAACTGGATTAGAAAAACAACAAAATATGACACATGTATTCTTCCTTCAGTGGTCTGTGTTTTTTAGGATATCATTAAGAGAGTTAAGAAGGCCATGCATAGTGGTTCATTCCTTTCAACCCAGCACTTGGGAGATGGCAACATGCAGAGCTCTATGCGTTCCAGGCCAGCCAGAGCTAAAGTGGGACCCTCTCTCAGAGAGATAAGGGCATTAAAAGAGTTGGTGATTGGTAGTATATCCTTCTGTGTCTAGAGGAATTTGTGATGATCTCACTCATTATTCACTCACTCTATTTCTATTCCATTCTTGTCTTGCTGTAGTCATAAACCTAGTGGGCTTCAGTTCTGATGTGCCTGATGCAAAGCAGTGTGGAGCTCTTGTTTTCCGCCCTTGGAGCTGTTTTCTAAGTATTTGCACATTCCTAAATAATTCACAATATTACTCCCCATCTGAGCTTTGCTTTTCAAGCTATCGTACATCATTGTCTGTGCTTCTTTTCCTCTCCCTATTCAGCAAGTAGTTTATGTTCCTAAGAAAGAACAATTTACTAGGAATAAAATCTCATATGCACTGAAGTGGTCATTTTAACCATGAATAGTAGCACACTGGGGACTTTCTACAACTTAAACTAACCAAAGACATTTGGAACTTTTTCCCTTCAAATTAAAGAGAGTTGCTCTCAATATTTACTGCTTTGTTGTGTGAGAATGGAATCCACAAAGTTTGCACTGACTTACTGAATAAGCTTTTGAAGGCCATTCAGTTAACTAAGATTATCATGGAAGTGAATTCTATACATATAAAGATCTGACCAAAGAGATTGCTTCCTAAGCATGTCACTAGAAAATTCTCAAGTTCCCATATCTTATAGTTTAATATGAAAACATGATCCCATAGAGAATTAGAATTCAGGGATAAACAAAAAGGAGAAGCAAATTGGTGAATTATGAGAGAGAAGTGGTTTACATAACTTCCTGAAAATCGATCCCTAGATTTCACTGCTTTCTAAAAAGAATGGACCAAACAAAATCATAATCACAATTTTTGTTGTCAGTGTGAAGAGGGTATTAGAAGCACTCTTGCTTCTCATCACACGGGAGAAAGATGACATTGATATGGATTCAGACGGTAAGAACAGAACCTTGTTGATGTATCCAAGTCTCTGTCCAAAGTCACTCCTTTTCTTGATTACTATGTCAATACAGAAAAACATATCTCATTAAAAGAATCAATAAAACCACAAAATTAAGACAGAACTGTAACATTACATGGCTCTGTGAATCCACAGCTTTATAATATCTCACTATGGTTGGCTTCTAACTTAAATCCAACATTACTGAGCTTTTAAACCAAGTACCTCATTTCATAGGGAATGGGACAAAATGCCATGAATTAAATACTGAAACATAATAAAATTTTATATCTCCAGTCCTTTATTCTCCACCTCTGGTGATTTCTTTATTATAGCTAGAAATGCAATTCAGTGTCGGGAGTTTAAAGAATGTACTTTACATATATAAGGCCCTGGATTCAATCATCAACAGTGCAATAAAAACTATAACAGCAAAGTATGCTTCATACTTAAGTAAACTAAATTATTATACTATATTTAAGATGTTGCTTAGCTAATAGCACTGCTATAAACCAAAATTATTAAGATTATTTAATTCGTGTTAACATATTTATTACATATTAAAGTTAGTTCATAGAGAAGCATTACATTAATAAGTATTTTTCACATATTCTGCCAACAATTGGCTAAAAACACTCACATAATATTAACTTAAAATTCTTAAGTTGGGGGGGAGGCCAAGATGGCGACACCAGGAGAACACTGCATCTAAGAAGCAGGACAACATTTTCCGTGCAGCGACCAAGAGACTGAACTTTGGGCCCTAAAACAACAGCTATCGTGTTTCCCAGGTGAAAGGAAACCCCCACGGCATGGGAATCAGTTGGGTCCACGCTCAGGTCCCCCAGCCAGAACCCGGAAGAGATCCCGGGTCTCGCAGGCACTAGGCCCCAGACCAGAGCCACACACTTGCGTGTCCTGATCACCTTCCCAGGCTGATAGGTGGGCACAAAAAAAAAAAAAAAAAAAAAAAAAACCAGAGATGGGGAGTCCCAGTCGCAAGGAAAACCCACAGGGAAGGAAAGCAGCGGGACTGGCCATGGGTCACCCAGTCTTTCTCTGGAAAAAGTCTCGAAGACCGCGGGTACCCACCGCCATCAATGAACTGGCCTTCTGCCACCAGTACGGAGTGGCTGCACCCAGCTCTCTATCACGATGGAGCTGCGCGCCCTAGTGCAACAGAGACAGGGAGTTCCTGTCGGGAGAGGGCCCCACAGGGAAGGAAGGAAACAGTATTGACTTGGGACACCCAGGCTTTACCCAGGGAAAGTCTCTCACAGACTGGCGGGTACGAGCCCCATCACCAAACTGGCCCCAGGCCAGAAGCACAAAGAGTAGTTGGGCACCCAGCTCCTGCAGACTAGCAGGCAAGCGCACTTGCCACCAGCCCAGAGACCTGCTTTGTACCTACTATTCCTCACAGACAGAACTGTGTGCCCCAGGACACCAGAGACTTGGTGTCACTGTCTGGAGAAATCCTCACAGGGAACTAAGCAAAGGGGACGGACTTAGGGCACCCAGTATATCCCTGGAAAAGGTCCCGCAGACTGGCCCAACCCAGGGACCTGCTGAGCACCAGATAGCCTACTGTTACCAGGAGAGCAGTACTCACCTGCCACAGATAACTGCTTGGGTACTGGGGCACAGAGCCCCAACCTCAGACCTTCAAAAGCTCGGGATCCCCCAGATCAGCCCCCAGATACTGCTCCACGGGGCAACCACTTATCCCTAACAAAACTGACCAAACCATGGGACACACAGGTTACAGCAGCAGATCACTAAATTCACAGCAAGAAACTGGGCAGCTGTCTTCAGGACTTCTCCTGGTGAGAGGAGAGCCCTCTCAACTAATAAGGACCACAGTTACCATTCAGGTCTCTACACCTGAGGTGAGCAGTGTCAATTTCTGGAAAACACCAGCCATCCAGTGACTATACCTAAAAAGCTGAGAAGGCTTCCTTCGGAAAAAAAAAAAAAAAAAAAAATCTTCCTGCCAAAGGGATTATCTCCACCACAGGATTCCAGGAAAAATCAGAAACCAACTTCAAAAATCTAAGATAACCCAATGGGTAAGGGCCAGCGTAAAAGTTCAACGAACAAAAGCCAGAGCAATATGGCATCTCCAGAACCTAGTTATCCAGGGACAGGTAGCCCTAGACACACCAGCATAATTGAAATGCAAGAAGAGGACCTAGCATCTATGATCACAAAGAAGATAACAGAGGAAACAAATAAAATTCCTAAAGAAATAGAGGAAGTTGCAGCCAAACAGTTAGTGGCCTATAGAAAGGAAATGCTTAAATCACTGAATGAAATAAAAGAAAAAGAGGATTGTTCAAACAAACAGCTGAGGGAATTGATGGAAAAACAGGAAAATACAGTCAGACAAGTGAAGGAAATCAACAAAATGGCTCAAGACCTGAAGATAGAATTGGAAAACACAAATGGAGGAACTTGTGGAAAGAAAGAACTTAGGGAAGAAAACAGGAACCACAGAGGTTAGCATAACCAATAGACTACAAGAGATGGAAGAAAGAATCTCAGGTGTGGAAGATACAATGGAAGAAATAGATGTATCTGTGAAATAAAATGTTAAATCTAAAGAATTCCTGACACAGACCATCCAAGAAATTCAAGACAACATAAAAAGACAAAACCTAAGAATAATACTTGTAGAGGAAAAAGAAGATTCCCTGCTCCACGGACCAGAAAAATCTTCAACAAAATCATTGAAGAAAATTTCCCCAACTTAAAGGAGAGACCAATAAGAATTCAAGAAGCCTACAGAATACCCAATAAATTAGACCAGAAAAAAAAATTCTCCTCTAACATAATAATCAAAACAATACGTATAAAGAACAAAGAAAAGATATTAAAAGCTGCAAGGGAAAATGGCCAAGTAACATATAATGACAAACCCATTAGAATCACACCTGACTTCTCAACAGAGACTATGAAAGTCAGAAGGGCCTGGACAGATATCATGCAGAACCTAAGAGAACACAGATGTCAGCCCAGGCTACTATACCCAGCAAAACTCTCAGTTCTCATAGACTGAGAAAACAAGATATTCAATGACAAAAACAAATTTCGACAATACCTACACACAAATCCAACGTTACAGAAGACACTAGAAGGGAAAATACAACCCATGAAAATTAACTACTTTCAAGGAAACACAGGAAATAAATAACCTCACTACCGTAAAACAAAAAGCAACCAAACACACAACCTTATGACCCCAGGCAACATCAAAATCAAAGGATCTGACATCCACTGGACATTAATCTCTCTCAACACCAATGGACTCAATTCTCCAATAAAAAGACACAGACTAACAGAATGGATGTGTAAACAAAACCCAGCAATCTGTTGCATACAAAAAACACACCTAAGTCACAAAGATAGACATTACCTGAGGGTAAAGGGTTGGAAGACAGCTTTCCAAGCAAATGGACCCAAGAAGCAAGCAGGAGTAACCATTCTAATAGCTGATAAAATAGACTTTCAACCAAAATTAATAAAAAGAGATGGGGAAGGATACTTCATACTCATCAAGGGAACACTCCAACAAGAAGACATCACAATCTTGAACATCTATGCCCCAAATACAAGGGCATCCACATTTGTAAAAGAGACATTGATAAAATTTAAACCACACATAGATCCCCACACATTAATAGTAGGAGACTTCAACGCCCCACTCGCAGCAAAGAACAGGTCAACAAAACAGAAATTAAACAAAGAAACAATGTCTCTAACAGAGGTCATGAATCAAATGGATCTGACAGACATTTACCAAACCTTACACCCAAACACAAAAGAATTTACCTTCTTCTCAGCACCTCATGGAACCTTCTCCAAAATCGACCATATAGTTGATCACAAAGCAAGCCTCAACAGATACAAAAAGATTGAAATAATCCCCTGTATCCTGTCTGATCACCATGGAATAAAGCTGGACTTCAACAACCACAGAAATAGCAAAAAGCCTACACACACATGGAAACTGAACAACTTGATACTAAATGACAGCTGGGTTAGGGAAGAAATAAAGAAAGAAATTAAAGTCTTCCTAGAACTCAATGAAAATGAAGGCACATACCCTAACTTGTGGGACACAATGAAAGCAGTGCTAAGAGGAAAGTTCATAGCACTAAGTGCCTTCAAGAAGAAATTCGAGACAGCACATTCAAGCAACTTAATGGCCCACTTAAAAACCCTAGAAAAAGAAGAAGCAGACACACCAAAAAGGAGTAGACGGCTGGAAATAATCAAACTCAGGGCTGAAATCAATCAATTAGAAACAAATAAAACAATTCAAAGAATCAATGAAACCAAGAGTTGGTTCTTTGACAAAATCAACAAGATCGACAAACCCTTAGCCAAGCTAACTAAAAGGCAGAGAGACACCATCCAAATCAGCAAAATCAGAAATGAAAAGGGGGACATAACTACAGACACTGAGGAAATCCAAACAATCATTAGGACTTCCTTCAAAAGTTTATATGCTACAAAATATGAAAACCTAAATGAAATGGACAATTTTCTTGATTGATTTGACTTACCAAAGCTGAATCAGGACCAGGTAAATCAATTAAATAGTCCTATATCCTCCAAGGAAATAGAAGCAGTCATCAAAAGTCTCCCTTCCAAAAAAAGCCCAGGACCAGATGGTTTCAGTGCAGAATTCTACCAGACCTTTAAAGAAGAGCTAACTCCAATTCTCTTCAAACTATTCCACAAAATAGAAACAGAAGGAATATTACCAAACCCATTCTATGAAGCCACAGTCACCTTGGTACCTAAATCACACAAAGACCCAGCAAAGAAAGAGAATTTCAGGCCAATCTCCCTCATGAACATTGATGCAAAAAATACTCAACAAAATACTTGCAAACCGAATACAAGAATACATCAAAGATATCATCCATTACGACCAAGTAGGCTTCATCCCAGGTATGCAGGGGTGGTTCAATATACGGAAATCCATCAATGTGATCCACCATATTAACAAACTGAAAGAAAAAAAACCACATGATAACCTCCCTAGATGCTGAAAAAGCATTTGACAAAATCCAACATCCATTCCTGTTTAAAGTACTGGAGAAGCTGCAGCAAGACCTCATAACATGGCAGTGACAGCAGCACGGAACTGGCGGAGCACATCAAAGAAGCAGGGCCAAACCAGAGAGCAGACAGCCCAGATACGCCGATCTCTGCCAAGTGTCCTGCCTGTAAGTGAGTGCACCCTTGAGAATCTGCAGCTCCACTGATCCTGGCTTCTTCTAAAACAGAAGCCAGGCATCGAACCCCCTCCCACCCATATACCCACTTTGGGAAACAGAGGGGCACTTGGAACATTGAAGTTCCTGCTCTGTGGGTCTAATTGAGGAGTTAAGGCAGTTAATGCCAGAAATTGCGCTGCGATCATCACTAGCGCCTGCGACATATACATTGCAGAGCCCCTCCCACACACTCAAGGGTTCAACATTAGCCATCACTCTGTCCCTCGAGACACACGCCCACACCCACTTACACACACACACACATATACACACACACACGCACGCACGCTTGCATTTGCCTCTGTTTGCGCCTGCGTACTTTCCTCCCACAGGTACAGCTAGTCCTCAGCATACGCTAAGGACACGGGACCTCTCTCAACTTCCTGAAGAATTCTCCAGACTCGAGAGAGAGACAGTACCAGTCTGATCGGCTGAATCCAAAAACAAACAGGGAAGGTCTCAGATAAGCCAATGGCCAGGGGTAGGCGAAAGAACATTTCCAACATAAATCAGGACATCATGACTTCACCAGCAAACCCCAAAATCGATGGATATTCCAATTCATCAGAAGCACAGGAAAATGACCTTAAAGCCATGCTTGCTCAATTATTTGAGGCTCATAAGGAGGAAATGAACAAATCTTTCAAAGAGATGGCCAGTCAATTGGAGGTAAAGAAAGAAGAAATAGACAAAACCCTTAAAGAAACACAGGCAAACATAGCCAAACAAATAGAGGCACAAGTAGAGAAGAAATTAGTGGCATACAAAAAGGAAATGAACAAAGAAATAGAGTCCATCGTAGAGAGACAGGAATCCAAATTCAAACACATGGAAGAAATGGTGCAAGGCATGAAAACAGAATTAGAATCAATAAAGAAAACACAAAGTGAGAAAACTCTTGAGCTGGAGAACTTGGAGAAAAGATCAGGAACCACAAAAGTAAGCATCACCAACAGAATACAAGAGATGGAAGAGAGAATCTCTGGAGCTGAAGACACACTTGCAGAAATTGATACTTCTCTCAAAGAAAAAGTAAAATCAGAAAAATTCCAATCACAAAATATCCAAGAAATCAAGGATGCTATGAAAAGACAAAATCTAAGAATAATAGGAATTGATGAAAAAGAAGACTCCAGGCTCCAAGGTCCAGAAAATATTTTCAAAAAAATCATAGAAGAAAATTTTCCCAACTTAAAGAAAGAGATGTCCATAAATATACAAGAGGCCTACAGAACACCAAATAGACTAGACCAGAAAAGAAACACATCACGTCACATCATAGTCAAAACACTAAATCTACAGAACAAAGAAAAGATATTAAAAGCAGCAAGGGAAAAAGGCCAAGTAACATATGAAGGTAGACCTATCAGAATCACACCAGACTTCTCATCAGAAACTATGAAAGCCAGAAGGGCCTGGGCAAGCATCATGGAGACTCTAAGAGATCACAAATGTCAACCCAGACTTCTATACCCTGCAAAGCTTTCAATCAACATAGATGGAGAAAACAAAATATTCCATGACAAAACTAAATTTACGCAATATCTATACAGCAAACCAACCCTACAGAAGATACTAGAAGGAAAACTCCAATCCAACGAAAATGAATTCACCCAAGAAAACAGGGCATACAGATAATGTCCCAACAAAAATGAAAAGAAAACAAGCAATGAAACAAGGTAAGATCATCGACTCCATTACACAAGGAACTAACATGCATTGGTCAATATTATCTATCAATATTAATGGACTCAACTCACCAATAAAAAGACACAGGCTAACAGAATGGTTACGGAAACAGGACCCAACATTCTGTTGCATCCAAGAAACACACCTATGCAACAAAGATAAACACTACCTCAGAGTAAAGGGCTGGAAAAATGTTTTTCAAGCAAATGGTTCCAGAAAACAAGCTGGAGTAGCCATCCTAATATCTAATAAAATAGACTTTCAACCCAAGTTAATCAAAAAAGATAAGGAGGGCCACTATATTCTCATCAAAGGAAAAATCCAACAAGAGAACATCACAATTTTGAATATCTATGCCCCAAATACAAGAGCACCTACATTCGTAAATGAAACAATATTAAAGCTTAAATCATACATTGATCCTAATACCTTAATAGTGGGAGACTTCAACACCCCACTCTCATCAAGGGACAGATCAACCAGACAGACACCAAATAGGGAAATGAAAGCACTCACAGAATCCCTAAATCAAATGGACCTAATAGATGTCTACAGATCTTTTCACCCAAACTCAAAAGAGAACACCTTCTTTTCAGCACCGCATGGAACCTTCTCCAAAATAGACCATATAGTTGGTCACAAAGCAAGCCTCAACAGATACAAAAGGATTGAAATAATCCCTTGTATACTATCTGACCACCATGGACTAAAGCTGGACATCAACAACAACAGAAACAACAAAAAGCCGACACGCACATGGAAACTGAACAACTTACTACTCAATGACAGCTGGATCAAGGAAGAAATAAAGAAAGAAATTAAAGACTTTCTAGAATTCAATGAAAATGAAGGCACAACATACCCAAATTTATGGGACACATTGAAAGCACTGCTCAGAGGAAAATTTATAGCACTAAGTGCCTACAAGAAGAAATCTGTAACATCACATACAAACAACTTAATGGCCCAACTGAAAAACCTAGAAAAAAAAGAAGCAGATACACCCAAGAGGATCAGACGGCTGGAAATAATCAAACTAAGGGCAGAAATCAATCAATTAGAAACAAATAAAATTATCCAAAGAATCAATGAAACAAAAAGCTGGTTCTTTGAGAAAATCAACAAGATAGACAAACCCTTAGCCAAACTAACTAAAAAGCAGAGAGAAACCATACAAATCAGCAAAATCAGAAAGGAAAATGGGGACATAACTACAGACACTGAGGAAATCCAAACGATTATTAGGTCATACTACAAAAGCCTATATGGCACAAAATTTGAAAATCTAAATGAAATGGATAACTTTCTTGACAGATTCCATCTACCAAAATTAAGTCAAGATCAGGTAGAAAGACTGAATAGTCCTATATCTCCCAAGGAAATAGAAGCAGTCATTAACAGTCTCCCCTCCAAAAAAAGCCCTGGACCAGATGGCTTCAGCGCAGAATTCTACATGACCTTCAAAGAAGTACTAACACCAATTCTCCTCAAACTATTCCATAAAATAGAAACAGAAGGAACACTACCAAACTCATTCTATGAAGCCACAGTCACTTTGATACCTAAACCACACAAAGATCCAACAAAAAAAGAGAACTTCAGACCTATCTCTCTTATGAACATTGATGCAAAAATACTCAATAAAATACTTGCAAACCGAATCCAAGAACACATCAAAGATATCATCCACCATGACCAAGTAGGCTTCATCCCAGGAATGCAAGGGTGGTTCAACATACGGAAATCCATCAATGTAATCCACCACATAAACAAAATGAAGGAGAAAAACCACATGAACATCTCCTTAGATGCTGAAAAAGCATTTGACAAAGTCCAGCACCCATTTATGTTTAAAGTCTTGGAGAGATCAGGGATACAAAGCACATACCTAAAGATAGTAAAGGCAATATACAGCAAGCCTATAGCCAACATCAAACTCAATGGAGAGAAACTTAAATCAATCCCACTGAAATCAGGGACAAGACAAGGCTGCCCACTCTCTCCATATCTCTTTAACATTGTACTTGAAGTCCTAGCCAGAGCAATAAGACAACTAAAGGAGATCAAGGGGATACAAATCGGAAAGGAAGAGGTCAAAGTGTCACTATTTGCAGATGATATGATAGTATACATGAGCGACCCCAAAGATTCAACCAGAGAACTTCTTCAGCTGATAAACACCTTCAGCAAAGTGGCAGGATACAAAATCAACTCAAAAAAATCAGAGGCCCTCTTGTATACCAAAGACAAAAAGGCTGAGAAAGAAATTAGGGAAACAACACCCTTCACAATAGCCACTAACAACATAAAGTACCTTGGTGTGACTCTAACCAAGCAAGTGAAAGACCTATTTGAGAAAAACTTCAAGTCTTTGAAGAAAGAAATTGAAGAAGATCTCAGAAGATGGAAAGATCTCCCGTGCTCATGGATTGGTAGGATTAACATTGTGAAAATGGCCATCCTGCCAAAAGCAATCTACAGATTCAATGTAATTCCCATCAAAATACCAACTCAATTCTTTACAGACCTTGAAAAAAAGATTCTCAGCTTCATATGGAGAAACAAAAAACCCAGAATCTCCAAAACGATCCTGTACAACAACAGATCATCTGGAGGTATCTCCATTCCCGATCTCAAGCTGTACTACAGGGCAACAGTAATAAAAACTGCATGGTATTGGCATAGAAACAGAAAGGAGGATCAATGGAATCGCATAGAAGACCCAGAAATAAACCCACACACCTATGAATTCTCAATATTTGACAAAGAAGCCAAATCCATTCAATGGAAAAAAGACAGCATCTTCAACAAATGGTGCTGGACCAACTGGATGTCTACATGCAGAAAAATGAAAATAGATCCATATCTATCACCCTGCACAAAACTAAAGTCCAAGTGGATCAAGGACCTCAACATAAAACCAGATACTCTAAATCAGCTGGAAAAAAAAGTGGGAAACAGCCTAGAATTCATTGGCACAGGAGACAACTTCCTGAACAGAACACCAACAGCACAGGCTCTAAGAGCAACAATCAATAAATGGGACCTCATGAAACTGAAAAGCTTCTGTAAAGCAAAAGACACTGTCATCAAAACAAATAGACAGCCTACAGATTGGGAAAGAATCTTCACCAACCCTTTATCTGACAGAGGGCTAATATCAAGTATATATAAAGAACTAAAGAAGCTGAAAAGCAACAAACCAAGTAATCTACTTAAAAAATGGGGAACAGAGCTAAACAGAGAATTCTCGAAAGAGGAACGTCGAATGGCAGAGAAACACTTAAAGAAATGCTCAACCTCATTAGCCATTAGGGAAATGCAAATCAAAACGACCCTGAGATATCACCTTACACCCATCAGAATGGCCAAGATGAAAAACTCAAGTGATAGCACATGCTGGAGAGGTTGTGGAGAAAAGGGAACCCTCCTCCATTGCTGGTGGGAATGTAAACTGGTTCAACCACTCTGGAAGTCAATCTGGCGCTTTCTCAGACAACTAGGAGTAGTGCTACCTCAAGACCCAGCTATACCACTCCTAGGTATATACCCAAAATTTGCTCAAGTACACAACAAGGACATTTGTTCAACCATGTTCATAGCAGCTTTATTTGTAATAGCCAGAACTTGGAAACAACCCAGATGTCCATCAACGGAGGAATGGATACAGAAACTGTGGTATTTTTACACAATGGAATACTACTCAGCAATCAAAAAGGAAGAAATCATGAAATTTGCAGGCAAGTGGTGGGATCTAGAAAAGATCATTCTGAGTGAAGTATCCCAGAAGGAGAAAGACAAACTTGGTATATACTCGCTTATATAGACCTACAAGACATGATAAACATAATGAAATCTACACACCTAAAGAAGATAATCAAGAAAGTGGACACAGGCAAAGGTGATTAATCCTCATTTAGAAAGACAAATGGGATGTGCATTGAACTTATGACAGGAGTCTATCACAAAAGGCATCTGAAAGACTCTACCTAGCAGTGTTTCAAAGCAGACACTAAGACTCATAACCAAACCCTCGGCAGAGTGCAGGGAATCATATGAAAGAAGGGAAGTTAGTATGATATGGAAAGGATAGGAGCTCCACAAGGACCAAATATATCTGGGCACAGGGTCTTTTCTGAGACTGACACTCAACCAAGGACCATCTATGGATATAACCTAGAACTTCTGCTCGGATGTGGCCTGTGGTAGCTCAGTAACCAAGTAGTTTTCCAAAGTAAGGGGAACACGGACTATTTCTAATAGGATCTCAAGGGCAGGCTGTTTGACCCCCACCCCAGGGGAGGAGCAGTCCGTTAGGCCACAGAGGAGGACTTTGCAGCCAGCCCTGAAGATACCTGATAAAACAGGGTCAGATGAAAGGGGAGGAGGTCCTCCCCTATCAGGGGACTTGGAAAGGGGCAGGGAGGAGACCAGGGAGGGAGTGTGGGGTTGGGGAGGGAATGAGGGAGCGGGATACAGCTGGAACACAGAGTTAACAAAATGTAACTAAAAAGAAAAATAAAATAAAAAAAAAATTAAAAAAAAAAGTACTGGAGAGATCAGGGATACAAGGCACATATCTAAACATAGTAAAGGCGATATACAGCAAGCCTATAGCCAACATCAAACTGAACGGAGAGAAACTTAAAGCAATCCCACTGAAATCAGGGACAAGACAAGGCTGCCCACTCTCTCCATATCTCTTCAACATAGTGCTGGAAGTCCTTGCTAGAGGAATAAGACAGTTGAAGGAGATCAAGGGGATACAGATGGGAAAGGAAGAAGTCAAATTATCACTATTTGCAGATGATATGATAGTACACATGAGTGACCCCAAAAACTCTACCACGGAACTCCTACAGCTGATAAACACCTTCAGCAAAGTGGCCGGATACAAAATTAACTCAAAAAAATCAGTAGCACTCCTGTATACAAAAGACAAAAGGGCTGAGAAAGAAATTAGAGAAACAACACCATTCACAATAGCCACAAATGACATAAAGTACCTTGGTGTAAACCTAACCAAGCAAATCAAAGACTGGTATGAAAAAAATTTCAAGTCTCTGAAGAAAGAATTAGAAGAAGATATGAGAAGATGGAAAGATCTCCCATGCTCATGGCTTGGCAAGATTAACATAGTAAAAATGGCCATCTTACCAAAAGCAATCTACAGATTCAATGCAATTCCCATCCAATAACCAATACAATTCTTTACAGACCTAGAAAGAAAAATTCTCAACTTCACATGGAATAACAAGAAACCCAGAATTGCAAAAACAATCCTCTACAATAAAAGATCTTCTGGGGGTATCTCCATCCCTGATCTCAAGCTGTACTATAGAGCAACAGTTATAAAAACTGCATGGTACTGGCATAGAAACAGAATGGTGGATCAATGGAACCGAACAGAGGATCCAGAAATAAACCCACACACTTGTGGACACCTGATTTTTGACAAAGATGCCAAAACCATACAATGGAGAAAAGACAGCATCTTCAACAAATGGTGCTGGTCCAACTGGATGTCTACATGTAGAAAAATGCAAATAGATCCATACTTATCACCTTGCACAAAACTGAAGTCCAAGTGGATCAAAGACCTCAACATAAAACAAGACACATTAAATCGGCTAGAAAAAAAAAAAAAAAAAGTGGGAAATACCCTTGAACTCATTGGCACAGGAGACAACCTCCTGAACAGAACACCAACAGCACAGGCTCTAAGAGCAACAATCAATAAATGGGACCTCATGAAACTGAAAAGCTTCTGTAAATCAAAGGACACCGTCATCAAAACAAAACAACTGCCTACAGATTGGGAAAGAATCTTCACCAACCCTTTATCTGACAGAGGGCTAATATCCAGTATATATAAAGAACTAAAGAAGCTGAAAAGCAGCAAACCAAGTAATCCAATTAAAAAATGGGGAACAGAGCTCAACAGAGAATTCTCTGTAGAGGAATATCGAATGGCAGAAAAACACTTAAAGAAATGCTCAAGGACATTAGCCATTAAGGAATTGCAAATCAAAATGACCCTGAGATTTCCCCTTACACCCATCAGAATGGCTAAGGTGAAAAACTCAAGTGACAACACATGCTGGAGAGGTTGTGGAGAAAGGGGAATCCTTCTCCACTGCTGGTGGGAATGTAAAGTTGTACAACCACTCTGGAAAGCAATCTGGCGCTTTCTCAGACAACTAGGAATAGCGCTTCCTCAAGACCCAGCCATACCACTACTAGGCATATATCCAAAAGAGGCTCAAGTACACAAAAAGGACATTTGTTCAACCATGTTTGTAGCAGCCTTATTTGTAATAGCCAGAAGCTGGAAATAGCCCAGATGCCCCTCAACTGAAGAATGGATGCAGAAATTGTGGTACAACTACACAATGGAGTATTACTCAGCAATGAAAAATAAGGAAATCATGAAATTTGTAGGTAAATGGTGGAACCTAGAAAGGATCATCCTGAGTGATCAGTCCCAGAAGCAGAAAAACACACATGGTATATACTCACTCATATAGACATAACATAGTATACACCTACTAAAAACTGTACATCTAAAGAAACTAAGCAAGAGAGAGGACCCTGACTAAAATGCTCAATCCCCATCCTAAAAGGCAAAGAGGCTGGACATCAGAAGATGAAGAAAACAGGAAACAAACTAGGAACCTGCCACAGAGGGCCTCTGAAAGCCTCTGCCCTGCAGACAATCAAAGCAGACGCTGAGACTTATGGCCAACTGTTGGGCAGAGTACATGGAATCTTATGTAAGAAGTGGAAATAGTAAGAGCTGGAGAGGACAGGAAACACACAAGGAGAGCAACAGAACCAGAACACTTGAACACAGGGAACTTCCCAGAGACTTATACTCCAACCAAGGACTATTCATGGAGATAACCTAGAACTCCTGCACAGATGTGGCACATGATAGTTCAGTGTCCAAGTGGGTTACATAGTAAAGGGAAGAGGGACTGCCTCTGACATAATCTGATTGGCCTGCTCTTTGATCACCTTCCCCTGAGGGGGAGCAGCCTTACCAGGCCACAGAAGATGACAATGCAGCCACTCCTGAGGTGATCTGATAGACTAAGATCAGAAGGAAGGAGATGGGGACTTCCAATAACAGTGGACTTGGGGTGGGGCATGCATGAGGAAGGGGTAAGGAGGGTGGGATCTGGAGGGGAGGAGGGAGGGGCTTATGGGAGAATACAAAATGAATAAAGTGTAATTAATAGTAAAAAAATTTTAAAAAATTCTTAAGTCATTTTTTAAAATAAGTAGTTACATTTTCTTGACTAAGAATGTTTTTAAATACATTATAAGATTTAAGAACATGTTATGTATATTGTAGTGAGATTTTGGCTGCTATAAAAGTGTTGTAAAATATAAAAATTTAGCTTATAGAAAATAATATGGACTCAGGATTACTTAAGTGGGAAGCAAGAAGGAAGGAAGTGTTAAGAAAGGCAGATGGTTGTACTTCGGCAAACAATACACTGCTAAACACAAACAAAAGGAATTTTAAGAAAATAAAAGTGATTTATATAAACAAATAAAGTTGATGGAGAGCTGTGAAGGCAAATAGGTGCTGGGAAACGAGAAAATTGTGTCCTAGAGCTTTGGAATAGATTCCCACCTAGGAATCATTACTTCTTCATCCATGGGCTTTGGATCAGGTGTAGAGTACCCGGCATGAAATCCTCCTGTAGAGTGGACTAAAATTCAACCAGACAGTCATTTCACTATTGCGCCATCAGGCGCATCTTACCTGGCAGGTTGGTGTTGTTTGGTGTGATGGCTGATGGCTTTTCCTCACCAGCCACCTGCATAGCACTTTCAGGCACGATAAAAGCTCACCAGCTGAGAGGAAGCTTCAGTTCAGTCCCAACTTGATTTATGGAAGCCCTTTAACCAAAGTATGTGATGTCGTTAGCAAAAGAGTATTGCCATTGAGTGCTGCAGGGTGCCAAGTGTCTGTATTGTTTTGAGGGATCTCTGGAGCCTCTCTGACCAACCTCACAAGGGAAGTATCCCCACAGCAGGCAATTTTTGTTCAATAACCAATGATGTCTGTAGACAGCACTGCCCACCTACTCAGGGTGCCTCCCTTCAAACGCTTTCATTTTTTTAAGATTGTTTTTATTTGTAGGTATGTGTACGCTTATGAGAATGCATGCCCGTGGAGGACAGAATGGCATCAGATTCCCTGGAGCTGGCATCCATAGACAGCTGTGATGGACCCAACACTAATACAAGGAACTACACTTGGGTCCGCTGCAAGAGCGGTGTGTGCTCTTATTTCCACCTCTCAAGCTCTTTTTTTTATGATTAGACTTTTTAGTTTGCTTACAGAACACTAAGGCTCCATCTGACTTTTCCATCCATCCAGGTTTTGATTAAACATCCCCTGGCTCCCTCTTCCCTCCCACAAATGTCTACAGCAAATAGTGACTGAGGGCCAACATCCCAGAGAAATAAATTAGACTTCCTGGGTGTGAATTCTGCAATTCAAAGTGAAAGAATAAAGCCCTAGCATAATGCTGTCAACACTATTTTACAAGACTGGAGCAGTGCAGGGTCAGAGGCAAGGCGGGACAGATGCCCAACAGCAGGATATCTGCTGCGGTTGGGCGCCTGAAACACTCTGGATAAGAACCGGGTACGTGACTCTACCCACATCTGCCTTCCCGCCTTCCCTGTTCCGGGTGCGTGACTCCACCCACTGCCTTCCCGCCTTCCCTGTTCCGGGT
>NW_026594377.1:3781605-3894385 GCF_907164565.1 Psammomys obesus
GGGAAGCGGGGTCTCCCCATCTAGAGAGGCTCAACGGGAGTCTTTCAAAAGAAAGATTTTATTTCTGAGTTGTAAATTCTAAGTCTTTGTCTTCCATATGACTGCCTTTAATACAAAACAAAATAAACCAGGGACATTCAGAAAACTTCTATCATTCACAGAAATTAAACTGGAATTTAAAAGTTAGATGGTGGGGAGAAAAATCTCCTGTACTTTAGTTTTATTTAATCCAGAGAACAATAATATATAAAGCAATAAAAATTACTGCCAAAAGAAGCAATAAGAAAACACGATTATATATAGGTTTTTTGTGCTTTTCCCCCAGAGTTTAAAAATTGTTCTGATGACCTTCTGACCTATAGGTATAAAACTACTTTCTGAGCTTTGAATACATAATATGAAATCAGTTGTCTTTTTAAGTTTAGATTTATATTTTATGTGTTTGTGTCTACCTGAGTGTGCAGGTATCACATGAATGCAGGGGCCCCTGGAGGCCAGGACATCAGATCCTAGAACTAGAGTTACAGACAGTATGAGAAACCGAATGTGGATGCAGGTAACTGAACTTGTGTTCTCTGCATGAACAAGTGTTTTAACTACTGCACTGTCACTACAGCCCACAGATGCAGCTTTTAAATCAAAGCAACACAAGCAAACATTTAAAAGTACCCAAAAGTCCAAATACACAGCTATCTCCCACACTTCTCTCTATCCCCACTCGACTCCCCTCTTACACTTGTACCTATTTTCGTTTAACTTTTTAAACAGGCATTTCCAAAGTTCTGGGCTTTCCCTCCATTCATGAACACCTGACTTTATACATTAGCATCTCAGTGTGATAAGGGAGGATTTGTTTTATCTTAACACACATTCTAGCTGTCTCCACCTTATCTACCAACAGAATTACTACTGAAGTGAAGCTATTAGCATCAGCTTGCTTCAAGGATGCTTAACAGAACTTCAGACTGGCTTCTTGTAAAAGATGCCTTTGAACAAGCTTTACATAGAGAATGAAATCATATAGTTTCATGTTTTGAAAATAATAAATTTTTGTTTCTCATCCTGACACTGGCCTTTAAGATTAGAGCAGTGAGGGAAATGTGTTTGCATAGCACTCTAACACTATTAAAAACAACAACAACAAAAAAAAACCCACTATATAATTTCTGACATTACTAGAGTAGAATGAAAAAGTGACTTTAAAATGTACCTTTTTACTTTTATGATTTTTAGAGAGAATAAACTATTCTGCTGCTTTTCTCTGCCTATTCCATCATTTATAGTGAGTTCACATCATCAGTACTGAGCAGAATAGATTTTTATTATCCTGCATATTTTTTTCACATTCAACTATTTTGGAATTCAAGAGAAAAACACATACATAAAATAAAAAAGTACACTTTATTCAAGTTGGGGGGCAGGTTTGTGTTGGGGGTAGAATATATTGCTGGATCAGAACCAGGGAGGGACTTAGTTGCAAAAATAAACAGAAAACAAGAGGGAGGGAAGATCTGCATTTCATTAGTCACTAATGGTGCTCTGGAATAGGACTTGACTGAAAAGGTTAATCTAAGCAGTTCTCTAGCTTCTAAAAGTAGGATTCTTACTGCTACATATTTGCCGCCTAAGTTCACAGCCCAGATGTGACTGTGAGGCCCAGACAAGTATCGTGGCTACTCTTCTGAAAAGCAGGTGCATCCTTACGCATGGGCACCGGCCGTGGAGGGCAGCACCGCAGCCTCTTGGCTCCTCTGGGATTCTGGTAATCCCCCGAGATTGTTTGGAGACCTACCTGTGTGGTGAGTGATGGTTGACGCTTACACACCCGAGTGTCAGGAGTGCCACTCGGCATGCCTTGCCCCTGCTGCCCACTCCACATTCTGCTCACCTGCAGCTGGATCCCCTAACAAATGCGGTGGCTTATCTGAGGATCCATGGTTTCCTCCTCACCGCGTCTCAGCCTCTGGCTGTGAATCTTTCCTCCAGTTAGAGCTGTCTACTTACTTGAAAATTATCAGGCAAGGGAAAACAAAGAAACGCCCAGGTGCATGTCCAGGTACCCAATAAATGTTTCCTCGCTCCATTGTGTGACCGCCCCTAACTTCCTTCGCATAATCCGGGTCATTCACCAATCCTTGCTGTGAAGCTGAATGTGCCTCATACATGCTGCTGCCTTGGGGAGGACAAACAAAAAACAAAAACAAGGTGAAAAGGCAAGATTTTTGTTAAATGGAATCTCTTTTCCTTCGGGTTCCACCCAGCATTTCATGTGTACATTATGAAGTTTTTCCCTTTTTGGAAGCCAGAGTCTCTACCTGGGCAGAACAATGTTATAGAGAAAGCACAAATGATCATTAGCAGGCAAGTACCGAATTATATGCCCCAATTGCCAGACCTATCTAAAATACATCTCCAGATAGGTGTCTTTGATTTGACACATGTCCTGGATCCTACGGGGCAGTACTTTATCCTTGAATCGAGTGATATTTTCTGAGCTTGATGCCTATGCCAACACCTGTCAGATCACAGAGCACCTATAATCAAAGAAGCAAGAAACACTTGGTCACAGTAACACCAGCCTAAGGAACAACTGTGACAGAGAGGGAGCAGACCTCTCCAGCTCACTCTTCTACTACTCTGTAGCACTGTCTGGCTCCGGCCAGTACTGTACGTAGGTGCATCTGAAGATCTCCCAGTCCTGTGTTCGCGTCTGCTCCTACTTTGTTGTAAAATAAGCTCTTGCACATACTGATAGTTCTATGCCCTATCACCACCGGATTAAACTCTTGCCAGTGTGACTAAATCCTTGAGAGTAAAAAAGCAACCAGGGCTGGAGCTCAAATACATGACAGATGTCCAACAAAAGCAAAGCACTGCTTATTAGGACAAAGGAGGGCAAATGATGTAGCCCTGGGGTCTTCTGAAGGTCGAGTATTTCAATGTTTGGCTGCCACTATAGGCTAAGTTGGACTTTTGGCTAGACACGTATAATTAGTGACAGCACGTGCAGCTTAATACATACACCACCCACCTCCCTCTTCCCCCTCTTCTTTCCGCCACCATTGTCATTCAGTTCGTAAGATCATTGGTCAATGCTTCTATAGCCAATAACCCATATCACTTAGGGTCAAACAGATGAGCTCTTCTGTTTACCTTGCTGTTCGTGCTTCTTCAGTCACAGACACACGGCGCTCTGATTGTGCTGGCAAACAATGCAAATATCTTTACCTTTGTGCTTCCTCCTGTCAGTCTGTTCACATATTCTGGAACTCCATGCCTCCCACCTTCTCCCTTTCCCATTTGCGGTTTGCTAAACAGCTGTTCAGGGTAAGTGAGATGAGCTGGTCAGTGTGTAAAGGCGCTTGACACCAAGCCAAATGACATAACTGATTCCAAGAATCCACATAGCGGAAAGAGAGAGCTGACTCATGATCTCCTCTGACCTCCACGTGAATGTTGTGGAGCACGTGCACCCTTCCCCTCTCCCCACAAAACAAACAAACAACAACAACAACAAAAAACAGGTAGACAAGCATCTGTCTAAGCCACTTTTCCAGTTAGTTCACATAAAATCGGAAGGGCAGTAGTCTTAATTTGCAGGATTTTCCCCTCACTAGTCATTGTCTTTGAAAGGTGGCTCAAGTATGTAAGTATAAGTGTCAATTATTTTTAAATTTATACCCATAAAGAAAGCCAACCTATCTACAGACTATATTTAGGCTTTTTTTCCCCTCAGTTGTCCCTCAGTGAATTGTTCCCCTTCTCTGTAGCTGTAGGTGTGAGATAAGGAATCCCACTCCCAAAAGAGAAACATGGAAAATAACACAAACATCTTAACTACCTGCTCATTCAACTTTTTGTTAATTTAAACCCCATATATTTGGTCCCAAATTTATATGCTGGATCAGTATGGCCTGAAGAGTTTGGGTCAGAGGGAATTTGGCTTATTCTCAGAATTTCTGACCTCATGATCATGTTATGGCTCAAACATTGGTCTCATCATCTCTTTCAGGACCACCATAATGCCAAATTTTGTTTCTTTTATCTGTTTAAATTATATAATACTGCTACAGAAGACACTGCTTTTCTCCAGACACTGGTAGTTTCATTTATAATTTCATCAACAAAGATCATCATTCCCAATCTATGTTTATATAGATCTAATACCATAGGCACTAATAGGTTGAAATCTAAACTTTATTATTTTTTTATTTTTATTTTTTAATATTGGTTATGTTTATTAACTTTGTATCCCAGCTCTATCCCGCTCCCTCATTCCCTCCCATTCCCACCCTCCCTCCCTTATCTTCTCCCTATCCCTTTCCAAGTCCACTGATAGGGTTGGACCTCATCCCCTTTCATCTGACCCTAGCTTATCAGGTATATTCAGGCCTGGCTGCAAAGTCCTCTTCTGTGGCCTAGCAGGGCTGTTCCTCCCTTGGGTGGGAAAGGGAGGTCAAAGAGCCAGCCATTTCATGTCAGATATAGTCCCTGCTCCCCTTACTAGGGTACCCACTTGTATACTGAGCTACCATGGGCTACATCCGAGCAGGGGTTCTAGGTTATATCCATACATGGTCCTTGGTTGGAGAAACAGTCTCACAAAAGACCCCTGTGCCCAGATATATTTGGTCCTTGTGGAGCTTCTAAACTTTAAATTACACCTTAGTTATGGTTTCTATTGTTGTGATGAAACACCATGACCAAAAGCAAGTTGGGGAGGAAAGGGTTTATACTTGGTTTATACTTTCATGTCATTGTCCACCATCAAAGAAGTCAGGACAAGAACTCAAATAGGGCAGGAATCTGGAGGCAGGACCTGATGCAGAGACCAAGGTGGGGTGCTGCTTACTGGCTTGCTCCTATGACTTGCTCAGCCTGCTTTCTTATAGAATCCAGGTCCATCATTCCAGGGATGGCACACCCACTATGGGCTAGGCCCTCCCCCACTTATCATTAATTAAGAAGATACCTTACAGTGGGATCTCATGGAGGCATTTCTCAACTGTGGCTCATTTATCATTCAAACCACTATCCATGGTTACTTGGTCTAGTGGGAATTTGGAAAGATAAAAGAGCACTTCTGAGAATGAACTAGCAGAACTTTGATGGCATTGATTGCCTTCTGCTCAATTGTCGTGAATTATTGGGAAAAGAGTTGACAATAGAAAAGAAAGGGATGTGTTACAAGCTCAAGAGCTCAAAGGAAGCAGCTTGAAGAAGTTTATGGGTTTTTACAACTGATTCTCAGAATTCCATTCTTCCCCAGTCCAGTCAAGCAAGAGCTGACAAGTGTGGCAAGAGAGTGTTTTATATAGGTATGGTATATAGAGTCATAAGTCCATTCTCTATCATCGTTTTTCTCTGTATCTGCTGTATCTATGTGACAAAAGGGGTTTCTTGTCTTGTGTGGTTAACATTTAATTCTTAGTTAATAGTTCTCTCATCATATATCCCCTATAAACATTATACATTTACCATCTTATATTTGCTCTTTTGTCCATGTTTCTAAAGTGTCTGATCTACTTCTGACTCGTTTCTTAATTCATTTCACTCCAATGATATGTCACCATTATTCATCACCAGGAAAAGTTCTGCCTTCTGTCAAGAACTCTCTGTGGTCTACAGTTCCCCCCCAACTGCTAATGTGATATAGACCTCAGTGAGGCAGTACGTCACAGCTCCCCATGCACCTGTTTCACAATGGGCTCCCCAGTTGGGAATTATGGTAAAGAAGTATATTAGAAATGAACAACTTTAACAAAAGGAAAGAAAGCAACATTTGCCTGAAGAAGTGGCCAAGAATGGTCACATAACTAGACCTTAGCCATATCTTTTTAAGGGAGTGCCAAAGCAAAGATCACTCTTAAGAAATGTTGCAGACACAGAGGGCCTCTGAAAGGCTCTACCCTGCAGACTATCAATGTAGATGCTGAGACTTATGGGCAACCTTAGGGCAGAGTGCAGGGAATCTTATGAAAGAAATGGGAAATAGTAAGACCTGAAGAGAATAGGAACTCCACAAAGAGAGCAACAGAACCAAGAAATCTGAGCACAGGGGTCTTTTCTGAGTCTGATACTCCAACCAAGAACCATGCATGGAGATAACCTAGAACCCCTGCACAAATGTAGCCCATGGCAGTTCAGTGTCCAAGTGGGTTCCCTAGTAAAGGGAACAGGGACAGTCTGACATGAACTGATTGGCCTGCTCTTTGGTCACCTCTCCCTCAGGGGGAGCAGCCTTACCAAGCCACAGAAGAAGACAATGCAGCCACTCCTGATGAGACCTGATAGACTAGGATCAGAAGGAAGGGGAGGAGGACCTCCCCTATCAGTGGACTTGGGGAGGGGCATGCATGGAGAAAGGGGAGGAAGGGTTGGATTAGGAAGGGAGGAGGGAAGGGGCTATGGGGAGATACAAAGTGAATAAAGTGTAATTAATAAAAATTAAAATAAAAAATATTTTAAAAAAAGAAATGCTGCAGATAAAGATGAGCGGATGAAGGGCACCACACACCTACTTCACACAGACGTCTGAGACCCTTAGCTAGGGTAGCTCTCTTCTCCCAGATAGAAAAGGAAGCCAAGGCTATGTCAGGATCTGGGCAGCGTATCACTATGCTTGTTCCAGGGAGCACCAAAGAAGCAACTGCAGGAGAAGTGGCGCTAGAGCCTGGGCCCGCTGCTCCTCCTCACTTCCGGTGGCTTGTGGGAGATGTAGGACAATTACACATAATACTTGCCTGTCTCATATCGTCTTCCCTCTTCTGCTGTCATTGCTGTGGCTTTAACAGCTCTTTATTCTCACTGGGCACTTCTGCCCACTTCATCCTATCCGAGCATTGCTCTATTTAAGTTATCCTCCTCCTACAGAAGCACAAAGATACCAGTAGCTTAAAGAATAAATGAAAATCTGGGGAGTGGAAAAATGGTTCAATGGGCTGAGCAAGCATAAGGACCTACGTTCAAATCCCATGTACCCATGTAAAAAGCCAGGCATGGGTGTGCTCACCTGTGACAAGTGATAGAGCAGAACATCAGACATCCTCTCTGGCCTCCACACATACAGGGGTGTGTGCCTCCACATACATACAGACACATGTATGTCCCCCTTTCTGTCTGTCTCTCCTTCCTCCCATATTTATAAAATGTACACATATTTATATAATATCACAAAAATAAATAAAAGTTAACTTTTATAACATTCTCCAAACTAAATTAACCTCTCTACTCCACATACCAAGCACCTACTTAAAACAGAATAGCCTCAGTTATCCTCCTAAAGATCCCTGGTGCTTGGTCATACCAGTCTACCCATTAGAAAAGATCTTCCTTCTAGCCATCTTTCAAGATTACATAGGTCAAAAGTCATAGGGCAATCTAAGATTCTGCAGTGGCCTCTCTCCTCTGATTTTATCATGTACTACATGAAGCCCACTTTGCACAGCTACAGTAAATGCTCAGTAGTTAAGAACATTTGATGTTCTCCAGAGGCCTTGGATTCTCAGCATCCACGTGGCTCACCAACATCTATAACTCTAGTTTGAGGGTGTCTCTGGGCACCACACACACATACACACACACACACACACACACACACACACACACACACACACGTGATGCACAGTTATACTCACAAGCAAGATTCCCATAAACATAAAATGAATATTTTTAAAGGGTTCTTTGCATACAACCTCTCAACTGCTCCCATGCCTTTGTTAGGCATTATGCTCTGGCCTATTAGAAAGTTAATTGTTCTCTCTTGTCCATCTAGAATGTAAATAATTTGAGGACAGGGAGTATGTCGATGCTGACCGCAGTACAGAATTTAATATGAATAAATCCTGAATCAGTGAATGTGGAAAAAAGGTGTGCTTACGGGTATGCATCTGCGGCACTTTTCTCACAGGAAGAGAAACCCTCCTTTAACCTGCCCTAAAAATGATAACCCTTGACACCTTTTAGAAAACGATCATAGATTATACCCCATTCCAACTAAACGTAGTTACATCAGCAAGTGGTACTGGCACATTTACTGAGTAAAAAAGGAGGACCAGTCTTAAACCCTGGATCCATGCCAGTGCCCTTTGTGCAAAGAGAAAGTAAAAAGGTGTACATTATATGTTTAATAGCAAATGAAAGCCTACAGTGCATTACTAGCTAGAAGCACCAGGTAAAGCATGCCAACCAAGTAATTATCCCATGAATAAAAGATGATGGCCCAGCTTTGAAGGCATCATGCTAATGGATTTTTAAACAGACAGTTAAAATTGCATATATTTATCATATACAATAGGATGTGTTAAAATATATATACACAGTATGAATTATAGCTATTAGTCTATTGAGTGCCAGATGCCTCTAGCTTAAGTAATTCATACAGAAGCATTTTTGTTGCCAATTAAGTTGTGAGCTTTAATTTTTTAAAGCTGATGTTTCTTTCTTGATTTCTCAAAGGCAGCAGCATTTAATTCGACAGGAATCTGTATTTTACTATACAATAGCTTTCATTTAATGCTACAAATTCTTTTAGGGTTTCGCTGTCTTTCCTGTGCTCTTTCCTGGGATGGGTCCAGAATAAAGAGCAATGATTTTTTATATTGGGCGCTTTTGTTCTCAGGGGTCTTCTGGGAATATCTTCAAACATTTTAGTCATCACAGCTGGTGGGACTGGGCTTTTGTCATCTAGTAGGTAGACACTGAAATGTTGCTAATTGTTCTAAAGAGCATAGGACAGACCCCACAGCAGAGAATTACCCAGCCTAAAAGTCAACAGTGCTAAGATACAGCCACCCTAATTTAGAACAAAATGTGTGTGTGTGTGTGGGGGGGGGTGTTTATATGTGTTCTTATGTGTGTGTGTGCATGTGTCAGATGCACATAGGTGCCTGCAGTCAACAGCTATCTTCCTCACTCTCCTTCCACTTTATTTTATTTGGGTTTTGAGGGAAAATTTCATAATTTCTTCCTTCAGGACCTTCCCATGTATCCTTACCAACTCTCCTTCAAATTCATTACCCTTCTCTCCTACTACTAAGGCAGTGTGCCCCACTAAACGAATTTGGCCAGACTGGCTGCCACCAAGCCTCAGGAATCTCTGTTTCTGCAATGCGGGATTACAGGCACACCACACCACACCGTGAGTGGCTTTATTTAGGCAGACGCCAGGAGTTAAATTCAAGGCTGCATGCTTGTTCCGCAAGCCCTTGACTGCCTGAGCCAACACTCCAGCCCAAGGGTTGTTTCTTCTGTGTTTACTTTTTGTTATTTTAGCCTTAAGACTGAACAAAATGAAGTGTTTCCTTTGGCTCCAATTAAAAATTATCTTTTCAAGCCACATGTGGCACACGCCTGTAATCCCAGCACTCTGGGAAGCTGAGGCAGACAATCTCTATGAGTTGAAGCTCAGCTTCATTTACAAAGCAAGACTAGGATAGCCAAGACTACACAGAGAAACCCTGTTTTGAAAAAACAAACAAAAATATTTTCATAAATGGAGGCAAAAATGATTTATGAAGCAGTGGGAGAAAATGTCACCTAAAATATTCACAAGAAATTCTTTGTTGTGGGCAAGACAAACAATCCCATGAACCAATGAGGAACTGAAGCCATGGGGAAGCTTGCTTTGTTTTCTTTCATGCTGAAGATATATTCGTTGCTGAGCAGTATGTGTTACCACGGTGGAAAATACATAGCATATTTTGAAGTTCCACACTTTCTCAAGGTTGGCTATATTTTGAATAAACAGTGTTTTTGTTCCTATTTGGATCCTTTAAATGTACCCCAGCCAAATGGTTTCTACCAGAACCAGCTGCACTGTAATACTTGCTGTGTTTACAGCCTTTTCATCTTTTTTGTACCTTTCATTCAGCAACGAGAGCTCTTAGTGTGACTCTGCTCTCAGAGTGTTTGAAGAACACAGAGGCAGAATCAGCACCTGCCTGCATACTCTCTGATGAAATAACGCACAGAGGAATCACCATTCTTATCTTCCTAACAGTTAGTCATGCTGCCTTTCAATAAAGAGTTATGTGTTGTTCTTCCAATAAGAGGAGATATTTCTTCTGAGAGCTGCACAAAAAAAGGGTAAGTGGAGTCATTTGTTTCTATTATGTGTGTCATCAACAGCAAATTTCCTTGATTTATCTGTAAGATCTTACAGAGGAAAAAAAAAGAAGCATAATCCAGAAAGTCATATCATGAGACTCACCATATAGATAATAATTAAAGACAGTATAGGTTAATAAAACATTCCATGATGTTGGAAAAGCATTTTATTTTGCTTATATATTTAGAATTGTTTGACATAATAGAAAAGTAAATGTGTTCTTGTATTTTTATTTAATGAAAATATTAAAGTAAATAATAATAAAAGAATAATTGCTGAATAATAATCATCAACAAAAGCAGATTCACTGTTACAGTTACGTATTATGCAAATATATATGAAAGAATAATAATGAAAGAAAAAGAGGCCATAAGGTTAAGAGAGACTTGGGGGATGTCAGAATGGTTGGGGTCAGGGGGGAACTGAGGTAATTATACTTTAATAAAAACAAATAAATACATCTTAAAAAATAGAATGCATTGCACCCCTGTTCTGCATATACTCTCTGGCAATATTTGTTTTTATTGTTTTTACTGTGTCTGTGTGTGAATAGACACTCGTGTCAGAAGAGGGCACCAAATTGCCCTGGAGAAGTAGTTACAGGCAGTGAGTCAGCTGATGTGGGTGATGAGAACCGAACCACAGTCCTCTGCAACGATAGTTAGTACTCAAGTTTGCCTGCTGAGTCATTCCACTAGCCTTCCTGCAGGTGCTCTTCTTTCTTGCTGGCTGGGGTGTGATGGTTTAAGTTTAATTACTCATGGGACACTCTGGGGATGCATATGGTATGAAAGTGACAGAAGCTAGGAGGCAATTATATGACAACGTGACAAAAAGCAAGACAACTAGATCAAGAGGATAAGCAGCCAATTAAAATATTTAGACAATTCCTGCTCAAACTGCAAAGGTTGATTAATGACTGTGTTTTGATGACAATTAAATATCAAGTGAAATGCCTTAGCAGATCAGCCTCTGAGCTTGGACACAGGAAGTATGACCATTGATCTTATTACTAGATTGTTCTCATTGATGTATGATCCTGTTATAAGGGTACAAAATGCTAAAAGAATATTAGAGATCTTGGAATTCCCCGTGGAATACGCTTCCTATTTTACTGTGGGTTTCAGGTGGTCACACAAATTAGGTTGGAATCTTACTTTCACTGGAAATGGATTACTGTTTATAAGTGAATAGGCAAATTAATCCATTAGATAAATTGGAAGATCTCAAAAAATTTTTTTATTTACAATGTATTCTCATATAAAAATTAACATATATTTATTAACACTGTCATAGGTATCAAATATTAAAAATAAATGAGGAAAATATAGTTTGTCTTTCTCGCTTTTGATTTATGAGAAAATCAAAATATCTTTTGAATATTTGAATATATTGAGGTAGTTGATTATAGAGAATTACAATAAAATACCACAAGGAAACCACAACAATAGAAGAAGAAGGTAGTAAAAGTTGATGATGAACTCAGTTATCAGTTGCATTCTTATTGGTTTCATCATGGGGCAGATTCTAAGAATCTTACCAAGAATATAATAACTTTTATTTTTGGAGTATGCCTCAAGTCATGTGTAGGACAGAACAACTAGAAAATGAAGGTGGAGGACTCCTGTCCCATAATCTGAAACTTTGGACTGATTTTAATAAATAAATAGCTCCAAATAAAAGAGTAAATAGGGATACAGGGAAACAAACAGAAATTGATACCCTCACACTTATCTTTTGCTAACTTACTCTTCTTTGATAATTAACTCAGTACAAATTCATTGCCATTTAACACTTACCCAGGCTAGGTTCTGGCACTTAATATTTGAGAAAGTTAGAACATTCTCTCCGATTTCTTAATATGTATACTTCTGTAATCTATAATTATAATCTGCAAGGTTATCTAGGAATATTATTAGTAAACAATGAATGATATTACCTTTACTTTTGAAAACACTCTACCAGTGCTTTCAATTTGCATACCTAATACACACTGATACAGAAAAGCCATTTGTATGCAGCTATTTCTTTGTAATTTTTGCAATTATTCACAAGCTAATCTTTTTCCTGCCAAACTCTATAAACTGTTAATTCTTCCTAGCCTTAGACTTCCTAGATTTATCCCAAGATTTGATGATAACTAAATCAACAAATGTTTTTTGTTTCCAGGCTAGACTAGAGATAGACACTAAGTCCTTCACCTTTACAATCTTCTGAAGGCGCTGTGAGTCACTTGCTCTTCTCTCTGCTTCTAAGTCCTGGGTTTATAAGGAGGGTATTCCACTATTTGTTTTCCCCTGAAGATTGTTCCCCATAGCTCAGGTCATAGATATGACTCTCCATGTATCTCCATAGTGAGAATGGTAGTAGTTTCCATGTAGCATGTGCACCTCTGTGGAACAAAAAGAAAAAGAGAGGGTTGAAACAGAAAGAAGTGGGCACCATCAGTCTATTACCATGCAATTACAAACGGCAAAAGATTTTCATAATCCACTCCAATATATAAGCAAACGGTTGAGAGATCTCTAGAATAGTGATTTGATCTGTCTCCTTGTTTGTCTTATTGTATCTCAATGGATATTATAACCCAGGAGGACCCTCAGTCAAGCTTCACCACACACGAGCATGTTGCCAGTGACATTTGCTTTCAGACTCAGCAGCAAAGGAAACGGAAGCAAAAGTAGACCTACTGTGTGCATGATCTGTTCCTGAAATCTTTGATTCTTCTTCTCAGTGGCACTGTTTATTTCCACTGTCATTAGCCATGAAACTGGGTGTGAGTCCTCTGACTGTTCCTTGGTTTTTACAGGTTAATAGACTCACTAGAGAAACTTGGAGTTTGCCAAGACCTGTCTTGAGTTCCAGAGGAATAAACTGGGGCTGAATTTCTACCTCAATCTTTTTAATTTTTTTATTAAGTTATTTATTTATTTCACATCTCGATTGCAGCTTCCCCTCCCTCTCCCCTGCATCCAACTCTCCTCCCCTGCTTCTCAGAAAAGGGGAGGCCTCCCATGGATGTCAATCAGCCTTGGCATACCAAGTTGTACTAAGACTAGGTTCATCTTCTTTTATTGAGGCTAAACAAGGCAGCCCAGTTAGGGGAAACAGCTCCAAACGTAAGCAATGTAGACAGAGACAGACCCTGCTCCTACTTCAGGAGTCACACATGAAGACCCAGCTGCACAATTGTTACATATGTGCAGAGGGCCTAGGTCTGTCCCATTGCATGCTCTCTGATTGTCAGTTCAGTCTTTAACTTTGTATTTTGATATCATCTTGTATAACTTGGATAAATGTCCTCTTTCCATTTTCTGTAATGAATAGAAAGCTGAATAAATCCTATTTATTATCATAAAAAAAGAGTTCCATTAGCCTATTTCTACTATGTGATTAATCACCACCGTAAGGAACAGCTCAAGATAAATTATTATAAATGTCTGCTGTGCCTGGTGATGCATCCTCATAATTCCTGTGTTCAAGGGGTGGAAGCAGAAGGATTACTGAAAGTTCAAGGTAAACTTGCTCTAAGTGAACTGTGAATCAACAAGGGCTACACAGAAAGATTCTGTGTAAAAAGGCAGGGAATGGCTAAAGATATGACTCGGTGGTTCTAGTGCTTGCACCACAACTGTGAGAACTTGACTTCTGATCTCTAGAACCCACAGGAAAAGCTGGCTGAGTGGTGGTTTGCCTGTAGTTCTTGCACTCTGAAGAACAGAGACAGGATTGCCAGAGTAAGATGGCTGGCTAGAATGGCTGGACCTGTGAGCTCTGGGTTCAAAGGAAAGACCCTGCCTCAGTGAGCAAGATGAACATGACAGAGGAAGACATGGCATCAACTTCAGTCTTCCATACGAATACACATGCACATGCAGAAATGTGAATATATATATATTGTTATCACATACGTACACATATACATAGAAGAAAATTTTAAAGGAGAGAAAATAAGTAATCACACATCTCAGGTCACTACTTTTACAAACAAACCTCTAACATTTTGCTTTCTTTTCTCTTTTCTCTTTTTTCTTTTCTTTTCTTTTCTTTTCTTTTCTTTCTTTCTTTTTTTTTTTTTTTTTTTTTTTTTTTTTTTTTTTTTTTTTTTTTTTTGAGGTAGGGTGTCTCTGTGTAGCCTTGACTGTCCTGGAACTCACTCTGTAGAATAGGCTGACCTCAGACTCACAAAGATCTTCTTGCCTCTGCCTCCTGAGTGCTGGGGTTAAAGGCATGCACCACCACTGCCCAGCTACATTTTGCTGTCTTTACAGTCAATGATAGCATTTTGCTGTTCAGTTATTCTAGATTTCATTTTTGTTTTTACTTACAGTTTTAACAATAAATTAATAAATAATAGATAATGCACAGATTGATAGATAGATGATAGATACCTTGATTGATAGATGGTAGATAGTCAGATATATGATAAATAGATAAACAGATAGATAAGATAGATGATAGAGAATAATAACACACATAATAGTTTAAATGCTTAATTAATAGAAAATACATAAATAGATCGATGGACAAGAAAATAATAGATGATATACAGATAGATGATAGATAATAAATGATACAAAATCAATAGAAGATAGATGATAGGTGACACAAAGATACTTGATAGAAGAATATTGACAGATTGATTTATTGCTATATTTATAATTGATATATAATTGATAGATAGTAAGTAGATAGACTTATGATAGATGTACAGGCAGCTAGGAAATAAACCAAGAGATAGGAAGTGAGAAAATATAATTTTCATCATGTGATAATTTTGTGATTTTACACATAAAATTCTAAGAATCTACCACTACATTATAAAAATTATTAAAATAACATTTTCAAAATGTAAAAATCTATGTATCAAATTTTATTTTTTCTATATGGCTCATGAAAATCATAACAAATCTTAGGATGTGATATAATATATCCTTTAAACTATTGAGTGATATAAAACCAAATTACAGCTAGAAATTTTATTGGCTCCAAAGCTAAAAGAAAGCCAGTATCATGCTTTTATTCCCTCAGGTTACTAAAGAAAATTTATGTAACTGTAAAAAGAAAATATGGAACCTGATGGACTGATCATGAAACTCAAATGAAAGTGCTTGTGGCCAGATAAGTATAAACCAGTGGGTTGGGAAGGATTCTTTTCCTCAGTATCAACATTTCTTCAATGTTAGCAACAACAGCTCAAAAACGGTTGCACTGCTATGGATGCATATAGGCTGCCCACACAGACCCAGGCACAATAGAGATGAGGTCCACAGCTGGGCAGGAGTCCTTCACGGAGGGAAGGGCAGGCTGCAAAGTAAATATTAAGTCACCTAGTTATTACATGGAAAGAAGAAAGAGTAGTGCAACTTTCTTATTATGTTCAGAAGCAGAGAGGACAGGAAAACACAGCCTGCTTAGTCCTGAATTTATGACAGATCAGTATTTTAATATCATTATAGCGTAACAGCAGTGAGTGTTTACTAGAATTTTTTTCTTTCCACATTGAATTTTTATTGTTTCCACATTAGCAAAACGCTTAGAATTCTGCACAAATGCATCAAGACACATACCTCTCTGTGAAACATGATCCCAGGCTTTCGTAACAATACTCACCTCATATGGTCTTCAAGAAATTCAATGCTATTAAAAAGCTGGCTTTGTGCTGCATGGTGTCGCCCATTTGTAAGGAATGTATGCAGAGCACATTTAATACGGGGTAGTCTAATCCCCAGGGTTAGTACTTAGATGTATTAGATTCTTTCCCACATTATGGCATTTTCAGTCTATGATAAAGTTATTGGGATGTGAGACTACCACCATTGATCAAGAAGCATCTCAATGGCTTCCAATCAGTTATATTCTGGATTTATCAGACACTGTCTTTTGACACTCAAGTTTCTTCTATGTCTACACTGGTTTGACAATACTGTAAAAATCCTAAAGATAAAGTTGGTGATAGTTAATATAGAGGCATTTTTACCAAACTCCAGAAAGTATGTTAGTAAAGAGTTCATGGTAAGCATTTAGAAATAGAATGGATTTAAAGAATTAGGATTTAAAAACTAAGACTTTGGAATCATGCACAATAAATGGCCATTGAATATGTATACATTGTTGTAGGCAAAATTCTAAGATGGTATACAGTACTGTTTCCTTGCACAATGACCTTTCTTTTATGTACACATGTGCCTGCAGCCATGTGTGTGTGCGTGCACCTGTGTGTGTTTATGTACAGTCTCATATACCCAAGCCCACAAGAACTCACTATATAACAAAGGTTGACCTAGGATTACAGGTATGTACCACCATGCCCAGCCTAATCCCCTCCATTTTTAATGTGGTTGGTCCCATTGATATGGTGAGTCATCTCTCCAATGATAATGTCGTATTACATGAAAAAAGTGGAAGAGCATTCAGATGGGCTTCACCTAGTCCAGTGACCTTCAAAATTAGAGTTTTCTAGATTATGGTCAGAGAGGTTCTGAATGTGACAAAGACTCACAGGGTGGCTTGTCTGAAGATGGAGACAAGAATCTGGGCAAGAGCAGAAAGCTGCTGTTAGGACATAAGGGTAGTCATCAGCTGAGAACTGACAAGAGAATAGGAACTCAGTCTTTTGTAACTTCTTTATCGGTGTGCATGAGCTGAAAGGAGATAGTTTCTGAGAACCCACGGATGCAAGAGCAAACTACCTTCTGTTTGATGTCAGCTTGCTGAGGTGATTTGTCCTAGGGAACTATAAACAAGTGCATTTGGTCTGGTGCTTTCAAGCTACCGATTTCTAGTAACTTGGTACATATTAATGCAAAAATTAATATAAAACCCACAAAGTTATGTTTGAATAATGGCTTCTAAAGGGTACAACATAAACTTGATACCTGTGACTCCTGGTTCTTAGCATCTGATTTGAAGTGTTAAAATAAGCATACACAGATTTGCAAAGGAAGCAAGGATACTTACTCCAGGCAAAGAGATAAGACAGGTCAAATGCATTATCATGATTGACATCAGGCTACACTGATGGGGGTCTTAAAGGCTTGAATTACTGTTGTTCATTTTATAGGGATTAGAAGAAGAATGAGTGGTGGCTAAGAGGTATAGCATGAGTGGATCTTTATCCTGACTTTAACCTTTTTCTTTACATGCCCCTTCCCTTACTGTATCCGGTTTTAATCATATGCACTTCCAATCATGCATATGCATAAGCTATTAAACAGAGGATTCTTCCTTAAAGCTCACATTGAGGACAGTTTGTCTTACTGAACATAAACCAAAAGCTAGTTCTGCCTGTGTCAGCCTTCCTACTTTTTTTTTTTCCTTCCTACTTTTATATTCAGACATAACTAGAGTTTGACTGACTGGACTCAATGTTTGATGGTTGTTTGAATGAGGAAAAAATCTTTTCCATTATTGAAAGAGGGGTGTGCACTCAGCTTAGTTACAGTTAGTAGTTTGGGGTTGCTAACAGGTTTCTCAGTGATATGTTCAAAATGGGATATGTGTAACCCATAATACAGTCAGGTAAGGGTCTCAGGCTGCCAAGTGCACAGCACAAACCAAGTGGAGTCCCAAGTTACTAAATAAGTCCCTATGTTTGTCTGCCTCGAAATATATAATGTATATACATGCTGGAGGCTGTGCTTTCATCTGGAGTCTTTTCATTCCTTTTATTCTTGATACTTTTCACCAGTAGGAATGGTGATATAAGTGAGGTGATTTTTAAAAAGCTAAAATATTTACAAATTAACCAGCCTAAATAAAAAAGATATGTTTTGAGGTGGCTAATTAAAATAGTCTTTAACCATGAAGTACAGCAAACTTCTTCATCATATAATTATATAGAAGCAAATCACCCTTCAGCACTCCTCTGAAAAGCCTGTCCTGTTCATGCAAATGTTTAATAAGTAGAACTCTACTGTCCAGTGGAAAAGGCAAGAGAGGACTTTTGATGGTGACACAAAAGTAGCTTTCTACCACACTCTGTGGTAGGCAGAATTGTCACAAGTGATTGGAGGTGTTTTATGGTTGAAATATGATCAAACATCACATTCTCTTGTTTTTCTGATGGAATGTTCTAGAAGTTGGTGGATTAAGATAGTCTATTAGTAAGAAAGAACTTAAAGTCCCTCTAAATCAGTGTTTCTCAACTTTGCTAATACTGCAACAACAAAGAAAACTCCATGAAACCATGTGGGATCATTTCTCACTAGAGACAGATGGTGCAATGAGAGCAGAAACAAGGTAACCTAAAAATAGATGCCTAAAACTACACCTAGTACTCAAACATTCAGGACAGCTGGGTGGACTGCCCACACGGAGCTTGGGGACACTGCACCATCAGGAGACTGAAGAGCAGAAGCATAAGGGACAACACTACTGTACCACTCCCAGAGTCCTTCCTTCCATACCAGCCACACGTAAAGTGGTCAGACTTGAAATATGCGCTATGAAAGCACTTTCAGGTAAGGCTTCTAAAATAAGAATCCATTCAATTGAGTCTAGCCTTTTATATAGATTAGATTAGTGTTGCTCACAGAGCTAAAATACTGGAACTCACAGTCAAAACCTGTGTGTGTGTGTGCACACACACGTGCATTTTTCAGAACTTGAGACAACTTGACATTAAGATCTTCTTTTTGCCTTTGTTCATTATTTCTCAGGCATGGGGTTGGGGGTGGGACTGCGAGCCCTCTTACCATTTGGCTTCCCGCTGAGGGACTTCACACAGACCTCAGTCCCTCCAACTACTAGAGAAACAAAGTCTAAAAAGGATAAATCCTTTTATGTTTGAAGACAAATGACTTCTTACTGTGCTCAGTAATCCAAAGAAATCTACTCTCTACTTCAAGCACAAACAATGAAGAGTTTCTTCATTTTTGGTATACATTTTTATCAACCTTTTTTGTTGTACTTTATCTGTAATCATATATTAAGGATATCTTTTAAATGCTCCCACCAAATCTCAACTATCAAAGCTCTATCAAAAAGAATGTTTTTATAGTATATATTCTCATATAAGTGGATTCTTGACCTATAAGATAGGATAAACATACTAAAATCTATATACCTAAAGAAGCTAAACGTGAAGGAGGATCCAGGGTAAGATGATCAATCCTCACTTAGAAAGACAAACGGGATGGACATTGGAAGAACGAGAAAACAGGAAACAGGACAGTAGCCTACCACAGAGGGCCTCTGAAAGACTCCACCCATCAGTGTATCAAAGGAGATGCTGAGACTCATAACCAAGCTTTGTGCAGAGTGCAGGGAATCTTATGAAAAATGGGAGAGATAGTAATATCTGGAGAGGACAGAAGCTCCACAAAGAGAGCAACAAAACCAAAAAATCTGGGCACAGGAGTTTTTTCTGAGACTGATATTCCAACCAAAGATCATTCATGGAGATATCCTAGAATCCCTGCTCAGATGTAGTCAATGGCAGCTCAGTTTCCAAGTGGGTACCCTAGTGAGGGGAACAGGGACCATCTCTGACATGAACTCGGTGGCTGGCTCTTTGACCACCCCCCAAGGGAGGAGCAGCCTTGCCAGGCCACAGAGGATAATGCAGCCAGTCCTGATGAGACCTGATAGGCCAGGGTTAGATAGAAGGCGAGGGAAAGGGCTACAGCTGGGATACAAGACAAATAAAATGTAACTAATGTAAAAAAAAATTAATTAAAAAAGAGTATTTTAGAACCTGTCCTCAAAAATCATCACAAAGTTGTTTGGCAAATGACTGAGTGAGTGAGTGAGTGTGTGAGTAGATGAATAAAATGGCTCAGTGTGGAACATGTACATGACACGATATCTATGCGTATAAACAAGAACAAACACAATAAAATATTAGTTGTTTACTAGATTCTTTGATAGCAAAAAATAAAAAATAAAAAGATCCCATTCTTTATAGTGCTATGTGTACAAATGTAACGGCAATTAGTCCAGCTTCACAGATTCTGCCATGAGCTCTTTCACCCATCACACTGAACCAAAGTTGAAGCTCTGTCCCTCCAGCTTCTAGGGTCAAATCACAGCCTTCATCATAAAGTAACTGCCTGACCTGAGGTTACACTAGTTTCTTTTGGCCAATTTTTGAAGAAGGAATATAAAGACCCAACCCACCAGCTCAAGTTCTGGGTAACTGAAAAGTTATCATTAAGCCTAGCGCTCCCTCTAGGACAGACCAATTCCTCTTTTGTTCTTTCCACTACCCTGTTTTCATTAATCCAGATACATTCTGATCCTAGGAGCCCTCTGTATAGGTCTCTATGCATGTCAATAATACAGTGAGCCCCCTGGTGAACTAGCCTGCGACTAAGTAAAACACAGTTTTATCATAATAAATTCTATTATACTTTTTTCTAAAAAAGATAAACTGTGGATAATTTTTCACACTCCATTCCATATAATGTAGGATGAGAAGACAGAAACTTCGGGGAATTAGCTTCCCAGTGAGGACAGCAGAAGTCTCTTAACAGAATTCCTTCCTGAGATCTTTTTTAATGTGCATTTCTTTCTGCAAAAACAATACTTTTCTATTCTTGCTTCTTAAAAATTCTGTCTGCCAGAAGGAAAGCATTGCCAATGGAAAAGAGAGATAACAGACTCTGACTGTAATGCTGTTTTGATATTTCAAGCATAATATAGGCATACGTGTCTTTGGTGGCTCCTAGAAATTAGAAGGCACAAAATAGACTGGTACTTTGTATTCTGTAAAGCAGAGAAGTTACAAAAAGAGTCTTGTCTAGTCTTCATTACTGCAAATCCTCAAGGCAATTTCAAGTACAAAATAAGTGCTTAATTGTAATTAATAACCAAATGGCTTGTGTATTTGAATATTCTTCAAACTCATACAACAGGACTCCACTGGTCCTCTCTTGGAGTGCACCTTCTTCATTTGTAACAGAATTTAAACCTCTCCCCTCTTGATTTTTCTCTTCCTTTCTACATGATTAACAATGGGTAATGTGGTAACCTCACAGTCGAAAGAAGTGAACTCTGCCCTGCTTATTAGAAGCAGAAAAAAGTTCAGAAATTAACTTAGAAAAAGAGACTGAAACTGTCCTTTTTTAAAATGAAAAAAGGTCAGAAATTAACTTAGAACAAGAGACTGAGACTGTCCTTTTCTAAAATGAAATTTCACTTGGACTTTGAGGTGATTAATCATGTTTGCACTAATTTTTGTTCATATCCCTTCACCTTTTTTTATCTTAAAAGAAACAATGTTACATGTGTAGAAATTGAAGTGATGATAATTTTATTTTTCTGTTCTTCAAAGTAAAGACATTTACTAGACCTCTAAAGTACAGTAGAGATTCCAAATTCCATCCACAAAGGAAAAATGTGAGTCATGTATTGGTAATAATGGTGACACCTTAGAGCATATCTCTTCACTCTCTGGCCCCATTCCCAGGGCAATAAGCATATCTTGGTAGAAGACCCAGCTTTCTTCCCTCCTAAATATCCTCTCACCTCCCTTTCCTAGCCTGTTTCCATTTCCAAGTATCAGCCCCCAACACCTAGAAACATAGTTTACTTGAAACCCACAGTGGTCACACTTATCAGGATCCCAGAAGAATTTTCTACCAGCCAGCACATTTTTCTAAGAACCAGGGAGGTATATAAACCAATGAACAAAACACACACCCAACAAAGACAAGACCAGATATTAGCACCTAGAATTACAATTTTCCTAAAACCAGATGCCTGCATGCCAGCTTTAAAACACAATGAATAACAGCCAGAAAAATATATATCTCCTAGAGCATACTCATCCTACAAAAGCAGGCTTTTCTGGAGACTTTAAAAGCCATGAGGGCCTGGGCAGACTCTCAGAGACTTCAGGTGTCAGCCCAGATGACTTTACCCAGCAAAATATTTCAATCACAATAGATGGAAAAAATAAAACATTCCATGACAAACCAAATTCAAGCACTATCCATCTACAAGTCCAGCCTTACAAAAGACATTAGGAGACAAACTTCAATCTAAAGGGATTAACTACATCTGGGAAAAATCACAAACCAACAAATCAAAAGAGAGAGAGGATACACACACACACACACACACACACACACACTGCACCACCACCACCACCACCAACAACAACAGCTACAATGAACTAACAGGGATCAAAAAACATTACTCATTGATACCTCTCAACAACTATGGTCGCAATGCTCCAATAAAAAGACATAGACTAAGAGAACACAATCAAAAACAGGAACTATCCTTCTGCTGCATCCCAAAACACATTTAACTTCAAAGACAGACATCACCTCAGGGTACTTCAAGCAAATGACCCTAGGAAGCAAGCTAGTGTAGCCATTTTAATATTTGATAAAATAGTCTTCAAAACAAATCTAATAAAAAGAGAAAGGACACTACACACTCTTCAAAATAAAAATCCACAAAGAGATCACTGTAACTCTTAACATATATGCACTACACATACGGGCAACCAAGTTCATGAAACAAACACTACTACAGCTTAAATCACATAGTGACCCTCACACTAAGAGTGGGAGACTTCAGTTCCCTCACTCACCAATAGAGAGATTATCCAGGCAAAAATGAAACAGAAATGCTGGAGCTAACTGGCGTTATAAAACAAATGGACCTAACAGATATTTACAGAACATTTCACACAAATACAAAAGAATTTACCTTCTTCTCTGCACCTTATGGAATGTTCTCCAAAACTGAACACATGCTTGACACAAAGCAAGTCTCAGTGGATGAAAGAAAACTGAAATAACATCCTGAGTCCTATCTAACCACTATGAATTAAAGTTGATGTCAACAACAATAGAAACTCAATGAAACTGCACAACTCATTGCTGAATGAAAAATGGCTCAAGACAGCAATTTTAAAAGAAAATAAAGATTTTCTAGATTTGAATAAAAAAAGAATATACAGTTTACCCAAAATGATACAATGAAGGCTGTTCTAAGAGGGAAATTCAAAGTACTAACTGCCTAAATTATAACTAACTAAATAAATAAAAAATAAATGGACAGACCTTATGCTAATACTTACCAGCATGCCTGAAAGCTCTGGGACAAAAAGAAGAAACCACACAATAAGAAGAAAGGAGTAGATGGCGAGAAAAAAAAATCAAACCCAGGGCTGAAATCAATAAAGCAAAAATAAAGAGAAGAATACAAATAATCAATGTATAAAAAGCTGGTTTAGTGAGAAAATCAGCAAGATTGACAAGCCCTTGCCAAACTAACTAAAAGGCGGAGAGCTAATATCCAAATTAAAATTAGAAACAAAAAAGTACATAATAGACACCAAGAACATCCAGGGAATCACAAGGACATACTTTAAAAGCCTACATTTGTGTCCTGGAAGGATTAGAACATCATTAGATGGAACTATTAGGTGAAAGGACTGGGAGGGAGCTCAGTGAGCTATGGGTGAAATAGCAAGGTAGCCACATGAAGTATAGAAAAGCAAAAACAATTATCTGAGCATTTGATTTCAGCTTAAAGCCTTTTCACCCACGACAACACCAGAGTCTTTGGGCCTTGATGAACCCAGCACTAGTCCTATTCTTCAGGTCACTGTCAGGAAGCAAGTGAGGACTTGCTTCCTCCTAGAGGCACCGAACCATGGCCTGAAAGTCAGGCTCCTGGCATCAGACTGGAACACAGTTGCCCGAAGCTGACTAAAGCGGATGTTACAGAAGAGGTGCCAACCGCTCCTTCCTTCTGCTGTCTTTCTGCTGACCTGTCCCACGTGAAAGATCATGGGTGTACCTCTGTCTCCCAGTCCTCTCAGCCTTACTAGCAATCAAAGACAATCATATACAAAGAAAATCAGCACTGCTGGCATTTTTTTCCCTCTGCAGCTCATTCAGTTTGATCACTTTGGCTGAATTATTCCTTGTGCTAGTATTGCTCACAAATCCTTACCCAATCAGAATTCAAAATCCTAATGATGACTACTTCTCTTTTTTTTAAAGGAAAAGAGTTTGTTAGTCTGAACACGTTTTATTTCTTTTTGGAAATGTCTCTCTTTCATCAGTCAGTCTTCTATTCACAGATAGTTTTCTTTCTTTCTTTCTTTCTTTCTTTCTTTCTTTCTTTCTTTCTTTCTCTTTCTTTTTTTCTCTTTCTTTCTTCAATAGAGTCCTGCTGGCCTGGAACTCACCATGCAGTCCAGTCTGGCCCCAAACTGACAGAGGTCTGCCTCTGCCTCCACAGTGCTGGAATTAAAGGTGTGCACCTCTATGTGTGGCTTGGATTACATTCTCCAATTGTTTTATTTCATTAACAGGGTTACATATGACCATTTGAATCATACCTGATGCCTAATTCCCTCCTACACTCCACCCTTCAGTCCTTTACTCCCTAGACAGTTGCACTTGTACTTCCTAAGAAATGTTATAGCCTTTTATCTCACTCATTGTGCATGGGGTTGTGGAGTGCGTGAGTTGGTCAGAACAGCTTTCAGGAGTTCAATCTCTCCTTTCACAAGCAAGACCCTGGGATCTGGGGACTGAACGCAGATCATCCGGCTTGGTGGAAATTACCTTTAACCACTGAGCCATTTCCCTGGTTCTTGCTTCTATTTTCATGTATGTGTGTGATTTTATGTGTGTTCATAAATGAGAGAAAACTTGAAATTTGTCTTTTTTGACACTGAATTCATTCAGTTAATGTGATCTCTAGCTACATTCATCTTCCTGCAAATAACATAACCTCATTAATGTTTCAAAGTAACCCGTTGTGTATGTAAACCACATTTTCTTTAACCATTCCTCAGTTGATGATGACACTGGCTCCATAATTTAGTTGTTTTGTGAAAAGTGACACAATAAACACATACATGGATCTCTTTCCCTATTACAACAGAATTTTTAATATTTTATTTTTAAAATGAAATCAAAATATTTTATTATATTCATGTAATAAACCCCAAATTTATTATCTCTAAGTGGGATTGCATACTTAGATAATAAGTAGACTAACAGACTTGAGAAAAGATTTTTAAATTAGGATTTCTTCTCTCTGGTTTTTCAACAACCAGTTTTGAAAGAATAAGTACATAGAAAAATTTACAAGAGGCAACTACTATGTATCATTAGTTAATGGGACCCACTCCCCCAGGCTTCAGGACCTGTAGGAGGACAATGAGAGGAGGTAAAGAATAAAGCCTGAGACAGTGTCATTTTTGCAAGCACTGTGTCAAAATCATCCAGAGAACAACCTCTTGATTTACTTTCCTTACACATTTAAACATAGCAGAACTTATAACTTATAACCTCCACAATAAGAATGAATTCTACTGGCTGATAAACAGAGCTCGGGGCTAGGGCTCAGAGAGAGGATATGTGGTAAGCATAAATCTTGTTGATGGAGTGTTGGTATAATGTTCTTTTGGAATGTATACAATTTACCCTTGTTCCTTCAAATGCTGATTTCTCTACCCCACTAACTGCTTTCAATCAGAACATTACAAGCATCACCTGTCTCAAGTTTGTGTCTCAAGTTTGTTCTCTGTATTGTCAATAAAACAACCAGCCAAAATGCTGAGCAATGGAGAGAATAGGATGGGACATCCTGGTCTGGAGGGGAGGAAAAGGAAGCAACTGGGAGGAGCAGGAGAGCAGGGATCAGCAGAGAGAACTTCAAACCACAAGGAGAGATGAACCTAAGAGATGACTGAAAGCAAATATAATGGGTGAACTCGGAATGGTAGGAAACTGTGAGGGCTTGGAGGTTTAGGACGGAGTAACTATTGCCCAGCATTGTGCTCTAGGTTAATTAAATAAATCCTAGTCTCTGTGTGTGATTTGGGTATACAGCTGTTTTAGGAATAACTTCTACTTAACTAAAAGATAAATCAATAATAACTATTAAGAAACCACAACAAATGGTGCCCAACTAATCTAAGTAGCCACACTCTTCAAATCATTCTTTAACATAAATTGGTGGGGGTCGGGGGCATGCAATTAAGCTCCCAGTAATAAAACCCAAATTTAAAACCTAAAAACTCCCAGGTCAATTACTGTCTCTTTAAGAGAGTGTCTTAAACAGGCCCAGGAGCAAAAGACAGCCTACTGTGGGCAGACCTGAGAGTTAACATAACAAACGTTTAACAGGAGGGGTACACAAACAAGGCTTCCTTATACTGTGGCTGGCCCAGCTCAGCTCAGAGCAACAACAGCAGCCGTGGCTGGAGAGAAAAGAACTGTAGTCAGACAGACCTCTAGACAGAGCTTGGCCTAAAACTGCACCTAAAATAAAAAATGACATGGCAGGGGGTATTTTAATCCCTTTTGGCTTTGTTTTGGTTGTTGTAGTCATGGATCTGTTTACAATTTGTTTAATGGTGATGGCTCTTCTCCATGTGTTCTCCAAAAATGTTCAAGGAAAAAATGGGAGAAAAGCCAAGGAATGGAATACTAAGTTACAGACAATAGAAAGTGCACTCTTCCTAATAAAAATTAGATTAATATCAGCTAAAATTCAAAGCTCTCTGGCTACAAGATACCTTTCAGCTCTTTCTGGTAAGGGTTTCACTTACCACTGGGATTCACTGTAACAACTAAATTCCAAAAAGTAGCCAACTGGGCTTTGCTTGTCATAGCCTAACTTGGCTTAACTTAAAATTTTCTTGTCTCTTTGATTGAATTTTATTTAAAGGCTTTGAATTACAATGATATGGATTTGAGAAAAAAATATTTGAACAAGTTGGTGAAGGCACATACATGCCTTTAATTCCAACACAAAGTAAAAAGAAACAGGCAGATCTCTGAGTTCAAGATCAGCGTAATTTACATAATAATAGTCAGGATGGCAACTCCTGCTGTTTAGCCAGTTGCAGAAATAGTCTAAGATTTAAGTTCTTTTTTTTCTTAATAATAGATGTTATGTCTTTACTGATCTAGAGGTTGGATTCACATCAATTTTAGGTTTATGTAAGGGGAGATGATGTCACATTGCTCTTTTAGAGCTCTTTTAGACCAGACAATCTCAAAAACTGGTACTTCCACAAAACTGGAACAAAAGGGCATTTTGGCTTAAGAAATATGTACTGTTGGTGTCAATGTTAGGACTCAAAATTAGGCTGGGAGCCAAACATGCAAACTGCATGCCTCCCACATCAAAAACTTTAAAATGCTGTAGATAAAGGTGTCACCCTGCTCTGGAAGCTGGCTTATCCTTTCAAATGTGAAACGGGGGCGGGGGCACAAATATCTGCCTTGCCTGATGCAAAAAAGACAGAGGGGGCTTACAGGTGGCAAAGTGTCTTAGAAACTCAAATATTACAATTCATATGTTTAAAAGGCTGAGTCATTCATCCCATATCAAAAAGGGACAAGCCAAAGAATAGCCACAACCAATGTAAAAATCCAGGTACAAGATGACTAGGGCATGCTTAAGCTCTAAATTAAAAAGGAGTTTATATAAAGTTTACTTAAAACATGCCTTTTCTATTGCTCAAGGCAACCAGCTTGTCTCTCTAGTGGGAGGCCTTCTCCGGAGACAGGTAACAGCTTGACCTAAACAATAGGCATCCAAGAGCCCAAAAAAGATATTTTGATCTATTCAACCTTGTTTTTGTTTCAACATGATAATGACTGTATGTTCAATAATAATGGTAACTTATATAGCTGATCCCTTCACATGGGAACAACTCTGAAACTGACTGAGACATAAAAAATGTCTCCAGCCAGAACTTCAAGAATACATGGCTAATAAATCCTTGGCTACAATAACCTCAAAATTTATTATGTCATGTAATTGACATTGATAAAATTGGTTTACAGTTTAGTTTCATCCTGTACATTTATAATTTTAGGACTAAAATTATAATGCTTGTGAGAAATTACATGTTTGCAGAACAAAGGACTGTACACTGGGGATGCTGGATCAAAACTGACAGAAATCCTACTTCCATCATGCCAAGACATTGACACATCTGTTCTAGCATCTTGTATGTTCCAGCATTTTACTTCTTCCTGCCTCGACTGCTTTAATTGTTGTTTCTCATCAAAGCCTGCTCCCAAGAGAGCTTTAAAGAAAGCTACAAATCTCAGTTGGTCTAACATTTTAGACTGTTCCAAACAGTACTTCTATTAAGCCTAAAAGTTGTCAACATTCAAAGACTGGACCACAAATGTTAATGTTTGCTTAATTAACCATTTTTTCCAATTTCCTTTGGGCCCCCTAACAGGATTTCTGCATGCCCCAAATGTCAGTTAGAAGAAATTCATGAGAACAAACCATCCAATTTCCTATAAGGAAGTTTGAGTAGGTTTTTGATTGTTTTCTGTGGCTATGAATGTTTATTGTCATTGGGAGATGGTCATAAAATATTAATGGTCTTATTCAGAGAGAAAAAAAGGTTAGACTCAGGGATTTCTCTCTTTTTCTTTTTCTTCTCTCTATCTTTATTTCTTAGATAAGGAGAAAATGGGTTGAAAAGAAAGAAAGGGGACTACAGAGATATCTTATAGGAATAATAACACACAAGGTAGATTATTGAATCTATTCAACTTAGGGTTTATTTGTTATTCTCAAATAAGGTTAATTTTAACTCTGGTATAGGATTTTGTATACTGATGCAAAAATAAGTCTATTTGTAATGCATTAATAAATTTTAGTATATTGATACAAATTCAAGGTTACTTCAATACTTTTAAACTGCTATTACCAATGGTTTAGGGTATTAGGTAATGCAAGTTAATTGCTAGTTAATCAACTCATAGTTATGTCTGACACTAGTCTAATTTACCACAGGAGTATATATCCTAGGTTTAACAAATAGATATGATTTTGTAGATAGGTCGATCACATAAAGATAGGTAAGTCTTCAAAAACTTCAGAGACCTACAAAATATGGCATTTTAAAGTGTCTTTACTATTTTAAAGATTCTTTGACAATGAGACAGGTCATCTCCTGGTAGTACCCACCTACCTCAAAGAAGATGATGAGCATTAAAGAATCTCCATTTGGAGATGGCTTCAAATATGGCAAACAAGCCAACCAGGCAAAAGAAAATGCCCTTGTTTCACAACAGACAGAATTCTGCAAAAAATGAGCAAGCTTAAATGCGAGCGAGACAAATCGACTGCCGAATTTTGTCAAGACAGGGTAAGCAAGTGCTAAATAGTTCCTGCTTCACATATATGTCTGTCAAATATACTGAGCTTGAAGGCTGAAGATGATGCTCCAACGGAATAGAGAATTTTGGGTGACTGTTCAGGGAGCAACCTGTCTCTGTCAATTTTTTTTTATTTTTTGTAAGCTTTTAACATGCACTTTCTATTTACTCTAGTAACTAATTTTATTCCTTCTCAAGTCTCTGATGGGGTTGAAGACCAAATAGAGTTCCACAATTAAGCTGAAGTTGTTTAGAATTTAAGAAAATGTTTTCATATAGATAATACCAATAAGGATAAAAGTTAATTTAGGAATAGAACTCTGAACTTGTCAGGATAGAATACTTTCTCCTAAATTGCAAAGTGCATGTGAACTGGACATTGCACATGTAAATCTTACCTAATAGTTTTCATAACTTTTATAATTATATTGTATTGAAAGGAAAGGAACCTTTTATTGGACTTAAAAGGGGGAATGTTGGTATAATGTTCTTTTGGAATGTATACAATTTACCCTTGTTCCTTCAAATGCTGATTTCTCTACCCTACTATCTGCTTTCAATTTGGACATTGCATTGTGATGCCTATTCTAAGCATACCTGTTTCAAATTTGTGTAAACATGCCACCATTTGTTCTCTGTATTGTCAATAAAACAACCAGCCACAATGCTGAGCAATGGAGAGAAAAGGGTGGTACATCCTGGTCCAGAGGGGAGGAAAAGGAAGCAACTGGGAGGAAGAGGAGAGCAGTAATCAGCAGAGAGAACTTCAAACCATGAGGAGAGATGAACCTAAGAGATGACTGAAAGCAAGTATTATGGCTGAACTCTGAATGGTAGGAAACTATGCAGGCTTGGAGGTTTAGGATGGAAAAACTATTGTTCAGCATTGTGCTCTAGGTTAATTAAATAAACCCTAGTCTTTGTGCGGTGATTTGGGCATACAGCTGGTTTAGGAATAACTGCTGCTTAACTAAAAGATAAATCAATAATAAATATTTATAACCCACAACAGTGAGGATGCAAAGAACATGTGGCCTCTTTCTTTAAGATTTGTGGTATTCACTGCAGTACTGGGGCCTGAACAATATTCGGCAAATTCAGGGGGAGGCTGGCTCCTAATGGATATGCAAAGAATGATAGACTACTTTTCATGGTGTCATTCATTTCCTTCCCATGAAGAAAATAAGTCCCCATAATTGAGAACCTTTGTTTCTCCGATGCTTATTCTAAGCTGTGCTTACTACAGTTAGGGAGAACCAGAAGACAGGAGTAGAGTCAGAAGAAAGTCTTAACTTAAAGGACATTCTCACTGCCAAGCAGAGGGACAGATGCTGAAAAGAGTGTACAAAAACATATCTGAACCAAACATGAAAAAAAAAAATATACGAAAAGCTTTGAATTTATGTCATCAACTAAAGAACAAAAATCCAAATGGCAGGAAAAGAGAAAAGGAATACACCTGCACTTATTAGTGTAAGAGGGAAACCGCTAGTCTTTCTCGCCTTCTTATCTACCCAAGCCTGGCAGTGCCAAGATGAACTGGGCAGCCTGAAATTCGTCCAAGGTTCATGAGTCACTCAGCACTAGCTTTTAAGTGATTTTGCTTAAGAAAACATATTTTGGAGTCGTTTCCAGTACAACTAAGGAATGATGACTGACAAGCGGAACCTTGGTTCTAACCCCACGAATGGGACAAAATCTATTTCTGAGGCTACAATGCCTTGTCTGTGTGAATTGTAAGCTGCCTTCTTTATTATTCTTTTCTAAATTATACACATTTTAAAACTGGAATCCAAGGTACTGCTATGATGTGGGAATACAATGTGGAATAATTAATGAAGGCAACACAGTAATCACCTCAAATCCTTAACAATTTTGGTATGAGAACATTTGAAATTTACTTTTGGTAATTTGGGAGTGTACAATTCTCTTATGATTAGCTGCATTTGGCATGCTGTGAAACAGAATTTGAAGATCTTTCTCTTCACTGAGACTTTTGGCCCTTAAATCATCTTCATCCCGTTCCCTAACTTCTTTCACTCTGAAATCACCATTCTCCCCTCTGGATCTGTCAGTCTGATTATTTTAGATGCCAAAGATGAGAGGCTGGATGGAATGCTTGACATTCTGTGTTGAGCTTATTTGCCTTGGACCCACATTCTGTTTTTCCATCACATTGTAACAAAAGGGAGGATATATTTTATATTTTATAGTTGACTAGCATTCACAGTGTATGCGCACTTTTTTTTATCCATTCATATATTGACGGTCACTTATGCTGATCCCATAAGTTGGGTGGTGTGAGAAGTAGTAAAATGAGCGTGGCACTTTCAGCATGTCTTCAACAATCTGGTGTAAACGTGTTGAGTGAATATCCAGAGGTAAGTTTGTTTGATCACATGATAATTTCATATTGTTAATCTCTTGGCTATTTATTTATATACATGCATGCACACACAGTGCATACCATACTGTGTGTGTGTGTGTGTGTGTGTGTGTGTGTGTAAGTCAAAGAACAACTTGCTGGAATTGGTTTACTCCATCCATTGTGTGAATTCCTCGTCCCAAGGATGGCATTTAAGTCATCAGTTTTGGCAACAAGCACCTTTAGTGGCTGAGCCGTATCACTGGCTCATTAATCTAAGTTTTAAGATATTATTTGGAATAAAAAGATACTGTTTGGTGCTGAAGACTGATCCTAAGACCTTGCTCATGTCAGGTAAGGGCTGTACCTGACTACATGCCTACCTATACTTTTTCAAGGACTCTAGATAGTTACTCATGATACTGTTCCTGATTTGTGTTCCTAGCAACAGTATGCATGCCTTCCTTTTTCTCCACATCCTCAACAAGGTTTATCTTCCATTTAGCTTTTCAATAATGACTGTATTCAGATGACTGGTGGGTATGGGATATCTCATTGTCGCTTAAATTTACTGTCCACAAATAGTTATCGCCAAAGAGCTGTTGTTCATACTTGGACAGTCAGGTATCTTTTAAAAGAAAAAAAAAATATGTATTTAGTTAAAGAATATTTTTCTTTTCTCTTCTCTCCCCATAAATTTTCTGAAGCCCTTATATTTTGTGGTAATCAATGCTTTAGTGCATAATATACCTTGCCAATATTCTGTTTCAGCTACAAGCTCTCTCTATCAACAATTTTGTCCGGGGAAGTTTTAATTTAGATGTGGTCATATTTTTCTTGCTTACTTATGCTGTCTATAGATTTTGAATCAAATTTAAATAAAAAACACTTTGTCTAGACTAATAGTATGTAATAATACCATTATGCTTTCTTCACAGTGTTTAACCTCATGTTCAAATATTTAATCGACTTTTGTTTTCACTAGAGGTAGAGTCTAATTTCATTCTACTGCTTTCTTACTTAGGGTTTTAACTCTGTGAAGAGACATCATGACCAAGGCAACTCTTATAAAGAAAAACATTTAATTGGGGCTGGCTCACAGTTTCAAAGGTTTAGTCCATTATCATGGCAGGAAACATGGCAGCATGCAGCAGACATGGTGCTAGAAAAGGGGCTGAGAGTTCTCTTTCTTGATTTGCAGGCAGTAAGAAGAGCCTGTGTGCCATATTGGGTGCAGGTTGAGCATAGGAGACCTCAAAGCCCACTCTCACAGCGACACACCTCCTCCAACAAGGCCACACTTCCTAACAGTGCCACTCCCTATGGGCCACACATTTAAACACATGAGTCTATGGCGGCCAAACCTATTCAAACCACCACAGCTGTCTTTTTTTTTTTTTGTATAATTCTTGGCAATTGCCAAAACTCCACCGAAGCTGTCCACATGCAGCTTCATTCCTGGGCTTTATTGTCCCCCATCTGTTGATGTGTCTGTTTTATCAGCATTCAGATGTCTAATTCCTATAATTATTATTTAATCATGTTTTGGTATATTTTAAGATCAGTCAGTATAGCTTTGAAACACAACAGTGTTTTCCTTGTCTGTGTTCATGACTGCCTTGGAAATTTAGAAATTATTTTTACGTGTGACTTCTTATGAATTTTAGGGTTTCTCTCATTTCTATGAAAAAAATTTATTGCAGTTTTAATTGATGTGACAGCAAATCTGTAGCTCACTTCAGATAGTGTTTTAATATTCATCTGTCAATTAACAAGGCTATTTTTCCATTTATTTCACTTCAGTTTCTTCCAAAAATGTTTTATATTCTTCAAGAAGCAAGCTTTTATATCACAGGTTAACTTAATTACCAGTTTATTTAATTCTGTAGTTATTGTAAATGTAATTTCTTTTTTAGAAAGTTCATTTTTGTTGTTTATCAGTCCTATCAACTATTGTGTGCTTATTTTGTGTCCTGAAACTTTGTTTCATTTGTTTATTATTTCTATCAAATTTACAGTGATACACCTAGGACTTTCTGAACATAAAATTATGTTATCCGCCAACAGGATCAACTTCGTTTTTTAACTTTCTATGGGAATATACTTTATTTGTTCCCTTGCCTTCATATATGTGTACTTTCTTGAATAGAAATGGCAAAAATGGGCATCCTTGCCTTGCTACAAATCTTAAGGGACCTTCAGTTTTTCAGCATTGAGTATAATGTTAACACTCAAAGTCTCATATTTGGCCTCTCTTTTGTTGAGAGATACATTCTTTCTACACATAATTTTGTGAACATTTCCACTGTGAAAGGATGCTGAATTTTGCCAAAGGACTTTTGGTTTTTATTATACAATGAAATGACCCTGTGGGTTTCTTGTCTTTTGTTGTGTTAAAAGGTTAAATCATGTTTATTGATTTGCATACATTGAACCATCTTTGTATCTCAGAGTTGAATAAACACATCACTGAATTCAATCATTTTAGTGTTTTTTGTTGGGATGTTTTGCATCTGTATTCATCAAGAACACTGGCCTGTAATTCTCTTTTCTCGAAATATTCTTATTTGCCTTTGATATCAGATTCATACTGGCCTTGGACAAGAGTACAGATATTTCTGCCTCTTTAATTTTTGAAATTCTAAAAATGATTGCTATTCTTTCTTAAATGTTTCATAGAATTCAGTGGTAAAGCCAAGCAGTTTCCAGGCTTTCCTTTAAACACTACTTTGTTTAAATTTTTTCTTTTAATTGGAGACAAAGGAGCCAGACTGAACTCAGACTCAGTAAGTCTCGCTGACGTCAAACCCTGATCTTTACTGCTGGGACTGTAGTGATGTGGTACCACAAACAGCCTTAATCTCGGGCTCAAACTCCTGGCTCATCCTTCTGTTTAGATTTTCTATTCCTTCATATGTGTCCAAGAATCAGCCTATTTTTTCCAAAGTGTCTGTCCAATTTATTGGTGTGTAATTGTTCAGACTGTATTACAGTCTTTATTTCCTTGGCATAAGTCATTAGTCCCCAGTTTTGTTCTGTTTTTTAATTAAAAGTTTGCTATTTTTTCCCTCAAAATTTTTTTTCATTAAGTTGATCTTCTCCCATACCTTTTCAGTGTATACTTAATGTCTAATCACTAATATTCCTGTCCTGCTAACTTCAGACTGAGTTTCTTCTTTTTATTTTTAGTCATTAATATGTACTGTTAAAATGTTAGCTGTAATCCATTCTCTTTTTGATACACCTGTTCCTCTTTGCATTGCTTTTGTTAGCTGAGCATAGGGGTTTATACCTTTAACCTAGCACTCAAGAGGCTGAAGAGAGAGATTTCCAAGTTTGAGGTTAGCCTGAGCTGCATAATTCCAGGGTAGCCTGGACCAGATGACAAAATCCTGCTTCACAAAACCAGAGACAGAGGTAGAGGGAGGGAGATGGGAAACCCGCTATAATTTCAGTTGTGTGTCTCTTTTCATTTTTTCTTATTTTTCCATTTTATCATTAACACACATACACATTAAAACTGCAGGTCCATAGAAATCCTCCTTATCTGAGGTTGTGCCAAATGAGGAGAGGGTGAGGGTGAGGGTGAGGCGCCTCATGACTTCTAATCCAGATCCCAGTGCCTTCACAGACCACTCGAAGACTTGAGAGTCTGGCGTTTCTGCAAGTGTTCGAGGCTGCAGCGGGCTGCTGCTGCAGCTGGAGATTTTTTCTTCACCCTTTTCATCATGTCACTATTCTCAATTAAGTTTTCAGTCAAGAAAAACAAAACCAACAACCAAAAGCCGTTCATTGAACCTCGCCTGTTTAAACACGCAGCAGCCTCCTTCCAGGGAAAGCAGACAAAGAAACCTCAAAAGCCACCTTCATTGTCTAGAGAGATGGTTCTGCAGTTACGAACAAATGCAGCTCCTTCAGGGGACCCAAGCTGGCTTCCAGCACCCTTACCAGATGACGTGACTAACGTGAACTCCAACACCAAGAGATAAAATTCCCACCCTGTCCCCTGAGGGCACTGTGCAATCACACTTAGGTACATAACTAAAAACAAAACAAGCCCTTAAAAATAAAAGCCAACAAGAAGGGTGTCCCCACTTAGCTTTCGTGTTTCTCATTGTTTACCACATTTCTTTCCAGCTTCCAAGGAACCATTTCTTTCAGATGCTTCAGTTCCGACTTGCCTGGCTATGCAGGAGCTGGCAGGACCGACCACGTGTTATGTTGTGTCCACCCTTAGGGGCTGTTAGGGTCCCGACAACACGACAACACCCAATGTCAGTGCCTGCGTCCTGCGACATCACCTGGGCCAGGTGCTTCAGATATCACTGGTCTGCCCCTCCCTCCCGTCCTCTCTCTCTTGCCCTTGCTGTTTTGGTCCCTCTCCGCTTTCTTTGTCCGGGTGTCCTCCCTCCGCCAATGCTCCTCCCCAATTTGCCCTCATGGCTCACTCAGGCCCTAACTCTCTTCTGCTTTCCTCCGGAATGAACTCTTTCATAAAAGATCCGTTGTGTGTATGGCATCATTTTTAATTAAACACTAACACCACGAGACTCCTGAAGTGCACCCCTCAGGTCCTTACCCATGCTGCAGTCTGTGACTGGGAACTCAGTTTCCTCCTCTTTCATCTATAACAGGGTTAGCTTGGAGAGAAAAAGACTTGTCTCCTTTCTGATTTTTTTTTCCTCTGTTCAGTTTTGCTTTCAATGTACAACTCAAAGAGAAGGGTAAAACGAGTAAAAAAAATAAGATATGTAACTGAGTCAGTGAGATGGCTCAGTGCGTAAAGGCTCTTGCCACAAAACCTGGCAGCCTCAGCTCCATCTCCAGAACCCTCTGGAAAGTAGAAAAAGAAAAGTGACTGCCTGACTTTGTGCCCTGACCGCTCCTCCCCCTCCCCCCGAAACCTCCTCCTTGTGCACCTGCACTGTGGCCCATTTGCCCACCCAAATCATGCACTCTCACGCGACACTAATGAATAATGAACATTTTAAAATAAAAACCCATCTACACGACTTCTTCCATGTTAGAAGAGCCAATCATTGTCAGTTTAGCCTACAATATTCTAAATTTTAAAACGATGCAACGTTTCACAGCTTTATGTTTCTTTTTCAAGGAAATTAATCTTTGTCAAAATTCTAGCTCACTGAAGTCTTTGACAACTACTTTGTCAACAAAACAACAACTTTGACTGAACTCCAGCGCTTTTATATATTTACTTGGAGTTTTTCTCTAATGATTTCTTAGCTATTTGTTTACAAAGAGACTGTAATTTGATGATTGTGAATCTTGTGGAGTGATTTGCTCAGGACAGATAATTAAGTAAGCTCCTTTGAAACATAAGTAAATATTGTGGTTAGATGTAGTTTCTATTGCTGCCATCTTCAGTGTATTCAGTATCTTGCAGAAGCATAGTTTCAATGGAATTGACACTGTTGGAGGGGCTTGGGAGATGGCTCATTGGTAAAGTGCCTGCTTGGCTAGTATGAGGCCCTGAATTCAGATACTCAGTACCCATGTATGAAAAACTCGGTTTGGTGGCACAGACTTGGAAGCCCAGTGTTTGGAAGGCAGATAAAGTAGGTCAGCCAGTCTAATGAATAAGTTCAGTGGGAGAGAAATCCTGTTAAAAAAAAAAAACAAACAAAAGGTGGAGAATTGTTAAGGAAATGCCTGTTGTCTGTGTCCTGCCTTTGCATATTCACTCACAGACACATTTGAGCACACATGAATATGTCCATATGCCACAAACATACACAAAAGATTCTAAAGACACCCATAATAGCTAATTGTTCAACATTCTCTGTTTTATTTTATACATGTTATTTCATTTTGTTACTGAATAAGACAGACATAAAACATACCGATATTTTTATTCCTACAATTACTCACTTGTGTAACAGTGGCAACAATGGACATTTTTATTTAAGGGGATTTATTCGTCCTACATCGTACATTGATTTATTAGCCAGAATTATAATAAAAGACCACTAAAAAACAATTTGAACATAATGGAGATTAACTGATTCCATTTCTGAATAATGTCAGAGTGAGGGCTCCCGTCAGAATGCTGGTAGAGTGCACTCTCCAATTTAAACAGTGATCACTTGGGACTTGGGACAGTCCTGGTGATTTAGTATAAATAACCAGGAGAGCTATTTGTATATAAAATAAATCCACTTTAATTATATTCTCAGCTCAACAAATTGTGCATCATTTTTTCACATATTTGGCAAATTCCATGTCTCAGAGAACCAAACAAATGCAAAAGGCAGCCGTTGGAATTTTCATTAGGCTCAGGACAAGTCTTGCTTTATTCTGCTATTTATTATAAGTTTCATTCTTGCCCTCCTATAGGGAGATTCCTCAGAGACATCACCACCCCTCCCTTTTAATCACCAGTTTGCAGAGTCCCTGGGGCTATTCCTGGCATGTCTGTTGCATAATGGGAAACTCCTTGGAGTAAGTTGCTCCTGAGGTTAAGATCTGAGCCATGTGAGCGGCATGGAGAGAAAGGCTGATGTAGGTCTCAACTCTGCAATTTGCTAGCTGTGTGAGCACTGGAAAGTTACTCACTATGGGCTGTGGCTAAGAATAGCTCCTAGAGAGCAGCATTCCAATAAGTATTGAGAAACTCTTTTATTAAAATGCAGTTAGAAGAGTACCGAATGTATGGTCTTGAATGCTTACTAAATGTTACCAATAATTAAACAACTGAGGAGCAACTGGAGAAAAAAAAGAAGAATTACAAGCTGAAGTTTATAACTTTTGAACCTGTTCTGTGTTATTCTTAATTAAAATATGTGCTCAATATTAATTTTAAGCATATACTCTGAATATTCTCTCTCATGTTATTTCTGGACTTTAGAAGACAGCCTTTTTTTAGTGCTACAAAGTTCTTTCAGAAATAATTATTTTTCTTAGAATTTTTTTTAATTTACAGACAATTTTGTAAGACAACAAATAAAGTGGCAGGCATTTTTTTTTTTTTTACTATAATCAAAACTTCATTCCTACAAAGTGAAATATTATTAAATGCTTCCTAAGAAGACATTAAAAATAAAATGTTCTCTCTCCATGGTCTAGAGGTAGGCATGGCTGAGCCCAAAGTGGAACCCTGTGTGTCCAATTTCTATGGTATCTTTTTTAAAAAATTATTATTATAAGCAAAACTTCATTCCTGCAAAATGAAATATTTTTAAATGCTTCCTAAGAAGAAAATAAAAGTAAAAATGTTCTCCTTTGTGTAGAGGCAGGCATGGCTGAGCTCCAAAGTGGAGCCCTGTGTGTCCCCTTACTGTGCTCAGGCTGTGCCCAGAGTTAGGTCACTTAACCTGACCCTACCTTCAGTCTGAGAGTCCAGGTACACCGAGCTCTCACTGCGATTTCCCATCCAGGACAAAGCGTTATTTATTTATTTTTCTGTCTTTGGTTTAGCTAATCCTGCAGAAATGACCAGACTTCAATTTAAACAAGAGTAACCTCACTTTAGCCTAAGATCTCAGCACATGCTGTAAACAAGCTTTTACCTGAGAGTCCTGCAATGGCTCAACCACTTTAAAAAAAATGGTTCCCATATAGCTATTAGTTCTCTACAATTTGTTCCATTAGCCAGGGCCTGGGAGAGGATACAAATATTTAATAAACTAAAACCACAAAGTGCAATAGTGTTTCTGAGTTTTTTCTTCATCCTCATCATCACTATTATTGTGTCTTCCAAAAGTCTTTCCAGACATATTCTTTTCCTAATCCCTTGCTATGAAATTTCAACTTGCTGAATATGGTGTGTATATGAGCATTCTCCTTGAATATGAGCATTCTCCTTTCTGAGAATCAAGGTTTACATCTCTGGGAGCAATCCTGCCCTTTGATAATGGTCGATGCAGAGGAACTTAGGTCCTAAAAACAGGCAGTATGTTCAGGAGCCTTTAGTGGGTCACACTGCATTAGCACTCGCATTGTAACACCACACTTCCTTGAATGAAGAAAAACATCAGGAAAATATTTTCTCTGCATGCATCAGAATCTGAATATTTTAATACTTTATTTTGAAGACAGTCTCTTTGGACTTTCAGAGAAGTCATCGTATCTGAAGTTACTTCTCCTTGACCTAGGAAACCTCATGCCATTCTTCTCCAACATTTGTTTTTGGCACTGCTTATAAGCAAGGGAGGATAGTGGAAGGTCACGGAGGAGAAGGGAATGAAGGAAAGACAGCCAGCTATGATACGTGACACACTCTACATTTTCCAGTAGCCATTCTTTCCCAAAGTGTTAGCTAACCACTTACCCTTGTTCCTTTCAAAAAGTCCTACTTTGAAAGTTGCCTCTCAAGAATTGACTTTTCCCCAGTCTTAATGATTACAATTTCCCACCATTTCTAAAAAACAAAGCTCTGTTTAGATATCGAGTTACTAGATTCAGGATGAGAGATTCCACTGTGCTTTAAAGCAACAGTTTCTGAGGCTGAAAAGATGGTTTCACTATTCAGAGCATTTGTTGCTCTTGCAGAGGACCAGAGCTCAGTCCTCAGCCTCTGAAGATGTTTGGGCACACACACACACACACACACACACACACACACACACACACACACGAAAAATCTTCAAAAACATTTTAAAAAGAATAATAAATGTTAAAGATTTATATAAATCTGTATTATTCAGTCAATCATGTTTTTCTCCTTTATATTCATTGATCAGCCAAGAAGTCTTTACAAAGCAAAACAGGTACCTGTTTTATTGACACTTTGGTTCATTATGCTTCATGTGGATAATGAAATGAACTAATAAAAACAACTCTGGCGATCATAAAGCATCGTGTGAGGTATTTTTAAGGTTTAGTCAGTGAAAGCAACACAGACAACATCATACTGCCTGTTTGTTCTATTATTCATTCGTTATTCATTCATTCAACAGTTATTCAGTGTGAGCCTGTGGTTACTTTTTATTTAGTTTAGCTCATTATGGAAGAAGACCCAGTATCCCACCCTCACCCTCTCTAGGGTCCCTTACTGCAATTAGATCCAGGAGTTTCCTGTTCTCTACTTTCTTCTCCATGTCTTAGCTATGTATTGACAATAAATTATTTAAAACTCTCTATCTGTACTTTTTGCACTTGAAAGCATTTCTGTTTTCATTACACCAAGTCCAGCTACATGAAAGAATAAAGTTTGGTGCTCTCTTTCCTCCTTTTTGTAAACCCCACCTCAGTAAAAACAGTCTTGCCAAGCATGAGAGAATACAACCAGACTAAACTACGTTCACTTACAACTCAAGAATAGTTTTTCTCCTCACTTCCTTCTACCTTTGCATTATTCATGACAACAAAGACTCCATAAGAAATTCATGCCACAAATGAACTTAAGATGAACTACTTAATTTCATGTTTTATTTTTTTTAAGATTACCTGTTTTACTTTAAATCAGCACAGAACAGAAATAATATAAATTAACATGACTTTTCTTGGGGCCTGAATCAAGAAGATATCAATCAACATGTTACCCAAAGCATGTTTGGGGAATATGAGGTCAAAATATATGATGATAAATGTAGCTTTTACTGCAAAGTCTTACTATGCTGAATTTTTTTTTTATTTTCTTCTGGAGTTGTTTTGGCTCACTCATTGCTTTCTTTTCCCCTTTCTCTACAACCTCTCCAGCATGTGATATCTCTTGATTTTTTATCTTAGCCATTCTGATGGGTGGAAGGTGAAATCTTAGGGTTGTTTTGATTTGCATTTCCCTGATGGCTAATGACGTTGACCATTTCTTTAAGTGTTGCTCTGCCATTTGATATTCCTCTGTCGAGAATTCTCTGTTTAGCTCTGTTCCCCATTTTTTATTTGGATTACTTGATTTTTTGCTGTTTAACTTCTTTAGTTCTTTATATATACTGAATATTAGCCCTCTGTCAGATATAGGGTTGGTGAAGATCCTTTCCCAATCTGTAGGCTGTCTTTTTGTTCTAAGGACAGTGTCCTTTGCTTTACAGAAGCTTCTCAGTTTCATGAGGTCCCATTTATTGATTGTTGCTCTTAGAGCCTGTGCTGTTGGTGTTCTGTTCAGGAAGTTGTCCCCTGTGCCAATGAGTTCTAGGGTATTCCCCACTTTTTTTTCTAGCCGATTTAATGTGTCTGGTTTTATGTTGAGGTCTTTGATCCACTTGGACTTCAGTTTTGTGCAGGGTGATAATTATGGATCTATTTGCATTTTTCTACATGTAGACATCCAGTTAGACTAGAACCATTTGTTGAAGATGCTATCTTTTTTCCATTGTATGGTTTTGGCATCTTTGTCAAAGATCAGGTGTCCATAAGTGTGTGGGTTTATTTCTGGGTCTTCTGTTCGGTTCCATTGATCCACCATTCTGTTTCTATGCCAGTACCATGCAGTTTTTATAACTGTTGCTATATAGTACAGCTTGAGATCAGGGATGGAGATGCCTCCAGAAGATCTTTTATTGTAGAGAATAATTTCATGTTTTAAAATACATGAAATTGTTAGTCATTGCACTACACTGAAATGATGTCCTACAGTTGCTATTTATTTGGAGGAAAGAAGAAACAAAGCATTTCAGTTCAGCTAGGGAGGAAAAAGTAACTTGATTGTGGAGCTAATGCTTGCTTATGAGCTGTTGAATAAAGTAATATACAGAAAACACACAGGTGGTAACAAGAACAAAAAGGTGATATACTGTCTTGAAGAACCTCAGAAGGCACAGTGGAGTGTGTTTCTGTGAATTCTAGGGCTGGAAGGGCATAGTCTCTTGTGAGGAGCTAAAACCTGCCTTCATTTTAACAGAAAGGTGTTTCTCAGAATCACCTCACACACTGCATATATTTAAAGGTTATTTTTGTCTTTGACAAGTCTGAGAGGAATCTAAAATAGGCTGAGGCCTGAATGGACAAAAATACATATCTGGTCTTCTGATCCCAAGCACAAGGAAAATTATTCAAGCACCATGTTTTTATATGCCTAGGCACAATACGTGTATTGCTTTTGCCCTTTCTTAATGCAAATGTAACATGCATAGCATCCTACCTGTTTTCTATCCAGACACAGTGATGATTAATTTGGTTTGTAGAAATGCTGGAGTAGATTGCCAGACTCACCATGCCTATCACCAGCCACTGCATGCAGCATCTTGCTTTGAAGAGTTAAGGAGTGGGGTCTGTCCTTTTTCTAGTCTCGAATGTCAAGATTAAGCCAAAGTGGGGTGCCTGGGTTTCAGCATTTCTTCTGGAATAAAAAGATGGATTTGAAGCTGCCTTTCAGTTTTGTTTCAGGATTTTCCTGGTTTTGTTTCCATCATATCAGCCTCTAATATAGATTTTTGGAGCTCACCATTGATGAGCTCTAGTTACCTCAAAACACAGATATTTACATTTGTAGTCCTGGAAACTGACCATCATGATCTCTGCACAGAGTCAGCTCAGAGAGTGGCTTGCTGTCCAAGCCTGGCAACTTGGCTTCTATCCAAAAGACCCATGTAAAGATGGAAGAAAACAGCCAGCAAATGTTACTGGGTTGTCCTTTGGCCTTCATATTTGTATATAGAATAACTTTCGTTCTACAGAACTACAGTCTACAGGGATTAAGTAATATTCAGAGAAACAGATTACATTAAAAACTTGTAGAACTATCCAGGCACGGTGACATACCTCTGTAATCGCAGCACTCAGCCAGATGCAGGCAAATCTCTGTGAGTTTGAGGCCAGCCTGGTCTACAAAATGAATCCATGACAGCCAAAGCTACACAGAGAAAGCCTGTCAACAAACAAACAAACAAACAGAAAAACTTTGTAGAGCTATCTGAGTCTTCTTCTCCCTCTACAATAACCAGGATTTATATTCCCCTTCACAGTTATCCACAGGGGAAAAAATAAAGTCAACCCCAGAAATTACTTTCTGAAGGCTCCCCAGGAAACTCCTTTATCTAAATTTATTTGGAAAAAAAGCCTGGACATCACTGCCAAGTGATAAATCCGTTCTTTTCTACATAATGCTGATGTGATGATAAACAAAAAGATGGATATTGGCCAAGTGCTAATGGGATGGATACCGAGGGAGAAGTAGAGGGTGTTCTAGTTCGGTTTTCTACTGCTATGATAAACAACTACAATCCAAGCAACCTGGAGAAGAAAAGGTTGAGTTCATATTACTGGCTACCATTGAGGGAAGCCAGGACCGGAGGAGTTCAAGCAGAAACCCAGGGCAGAGAGCATGCAGGAATACTGCTTGCTCACATTCACTCACATGGCTCACTGCACACTCACATTCACCCTCCTTTTTTCAGACATCCCAGCCCCACCTGCCTAGGGATGGTCCAAACCACACTGCACCAAAACATCCTCCTCAGTTAGCAATCACAAAAATACCCCCTCCCACCCCAAAGACGTACCTACAGGCCTACCTACTGGAGGCAACTAAGAGGTATCTAGCGAGCTGGACACTTTGAGCAAATTTTTACTGAAGATGTTTTGCTAAGTGCTCTGTGAATTATGTTTTTTAATACTTATTTGTTGTTCCTTTGCCTTTGGAAACAGGGCCTTGCTTGGTATCACTGCAGGTTTCAGTATTCTTTCTTATTCAAAATAGTACAAGCTATATGGGTTAATGTTTTCAATGTACATAAATATAACAGAATTTTATCTTGCCAGTTGCATAACTGTTCCCTGCAAATTCCTTAATGAACCATTTTGAAAGTAAAACAAAAGGTTACGTGTTTGCCAAATTATCATATTAATTGATGTCATCATTATGACCAAACTGTCACTTAAAGCAAAATTATCTCTTCTAAAACATAAAAATAGATACACAATAAATATTCAAGACACAAATAGCATTCAATCCTACAGATCTTAGTCCAAATAATTGCTGAAAATCCTCAAAATAAGTTCCTGAAATTACACATGAACTGACATATCATGACTAGTATTTAAAAGTTGGAGTTTGGTAACATTTATTGCTTGTATTTTTATGTGTGTGTGGTGTGTAGCTACATAAGTTTATATACACCACATGCATTCAGTTATCTGTGGAGTCCAAAGGAAGACAGATGAAGCCTCTGGGGCTGGCGTTACAAAGGGGATTGATATGGGTGCTGAGAAAAAAACCCTTAAGAGTAGCAAATACTCATATACACTAAGCAATCTCTCCATACCCCTGTGCAGTTTAACATCAGTTTTTGAAGCTAGTTTAGAACTAATTTTTAAAAACTCAACTTATAACTAATTACTTTAATATGTACCATAGTGTTATGCCATACTAAACTGATAAGGTACGTAGATAATAACAGATAAGATAGATGGTAGACACATGAGAGATATATATGTATGTATGAACAAAATTCTTAGAAATGTGAGGCTTAACTACCAAATTGCTATCACAAGAGCCTTAAGATGGAATCTTGAGAGAAGCAGGTAAAAATGGCAAGTGAATAAAAAGAAAATGACACCAAGGAATTGTTTTTGAACTAAAGTGTGTGAGCTCTGTTCAACAGTATGAAGATGTTAAGTATATGCTGAAAAGTTACTGATACAACTCACAAGCAGTGATGCCGCCTTAAAAAGACATTTAATGGTTATTTTCTCAGCATTTGACAAGGCACTTCTCTCATTCTGACTTTTGAATCTTTTATCACCATTGCTTGTGAGGCATCCTAGAACAGTGAGTTCTAGTGCTGAACTCTGAGTCATGCAACTCTGCGTTCCCTGTATCATCAGTTACCACCACAGAACCTCTCCACAGGTCCTTGTTTTTTTCTTTGTAAGCCAATAACTATTTTCTAACTTACAAAATTATTAAAAAAAGACATGCAAAATATATCCTTTTCTCACGAAGGATGTCCTACCTAGTAACTCAAACGATAAACCTGAAGGTCCCTTTATGGCTTCCTTTTGCTCCGCTAATATCCTCTCACCTGTATGGCTTCATCTCAACACTGTAGTCCTCACCAGTGCTTGCTACGCGGCTTTCATCAATCATTTCTGATTGGCCACTCTCCATTTGTTCCTTTCCATCTCATTCTCTAAGAGAGTTAAGTTTCTAGGCTATGGAGTGAAATATGTCAACAACCCGGTGTGAACACACGTGGTGCTCATTCCTTCAGGATAAATTCTAACTGCTCAGCAGGGCTCCCCAGACATCCTGGTCCTTTGGCGTCCAACTTCAGGTATTTGTTTCCTGCATTACAGCCTTAAACTCTCATATTTACGTTTCTCTAGAAATTTAATGAGCTTCTTTGGTTTCCTTTTACTTACTTATTGAGAAAAGCTGAACTATGGACCCCAAGTGGGTAGTAAAATTACAGTTAGCTCAGGCCAGCCTTGAACTCCAGATCCGTCTGCCAGTCTCTGGAATAGTAAGATTCCAAGTTTGCATTGTTAAGTTTGGCTGCTTGATTTCTTGATTCCACAGTGTTTCCTAAATTTATTTTATTCTCAGCCCAGGATTCTGTTCTCTGTGAGCTAATTCCTTGCCTTCCATCTCTTCCCATCCCTACCCACTGCTAAGCTGCTCACTCTCACTTCTAGTTCCCACTGTAGCTTGCACAAACTTATTGTGTGATAGCACCCGGGGTCCTTTGTAACTCCTACTACTGAATTCAAGAGCTCTACCCTACTACCAGACAATGATCACAAAACAAATATTCTTTAAATCAGTGAGGTGACCGTTCAAAGGCTCTCAAACCATGCTTACCAGGGTGACTCATTAAAAGAAACATTAACAACAAATTATATGGTACTCTCTAGTAGCTGCTTCAAAAGATTTACAGATTTGTTCTTTTAAAATATTTCTTTTTCATATTTTTACAAGTAAATCTAGTATATGGCCTCCAGAGTCTTCCTCATCCTGAAGCCATTGTACAAAGTAGAAAAAACCTGGAGGGAAAAACAAATCTCTTGGAATGTATCAGCTTATCCGTAAAGTCCCCAAGAAATCTGATATATACATACAGCATACACAATTCTTTGTTGACTCTAAAGATCAGTGCTCTGGATGGCATTGTTAAAGTTCATCTGTCCCAGAGGTGTCATTACAAATATAGTAGCTTGGGTAGTCTTACTGGACTATCAACATACAGACGAACTCAAAACCTTCCGGACTTTTATCTTCCTTAAATTAAGAGTTTGGTGGCCTCGTTTTGACAGAGCTTATCTGTGGTGGTATCACTAAGAATGGCCCGAAGGGGCTCATGTTGGAATGCTTAGTCCCAAATTGTTGGACTGTTTAGGAAGGATTCGGAGGTGTGACATTTTGGGAGTAGGTATGTCAAAAGGGGTGGGTTTTGAAAGTTGCAACAGTCAGTGTTCTGTCTCTCCTCTAACTTTTGGATCAGAATGCTTACAGCTGTCAGCTATTCTGCAGTGTGCTGCCTGCCTGCCTGCTTTCATGATACTAATAAACTCACCCTCTAAAACTGTAAGTCTCCAATTAAATGCTTTCTTTTGTAAGTTGCCTTGGTTGTGATGTTTTGTCATAAGAAACGACACTATCTGATCTCTTACTTTTCAAGCGTAGTTTACTACAGGCCACATTATGTTTTTCTAAGATGTGGTGATTTCTATGTCAGAGGTGATGAATTCCTTTCAAAACCAGTCCCAGCCCACTGCATTAGGCAAAAATAAATGAACAAACAAGCAAATCTCCATCCCAGGCAGAGTGTGAAAAACTACAACACTGACAAAGGAACTGAGAGTAGAATACTGGGTACCAGAGGCTGGGGGAGAGTAAGAGGTGGGGAAAAGGACAGGTTGATCACCCTGACTTGGAGTATAGACATGAGCAAAAGGTTCTGGGGTGCTTATAGATAACTATCATTACTGTACACTGTGAAAAGGTAGCAGGAAGGATCCCAAATGTTTTCATCATAAAGAAATAATAAATGAAAAGGAGTCAGTCAGAACCAAACTCAACCATTACACAAAGTAGAAGTGTGTTGATACAGCACTCCATGCCCTATAAATATGTACAACTTTATATATCACTTAAATGTAAATATTCATAAACAGAACAGGAGGAGGAGGATGGTGAGGAGGAAGAGAAGTGAAACCATGTTTCATTGGTCTAAGCCAGTTTTGAGAAGCAACTGACCTGGATTCTATGGTAACATAGGTTTATGCTGCCCTAGAAATACCTTCCAGTCACTAAACAGCCTGCCAGCTGGACTTCTATAATGTTCTGCAGTCAGCACATACAAAGTTTTATACTCAGAAACACAAAGGAGAGTCCCAGGGTGATAGTCAGCTGGTGATCAAGTGGCTATCTCTTAAATACCCTTCCTGTGTTAGGCACAGGAATTCATTAACAGTTCTAGCCCTGGAAGGTAAATCTCCAGAAAGGGACATCTGTACTGTTTCTCAGATGATGACCTTAACAGTGGAAGGTCACACATCAACAGCTGGCCTTTTCTTATGACCCATGTCACATTTACAGACAGAAATTTAACTTATTTAAGTCTTTTCTGTATGTCCACACTGCTAGCCGTGGTGTCTTAAGTCCAGGTACCTTCACGTGGAAAGACCTTTACCCAGAAGTTGTGTAGCTAGCACAGTTGGATACATTTTTTTGTAAGGAAAATCTGCCTATGTTGCTCGACTTTAACACTTTATGAAACTGTATGAGTTGCACATAGCTGTGTACATCTGTGGGAACAGATGTTTTCAGAGATCCTTCTTGTAGTTTGTTTTTATCAACCAAACTTGACCCAGCATTAACTTAACCATGTTAATGCTTTGCAGTCATTTACAGCTATGTATTCTGCTTCTATACTGTGGACTCAGCCTGTTTATGAGCTGAACTTGAGAAAAAACCAATTCAATCAATCCTACTGTACTTTAGACTCTGAATATTATTAACTCCTAAAAGTTAAGCTGAGAACATATACTTTGCTCTCTCTGTGAACCATTCTTGCCTGATTCAGAACATACCTGTGTTTAAGACAATGCTGATCACTCACTGTAAGCACCAAGTGGCAATTCCTCCACCCCAACAATGTTGAAAACAATCTGTGTGTATAGGTTGATATCTGCTTGTGGCTTTGTGTGCTGTTTTGGGTCAATAGTGTGAGAAGAACTGTTCCCTCCATTGAGAGATTCCTGTAAAAGATCCATTAAAACAAAAAAAAAAAAATCCCTTACTCCCTTTTCATACTATATTTTCTGTGCCTTTGCTCAAAGAAGATGTCTTTGCTCAGATTGGAGCAAACAGATCAGAATTCTTCTGAACAACCAGGCTCACTCTTAGGTAATGATACCAAGGGTTAATTTTTTTTTCTTTTTTTTAATGTGTCAACAGTTTACACATCTTTTTCACCAAAGTTACACCTTAGCTGAACAAGCTCAAGAGCCGCCTCACTGCCCTCACCTTCATTTCTGTTCTTCTAGAAGTTCTCTGATTTCTTGTACTCTAAATCTTTTCCTTGTCCCCCCTACATTTCTCCTTCCTCTGTCTGTGAATGTCCACAGACTCTGAGAACTTGCATAAATTTTATCTTTTACTACAGTCTCCCTATGGCAAGTTCTATACAGTGGAGAAAGGTGACCAAATTCATCAAGCTGAAGTTGGTATCCCTTTCCTGTAAGAATGACTTCCAATTTGCAATCTAGAATTAAGTTCCCTTCAGGAAGAAACTTCCATGCTGGGCATTCTTAGATGTCTTGAGATGTCAAATATTTCTTCTGCTTCTCGCTGTACTTACTCAAAATCTATCTACCTCCCACCCCTTCCCTCAGCCCATCTTAAACCCAGCCTTGTTTCTTAATATTGTTCCTAAAGTATTCCTTCTTTCTCCTCCCCCCCTTTCTGTCTCTATTAATGTCTTTCTGCATCAATCCATATAGTGTTATTTTAGTTCCCTAAAAAAAGGGGAACAGGGACTGTCTCTGACATGAACTCAGTGGTTGGCTCTTTGACCTTCCCTCCCCACCCCCGAGAGAGGAGGAGCCTTGCTAGGCCACATTGCAGCCAATCCTGATGAGACCTGATAAACTAGGGTCAGATGGAAGGGGAGGAGAACCTCCCCTATCAGTGGACTTAGAGAGGGGCAGGGAGGAGATGAGGGAGGGAGTGTGGGATTGGGAGGGAATGAGGAAGGGGGCTACAGCTGGGATACAAAGTAAATAAACTGTAATTATTATAAAAAATAAAATTTAAAAACAAAAACAAAACAAAACCCCATAGAAAATGTATCTGTATGGGAGGATCAGAGGAGTTGAGGAAAAGAAGTAGGGGAATACAGTCAAGATGCACTGCATAAAATTGAACAAAAACTATTTTAAAAAGTTTAACTCAGTTGTTTTCCAAACTGTCTCACATTATTATTGTACAAATGTGGCAAAAAAATTTTAGAGAAAAGGCAGGTTATTCAATAAATGGTTAGAAAATCAAGTATTCACAGACAGAAGATCTGAATTAGATCTCTTTATGCTGTATGAAAATCATCTCAAAATGGACCAAAGGCCTTCCTAGGAAACATTAAATTGCTAGGAGATCCCAAGGGAGATGATTCAAGATACTGGCATTGCCTGAGATTTCCTGAACAGGACTCTTAACATAGTTCAGAAGACACAAGTTAAGAACTGACATTTGGGACTGTATCAACTTATAAAGCTTTAACACAGCAAAAGAAACAACAGAAACGAGAGGCTACCTATAGAATGGGAGAGAATATTGGCCAGCCATTCATCCTACAGTGTTCTCGCATGCAGAATCTCTAAAGAACCCAAGCTGGGAGTACAGCTCAATGCCAGGAGGTTTGCTTGGCACTCAGAGAGCCTTGGGTTAGAATTTGCTACCCCTAGCACACAGCTGAGGAACAGAGGGAGAAGGGAAAACAAAAGGAGGGAAGAATGAAGTGAGAAAATTGAACAACCTATGAATAGATTATCAAAAACATACAAAGCACCAACATATACACAAAAGGATTCAAAATCTTTAGCTACAAGGGAAAAACCACAAAAGGAATGCAAGTCAAAGCTAACCTGAGGGTCCATCTCAGTCTAGTAAGAATGGCTTTATCAGAAAGGAAAAAAAAAGGGGGGGGGGGCAAAGAGATGCCTCAATGAGTTAAGGTGCTTCCAAAACAAGCCTCATTCAGTTCCTGCTACCTGCATAAATGTGGACAGAGATCTGACTCCATAAAGTTGTCTTCTGATCCGTACATATGTATTCCCACACAGGTTTAATTTTAAAGAAAAAAAGACCTACCGAACCAACACAAAACAAAACAACAAATGAAAAATTCTGGCAAGGATGTGAGGGGTAAAGAAATCCTTAGGATTTGTGTGTTGTATGTGTGGTGGTGAGGGAGGGAGGTGGAGGTAAGGAGAGAGAGAAGGTAGATTAGTGAAGCTACTATGGAAAACAATAGCTCCCTCAATACAGTAAGACATATCATAGGTAGATTAGAATACAAGGCCAGGGGACTAGGAACACCTGTACATACATGGTTACTGAAGCACTATTCCCAAGACTGTAAAATTGGTCTATGTGTCTATCAATTGATAAAAGGATAAAAAAAATAGACAGATATATAACAGAGTAGCATTCAACAAGAACAAAAATAGATCATTTTGGAGAAAAATGGAATGAAGTAGGGGTCACTATGCTGAGAGGTAGATGCTTTCCCCTGCCTCCAATGTGAAGCTAGGGAGAAAAAAAAGAAAAAAGATCTGAAAGTAGATTAGAAACTTGTAAGAAGTAACAAGGAAGAGGGGAAGGTAAAGATAGAAATAGGACAATACAAAGTATCAATATGTAAATGGAAGTTAATATGTACAGGTGATAGGCACAATTATAACAATTTTGAAGATTTATACATTGTCAGCTTTAGAAACATTCTTGTATGTTACTCCTTCTCTAAGAACCTCATGAATTCTGTTTCTTATCCTTTCTCACTCAAAACAAGTTGACCCTTGTCAAATTTGTAATACATGCATTTAAAGAGTTTCTGAAAGATTGGATAAGAAAAGCCATATGTTGGGACCTACAGACCACACAAAAGAACAGTGGTTGCTTATGGACTAATAATTATCTTCTTAGAATGATGAGCTATCTCTGAGACACATATCTTAGTTACTGTTTGATTGTGGTAAAAGAAATGCATGACCAAGGCAACTCTAATAAAAGAAAGTGTTGAATCAGAGTTTGCATACATCATCTCTGAAGGTTGAGAGACAGAAAGGGAGGGAAGAAGGGAAGAGATTCAACAAGGCTATACCTACTCCAACAAGCACACATCACCTAATTCTTCCCAAATAGTTCCATTAACTGGACTCAAAGCATTCAGTTCAAACATATGAGGGTCATTCTTATTCAAATTATCACAACATCCTACCATGAATTTCTGCCAACCATCCTGACAACACTTTCCAATATGCTGTGGGGCTTTCGTACAGATAATATTCCATGAAGAAAAAATTATACAAAAAGCAATATACTCTACAACTTATACACCAGATTGAACCATACAAAAATGCCACTCTATAGTTAGTTTTGTATGGTTCAAAGTAACCGTATTGGAAAACATTAACAAAATTAATGGCTTCACCCATTTCTGCGCAAAACTTGTAAACTGAATTCATTTGAACCTGTACTATTACCAACAAATACAGCAATTATATTATAAATAGCCAAAATCTAAAGCATTAAAATTATCTACATCAAATGAATCATACAGAGACAGCTTCCATAATTGAATCTGATGGTGCCAAATCATGTCTGAAACAAAATACTGCATGATACATCACCAGATATTTTCAAGAGCTGTTGGGGGGAGAAAGAACAAATGCTCCCCAGCACTCCTGTGTGTCATAGAAGCACACATGAAAGCGTTAGAGCGGTATGCTAACAGGTTTTGCCCAATGACTGGCAATTAGTACCGAGAACATTTTAGTCCCTCTCTACCATCATCACACTAGGATTGCCAACATCTATTTACCACATTTCAATGCGCAGTACCTGTTACTAGATTCTATCATTCTGTATCTGTTTCAGTTTGTTGCCTTTGGGGTCATATCTTCTTACAAAGAACATTTGGCTCCTCTCTTCTCTATATAAATAAAAGCTTTTATCACTTGAACAAGGTCAATTTTTTTTCTATTTGGGGGATAAGTAATGAGATGAACTATAAGGTACTACAATATAAAATGTATTTGCCTTTCATCAACCTTACAAAAGAAAAGTGAGAGGCAATGAACAATGGAGAAATGTCATGGTGAGGCTTTTTCAAATAATAAACATGCATAGAAACACAGAGCACACACAATGGTATTTTAAATTTTGTGCTTTCATTATTCCTTCACAAACTGATACACACATTTGTACCTTTCTCCAGTACACTCAGTAGTTCTACATGCCTAATTTACAAGAATTTAGGTACACCATGCAGACAAATATGATCTGATGTTATTGCTGCTAGAAGCTTAAAACAAGTATCTGTCAGAAAATGTTGAGTAGATAATATCGACCCTTGGTTTCAAGGATAGTACAGGGTATTCTTAATATCCCAGGAAACAACTGCACAGAATCTGGTCTGTTATCATATGCTAATTTATATTCACATATATGCAAATCAGGAAAGTCATGGTTACAAGACAATGAAATATGCTTTCCTTTAGAATCCTGAATGCATTAAGACAAAAACAGTTCCGCTTTAAACCTACCTGACAAGTATTTGTAAATAAGATTTTTGATATTTTACACAGCTCAAACTGCACTGAAAATTCTGTGTGTACACGCATGTGGATGGAGGCATGTTTCACAGGCTTTCTTTGATGGCAAACAGGCAGTGTCTGAGCATGTATTTTAGAAAAGTTCATTGTGTGAACATGTAGATGAATTCATTCTGCAAATGTCAAGTTTTGAATTTGAAAGACGCCTATTTAAGCATCAACTTATTGTCCCTGGCACATAATTAAAATCAGGTGTTCATAAGTGTGTGGATTTATTTCAGGGTCTTCTATTCGATTCCATTGATCCACCAGTAGGTTTCTATGCCAGTACCATGCAGCTTTTATTACTGTTGCACTATAGTACAGCTTGAGATCAGGGATGGAGATACTTCCAGAAGATCTTCTATTGCAGAGGATTGTTTTAGCAATTCTGAGTTTCTTGTTATTCTATATGAAGTTGAGAATTTTTATTTCAATGTCTGTAAAGAATTGTGTTGATAATTTGATGGGAATTGCATTGAATCTGTAGATTGCTTTTGGTAAAATGGCCATTTTTACTATGTTAATCCTGCCAAGCCATGATAACGGAAGATCTATTTTCTGCTTTGTTCTTCTAATTCTTTCTTCAGAGACTTGAAATTTTTTTCATACAAGTCTTTAACTTGCTTGGTTAGGGTCACACCAAGATGCTTTATGTCCTTTGTAGCTATTGTGAAGGGTGTTGTTTCCCAAATTTCTTTCTCAGCCCTTTTGTCTTTTGTATACTGGAGGGCTACTAATTTTTTTATTTTATATCCAGCAACTTTGCTGAAGGTATTTATCAGCTGTAGGAGTTACCTGGTAGAATTTTTGGGGTAATTCAGGTATACTATCATATCACCTGCAAATAGTGATACTTTGACCTCTTCCTTTCCTATTTGTATCCTCTTGATCTCCTTTAATTGTCCTATTGCTCTAGCAAGGATTTTAAGAACTATGTTGAAGAGATATGGAAAGAGTGGGCAGCCTTGCCTTGTCCCTGATTTCAATAGGACTGATTTAAGTTTCTCTCCGTTTAGTTTGATATTGGCTATAGGCTTGCTGTATATTGCCTTTACTATGTTTAGGTATGTGCCTTGTATCCCTGATCTCTCCAAGACTTTAAACATGAATGGATGCTAGATTTGGTCAAATGCTTTTTCAGCATCTCAGGAGATGATCATATGGTTTTTCTCCGTTTGTTTAATGGTGGATCACATCGATGGATTTCCGTATATTGAACCATTCCTGCATGCCTGGGATGAAGCCTACTTGGTCGTAGTGGATGATATCTTTGATGTGTCCTTGTACTCGGATTGCAAGTATTTTGTTGAGTATTTTTGCATCAATGTTCATAAGGGAGATTGGCCTGAAATTCTTTGTTGTATCTCTGTGAGGTGTAGGTATCAAGGTGACTGTGACTTCATAGAAGGAGTTTGCTAGTGCCAAAACCATTCAATGGAAAAAAGATAGCATCTTCAACAAGTAGTGTTGGTCTAACAGGATGTCTACATGTAGAAAAATGCAAATAGATCCATACTTATCACCCTGTACCAAACTAAAATCCAAGTGGATCAAAGACCTCAATATAAAATCAGACACACTAAACCTGTCAGAAGAGTGGGGAAAAGCCTTAAACTCATTGGCATAGAAGACAACTTCCTGAACAGAACACCAAGAGCATAGGCTCTAAGATCAACAATTAATAAATGGGACCTCATGAAACTGAAAAGCTTCTGTAAAGCAAAGTACACTGTCGTCAAAACAAAAAGACTGCCTACAGATTAGGAAAGGATCTTCACCAACCCTATATTTCACAAAGGGCTAATATCCAGTATATAAAAAGAACTCAAGAAGTTAAACAGCAACAAATTAAGTAATCCAATTAAAAAATTGGGGCACAGAGCTAAACAGAGAATTCTCAGTAGAGGAATACAGAATGGCAGAGAAACAAAGAAATGCTCAATATCCTTAGTCACCAGGGAAATGCAAATCAAAATATACCTGAGATTTCACCTTACACCCACCAGAATGTCTAAGATCAAAAATTCAAGTGACAGCACATGCTGGAGAGGATGCGGAGAAAGGGGAACCCTACTCCACTGCTGGTAGGACTGTAAACTTGTAAAACCACTTTGGAAATCCATCTGGTGCTTCATCAATTAGGAATAGCGCTTCCTCAAGATCCAGCTTTACCACTCCTAGACATATATCCAAAAGATGCTCAAGTATACAAACATGGTTGGGCATTTGCTCAACCATGTTTGTAGCAGCTTTATTTGTAATAGCCGGAAGCTGGAAACAACCCAGATGCCCCTCAATTGAGGAATGGATACAGAAATTGTGGTATTTCTACACAATGGAATATTACTCTGCAATTAAAAACAAGGAAATCATGAAATTTGCAGGCAAATGGTGGGGACTGGAAAAGATCATCCTGAGTGAGGTAACACAGACCCAGAAAGATACACAGGGTACATACTCATTCATAAGTAGATATTAGATATATAATGTAGGATAAACATACTAAAATCTGTACACCTAAAGAAACTAATCAAGGAGGACTCTGGCTACGATGCTCAATCCCATTCAGAAAGGCAAAGAAGATAGATATCAGAAGAGGGAGAAAACAGGAAACAGGACAGGAGCCTACCAGCAGGGTATCAGAACAGATGCTGAGACTTATAGCCAAACTTTGGGCAGAGTTCAGGGAATCTTATGAAAGAAGGCGGAGCTAGAAAGACCTGGAGGGGACAGGAGCTCCACAAGGAGAGCAACAGAACCAAAAAATTTGGGCAAGGGGTCCTGATGCAACTTGATGATCTGGGGAAAGAAAAACTCTCCTTTGCTGAGAAAAGAGGGAGGGAGGACTAGAAGGGGAGGAGGGAAGGAGCTACAAGGATGTAAATTGGATAAAATAAATGGAAAAAAAAGAGAAATCGAAAGGAAAAAATTAAAATCCCTTAAAACAATGATACTCCAACCAAGGACCATTCATGGAGATAACCTAGAACCCCTGCACAGATGTAGCCCATGGCAGTTCACTGTCCAAGTGGGTTCCATAGTAATGGGAACAGGGACTGTCTCTGACATGAACTCAGTGGCCTGCTCTTTGATCACCTCCCCCTGAGGGGGGAGCAGCCTTACCAGGCCACAGAGGAAGACTATGCAGCCACTCCTGATGAGACCTGATAGACTAGGATCAGAAGGAAGGAGAGGAGGTCCTCCCTATCAGTGAACTTGGGGTGGGACAAGGGAGAGGGAGGGTGAAGATTGGGAAGGGAGTAGGGAGGGAGCTAAAGGGGGAGATACAAAATGAATAAACTGTAATTAATAAAAAATTAAAAAACAAAAATAAACAGAAATTAAAATAGATTCATAAAATCAATGACCAGCCATTAGTATTGAAAAGAAACATGAAAAATACACTATGCTTGAGCCTGTATCTCTTCAAAACATCATAGCACTTGAGAATACTGCTTGTAGACACAAAGTAGCCTTTTAAATACTGGGACCTTAAATCCCTCTTCACATAAGAATTTAAAATAACAACACTCAGCTTTTAATCAAACGATGTTTTATTAGCAAAAACAGTAACACATAAAGGTAAAAGAAAGCATATAAAGGAGTAGGGTAGTGAAAAGTGGGAAAAAAGAAACACTGCTCCTAGCTGTCTCTGTCCCTTCTCCATTTAGCATTGATAACTAGGGATTGTTACTAAACACCTCACTACATAGTAACAGACATATTTTGGTATTTACATCACTTTTACAGAATGTTCTGCTGTGGTCTGGCTTTCCCCTCCCAAACTCATGCTTCTTATTGGAACAGTAATAGTTAAGTGGGATCTTTAAAGATGGGCTTAGACAATGGGCTGTTGCCTCAATAAAGTGGTATGATAAACAAATATCCCATTTTCCTCAATTGTTTTCACCATGTGATAAAGTAGCAAGAAGGCCCTTGCTAGGCATTGGAACTTTGACACTGGGCTTCCAGGACTCCAAAACTGTGAGGCAGTCATTTTTATTTGACCCAACCTGTGGTATCCTGTTACAGTAGTGCACTGCCTATAGTAAGGCACAGCCCTCAGTAAATTTTCAAACTTTTATTCCAGATGTTCAAAAGGCAGTCTCACCCTGGTTCTTTCAAAATTTATGCTTAAAAACCCATGTTTGTGGGTGTCTAAGGAGACCAGAAGAGGGATTGCGTTACCCTGGTAGTTATGTCAGTTGCAAGCAGCCAAACATGGGTTCTGGGAAACAAACTCTGACCCTCTAGAATTGTAGCAACTGTTGACCACTAAGCAATTTCTCCAGCCCTCAATAACTATTTCTATTCATTACACATCTGATTACTATGAACTGGGCTATCTTTTCTCTAAAAGAAAAAACAGAATTCAGCTTTAAAAATCAACCATAGTAGCTTATTGTCAGCAATAACATTTCCATGCTACATTTATTAACCGTCGACTGCAGAAACAACTGTCTGCGTTGTAACCCTTGAGTATTCAGATTTAGTGCAGAAACGCTTAAGGGTTTCCTATTTGAAGTAAGACACAATGACTACATTTACCTTTTCAGGTTGGAGCTTAGGGCCAAGGTGATTTTAAATGAGCTCTACAATTAAACTGAGGATGACAATCCTGCACCATTTCTCTCTTACAAAAGGCAGCTGGTCTATAAGTCTGTGTCCTGCTCCAAAATCCACAGAGTGGGCAATTTGTGAACAATACAAATTAAGGTTTTTAGTTCTGCAGGCTGGAAAATGCCAGCAGCTTCTTTGGTGTTGGCCCATTTGTTCTCCAAAGCCAGTACCTTTTACCCAGATCTTCCAAGCAGAGGGGTAGAAAAGCCACAGTACAGAGCATTCACCCACTGACAAGTAGATTCTTTCATGAGGAATCACATCTGATAGGCCCCATCCCCAATACCACCCATACTGGAAGAAAAACAGCAGACACGTTAGCAATTGGGTTCACCTCAAAGAATTGACTACAAAACATATCCTGAGAAGACATCCACCCTGAAATGCTAAGGATATACAACTTGTAGCCAGTTTTTCTCACTGATACAACCTCATCTCCACTAGTACCCAAACTTAGCTCATCCACATTTAAGTGAGTTGTCAAAAAAGCTGCAGTAATGTATTTGCCCTGAAATATCTACAGACTAAGGCGAAATTCTGTGGAAGAGCAGTATGTATTCTTAACTGCTGGGCCATGTTTCCATTCCAAATACAATCTTACTCTAAATTCTATCAATCAAAAACATTCTACAAAGCAGAAATACACACTATAAACTAGACTAAGTAAAGCCTCGTATGCCAAGGCAGAGCTCTGTACCTATCTTTTACAAATGCTGCAGCTGTCTCTTTCTGTATTGAGTGAAGTGGGACCTCAATGCAAACAGAGCTGACGGTCTTTGAATGAGTTATCTCCAAGTTCCCCATGTGCTGTACAAACATAGTATTCTAAGCATGCCAGGGAAGGAAAGATTAGGATGCACCAACTAAGTATAAAGTGCTAAGAGAGAAACCTGGATTCAACTCCTTGCCATTGTAATGGCTAAGTAACAGCTAAGTGGCCTCTTCTGCGTGGTCAGGCTCCTCAGTTAATAAATGGAGTGTATAAACTACACTGAAGGCCAACTCAAGTACCAACGACCATTAATTGCTCATCATTTACGCCAATGCTGGCAAACAACACTCATTTAATTGAAAACTCTAAATTCACTCTGTCAATTCAATAGGCATTTATTAGGCCTGTCACTTGTGTCAAATACTGGAAAGCCTGGGAACAGACACAGAAGACACATATACACCAATGCACACCTTAATGTAAGTGACTGAACAGCAATGCTTTTTAAATAATGTGCTTAAGTAATGGAGATCTACATAGACAGTGGAAGTTGTCAATGTATAGTTAAAGCCAAACAGCTACTGAAAGCTTCTTCCAATGGCGTCTTTCTCCTTCACACTCGTAACTTGCGTAAGGAAATAAAATTTAAAGAATTCTTAACACTTGTAGTCAATTCCAAGGGTGTCAAGTTTATAAAAATGCTTTAAAGACTCTTAGTAGGACTTCAACATGTTAAGATTATACTAGAAAGACAACCAGTACTCAGCACATGACAAAACCATTACTGTGCATGCTGTTTCCTGGGTGGGATAGTGGAGGACATGATTCAACATTTTATTTAAAATATTACCTGAACTGGATTCTTCTCCAAGAATGAGATGAACTGTCCCTATAAATACCATTACAAATATATATGAACTCACAACTGAAATATATTTGAAATATATATGAACGTACAACTGAGTCATTTCATTTAGTATTTTACAATGTTTTAAAAAACTCAAACTCCATAATAGATTTTCCTTAAAAAATTCTTTACCATATAATCTGCACAGTTCATATTTCTCTGATATACAAACATAGACCTAATAGTAACGTCCAAAATGTGAAGAATTACTCTCCCCAGGAGAGGGAGGTGGAGGAGGAGGTGGTGGGGGCAGAGAGTATGGTAAATTAAGCAAAGGATGAGAGGCCATGTTAGGTGCAGCCCATCCCATGCTCAAAGAAGGAGGTGGAGGCGGGGGCGGGGGTGGGACTGAAAAGTTATGCATATCAAACATGGGCGGGGGAAAGGGATAGTGGGGCATGACGGGATTATCTTGTCTCTGAGGTGGAAACCCCAAAGTCTCTTGAGATGCCATGTGGTCTGAATTATAGAACTGATGAGGTGGGGGCCTGCTGTGGCTTCCTCGAGAGTATCTTCCCCTGGGAAAGCCTCGAGGGAATTCCCTGTTTTGATATCCTTTTGAATGTTCTGAAAGAGAGCCGTAAGCATTCCGATTCTGATGCATTTCACCAACATCTTCACCTTTGATGGCAGAAAAGCAAAATTAAAATTAAAATACAGTTTAATATATCAAGTTTAATATATCAAAAACTGAACTCTATCCCTTAAGTTATTAACATGACAGAAAACTCAATTTTAAATGAACTGAAAAGGCACAACTTACTGCTTAAGGATTAGGAAAAGCCAGCAAGACAAAAACGTTTAGCAGTAACTGCATCCGAACACCACAAAAATCCCACAGCATTATTCCCACCCACACTCAAGGCTGAGCAGGATGGCTACATTCTTGCTTAATATTTGTCCTAGACAAATCAAAATTTATTTTTAAAAACCTGTACAAAGATATTTATAAATTTACTCCTAACTAAAAATGCCAACAGGCCAGATATTTCTTAATGGTTAAGTAGTTTGAAAATGCATGATGCATATCCCCCGTCCGTAAAGAAACAATCTACACATCTGGCAACTTGCATGGATTTTCAGGAAACCATGATTAGCAGCAAAAGCTAATGTGTGATATTTACAGCTGTGTAATCCACTGCAGGATTCCAGTTACATTCCTGAAATGGCCACAGATATTAAGAAATGGAGAATAGCACTGACAAAGCAACCCAGGGGTAAGCACCTGTACACGCAAGGCCATGAAGCACTACAAAACAGAGAAGGAGCAGAAAAACAGACAGATGCTTGTTGTGAACTGATATGAGAAAGCAGCCACAACTAGATTGCAAATGAAGGAGCATTCCACTCTGGCCTTAGAAATACAGGGCCTTGAGGATATCACCTCAATAATAATCCTAGATGTGAGATAGCAAATTTACAAGATGTTGCAAGTGAAAGAAATGGGGGTAAAGGGCACATAATAAATCTCTCCTGTTGTTTACTACAACTATGTGAATTTACAATTATCTCAAAAAGTTTAATTTTTAAAAAGAAAAGATTCTAAAAGGGAAAGTAAAAATACATAGTGTGACATGGGTGGCATACTACTGAATTCTAAACATGGGCAAATAGGTTTCTTGAGAAAACCACGTTGTAAGCACGCTGCCTCTATCAGACTCAACTTGTTACTATAGCTTCAGATGGAGCACATCAAAGGGCTCTCGACACAGCCCATGCTGTGCAATGCCTCCTACGCGAGGGGCACTAGGAGATAAATGGAGAAAACCCTGGCGTTCTCATTAATGCTTACTTACATATTTGCAGATAAAGTCCAAAAATGATTATAAAAAAATAATACACTCACTTGACTCATTCAATTCGGATTTGAGTTTTTTCCGGCCTTGAAGTTGAGATTTTTTTCTCTGTTTGGCTTCTTTTTCTTTTTCATCATCACTGAAATCCAAGGCCTTACAGAGAAAAGTAGAGATTCACTTACTATTCGTTTGCCAATGAAACAGTAGGCACTTGTAGTTGAGGCTCAAACTGCTGCTTACTCACTGACCATGAGGAAAGGTGGCTCATTTCAACTTAATACTATCTATTAATATGTGACAAGAAAAACTGGTTACTTTGTTTTTAAGTCCTAATAATTTTATTAAGCTGGATACTCTTATTTTTTTTCTCCCAGTTTATTTAATTCCTAGAAAGCTTCAGACAAGTAGGTAACTTTAAAATGCCCAAATTAGCATCCTTCAGAGATGGAATACATATTCCATGCCCTGGCCAGAAGTCCTGCTTTAAATCCTGCTTTAAGATTCATCATCATGCCAGCTGACAAAGAAAGCAGTAATGAAGACTAAGCTATTTTCACATGTCACCAGATCCAAAACAGAAATCAAAGACATCATTCTATGACTGGTTCACTCAAACTTAGACACAGGCATTGCCCATCAGCTAACATTATAGTAAGTTCAATCTCGTTCTTCAGAATACGAACTATGATGCACACATACTGACAGTGTTAGAAGAGTGCCAGGCTGAGCAAGGAGAGTGAAGGAAGTGAGACTTTCTGGCATGAATGGATTGAGAATATATACACAGTAAAAAGAACAAGGCACATAAAACAAAATGCTTTGTAAAGCAAACCAGAGCTTTTCTCTCATACAACAGAATTAGAACTACTTTCTCAGGAGTGAGGGAAAAATTTATAATTGGGAGAAGTTTTAGAGATTACTTTGAGTAAATTTTGCTCTCATCCCCTAAAATAATTTTTATAATATAACTTCAATTTTGCATTCATGTAATATTTAAAGCAACTATAAATTTTGCATATATACATTAGAATTGTAAGTAAAGATGACTAAGAATTATTTCTAAGAAATCTTTAGGTCTTTTATGAATGTCTAGCATTTTCCCATGGTCTAAAATTAGAGAATTCTTCTAGACTGTAAGGTGTCATTAACAACTATATAAAATTAAAATCTAACATTTTTATAAACTAGTTTGCCACCCCCCCAAAACCAAAATCATACAGCATGTGAGATTTAATTCTGTAAAACACAACCTGAATCAAACCAATTTCACAAAAACTTAGTATTACCAAAATTAACTTTACTCTTGAGGACTAAAATGAAGATTTAACAGGATTAATTTAAGACCCATGTGAATAACCAAACACCTTTTGGTATAGATACCAAGATAGTCCACTCCCTGAGTTAAGTAATTCATGCCTGTAAAATCTCCTGGAGCAGACATAAACCTGGTTCATATCTCAAAAAAGTTAGAAATTAATCCAGACCAAGAACTTCAGTACTGTTTGAGATATCTGAAGTATTCAGAAATTAAATCTTCAATTAAACCAAAACCACCACAAAATCTTTAGAATATCCTATTCTCTATCACCTGGAATGGAAACAAATAATCACTACTCATTTGCATGTGATTCCCAAATAAATTCCACAGCTCTAGGCGGTTTAAATCATTAGCCCAACTCAGGAGATGAAACTAAGGTCCTAGTGACATACATGGACACAAAAATAAGAGATGGAGTTTCAGAAGAGTAACTGTGTTGCACATACATGAGGAGTAGAGTCAGGCATCTGCTCATGACTCCATCCCCAGGCCCAATGAGTGGCTTGCTTTGCATCACAGCCAAGGGCCATCAGGTCTCACAGTGACTGTCACTAAACTTAAAAAACTCGACTTTAAGGAATACCATTTTGTCTATCAACAAAGTTGATAAAATGAGAATTATAAGTTGGAATGAATGAACAATGTATATAATTAAGGCATGTGCTGCCTTGTGAAACAGTAAGTGAAAAGGTTCATACTAACTTCTGGAGGTGGTTCCTGATCATTCTTCCAAGAGGCATCCGATCCTCGGTCCCTAGAACAGATCAGATTCTGTTATATGTGAACAGGAAGAAACTAAAAGACTATCTTTTGTGTCCTTTACCAATCTCAAATAACGTGGCATTTTATAAGAAACACACACGCTGGGACACATGTAAGTGTTGGCACTGGGAACTGGGATAAAAGGCTATGTATACGGTGCAAAGTAAGCGGTTCTGTTCTTTTGATTTTCATTTTCAAGATGCCTGACTTCTGTATAAAATTTGTTCCACACCCACACATAAGAAGATATTCTAGCTGCTGCAGACATGAACAATAACAGAGCAACTCTCTCTAGAGCTTCATGGGACAAAGGCAAAGCCACAAGTTGTCTTTCCTTAACTCACCTAAGAAAAACCAACAATTAATTCTCTGTGAGTGATTCTCAAAACCAAAGACTGGTGAGTTTGTGAAGGAGGAACAGTGAGACACTGTGCTTTATCAGACGCCTATATGAAATGAGTTATTAGAGATGAAATCAGTAATTTTGGTGGGAAGTTTTACAATGTGAAAAAGTTTAAGTATTTAGAGTATAATTATAATTTCTGAAACTTCATTTTAAATCTGTTTAATATGAACTATTTCATGGTTTCAGGGATCTTTCTTATTCAGCTACATTAATACAAATTATTCTGACCAGATGTACTCACTATTTTAAATTAGACCTTAAAAATAAATGAGATGCTCCAGATTTAGTGCCACTAAAATCAATGTAACAATGACATTGATGTTACAGAATGAACACTAAATTGCTTTAAAAATTTAACTGAGATCTTTGACATTATATATGGTGCCTCCATTCTGATATTTTCACTAGCTGAAGATTAAGACAAAATTAATCTGCCAGATCAGAGTCTGAGCAACCCAAGGTTGAGATGAAGCTGTTTAATCAATGGTGGCAGGTGGGAGTCTCTGTGTTTGCTAGGCACGGTGACTTTCCCTGCCACTCTCTCTATGTGTTTGCTGACGTCCTTAAAGTTACCACTGTTTGTTGAGTTCTAGACATCTAGCCTGTGACTACATGAAGCTGAGGATGGCTACAAAGCAGCTCAACATGAAATCATAAATCTAACACTAAGCTGTGTGTGCGTGTGTGTGTGTGTTTGTAATATGACTGCAATTTCAAGGTGTGGATTTTGTAGACAACATCATGTCATAATGTCAAAAGTTTGAGCACAACTGGTAGGCTTTCAAATGCTACTAAGAGCCAACAAACGGACAAGCTTGACACTTCCTTTCTGTAGTACCGCAATCAGAGATTCTTACAAAGGCAATCCACTCTTTAGTTGTCTTGGTGAGGTGACAAAAACACTCTCACCCAGAGGGTCTCAGTTCTGATAGAAACATCAACCTGGGCAATTAGACTACTGTTGTGGAACAAGGACAGGGCAGGAGAAGAAGGAGAGAAGAGGCCTGGATATTGGTTCTGGACAGCTAAGGCCACCCCAGACCTCTATGTCCCCATAGCATGAGTTGGTGGCCTCGAAACATGGCTTGTGGCTCCCAAGGAATAGTCAGAAGTGAGTCCCGTTTGATTGTTTCAGTGGGGGTTCTGGAGTGGACAGAAATGACTCTGTGGTCCCTCTCAGGAGAGGGAAGGACTAGCGTGAACAGGCCTTGGCCAGAGCTCTAGCCATGCTTTAGCACGATGATGTATGAGCCTACAATGACTGAGGGCTCAACCAGAACTTATCTCAGGCCTTGGACCCTATCATGGGTCTTGGTACTTTGAGGGGCCCTATATTATGAGTGGGTTCCATGGCTTCTGGGTCCTGTTGAGTAGGTAGGAGGTGTCAGGAGAACACAGAGCTCCCTGGAGTCACTTGTTTCTACTGCGGGAGCCTGTGTATGTCTGTGTACCTTCCGTGCCCAGTGTCTGTGCGATGGGCTCAGCAGGGATCCTCAGGGGAGGCTTTGGACAGGGCTGGGAGTGGAGGTGAATATGGCTTTTGAATGTGGCTTTTGGAGCATTGGCTGGGAGTACCTATGTCCATTGACAGAAGCTCTGCCTACACTTCCCTGATGGAGGTCTTGGTTTCTGGCCAGGGAGCCGTGGTGTCTTTGGGGTAGCATGCTCAACCCAATTGTACCTACCTGACATTTCAGTCTTGGAAAAATTCCCAAGCTCTCTGGAATCTCTGTGTGTGTGTGTGTCTGTCTGTCTGCCTCTCTCTCTGTATTTGTGTGTGTGTGTGTAGGTACAAAAGTGTGTGTAAGAGTGGAGGCCTGAAGCTGATGTCTTCCTTGCTTGCTCTCCACATTATTCATGAGCCAAAAATCTGTCACCCGAACCTGGTGATTGTTGATGTGGCCAGCCAATTTGTTCTGGGCATCCTCTGTCCCCCTTCTTCCTGAGTGCTGTGACTGTAGGTAGCCACAGTGTGTGCCTGATACTCTGGTGCTGGGGATATGAACTCTGGCCTTTACGCTTGTACAACAAGTATTTTATCCAAAGAACCACTGTCCAGCCTCTACTCTCCGTGTCTTGAGAAGCCACTGCATCAAGCTCCAGCCTCCTTCATGGATGCTTTGTTGCAGGTTTCCTCCCATGGAAACACATACTGTATACGTTACACTCCCATGTCTGTGTGGTCTCAGGGGCTTATCAGGGCCCCTGTTGATCCTCCAAAGTAGCCCGGGGCATTGTTTTAGTTTCCTCATGTAGCTCATTTTCTTCCAGAATATAATCAGTTTCTTTGGGACTCAGGATTCTCAGCCCTTACAGTTTGGGTAGGCGTGACTCCACACCTAGCTAAAGCTTCAAGGTGCACGCAGCATCCTGCACTTTCCATTAGAGTCAGTGGTCATCAGCTCACAGGAGAGCAGAGGACTGAAAGGCCAATCAGAGTTCGAAGTAACCAGATCAGGGGGTGACCCATGACATCAGGCAGCCCAATCAAAGCCTGCCCTGAAATGTTTTGCTGGAATAACTAAGAAGGAAACAGGCATAAAAAAAGCCAGTGTTGGCATCATTTATTGGATGTAGGCATTGGGAGAGGTGCACACCCTTCCTGGTTTAAGTCCTTCTGTGCTCTGTACCTGGTCATGAGTCTACCCAAGTGAAAGATGAGCAACTCAAGGCTCAGAAATATGGTGGCTTTGGAGATGGCCCAGGTAATATTTTGCAAAGCCGGAATGTGATTTCAAATCTGTCCACTTATCAATGACTGTTTTATCATGCAGTCAGCTGTCATTAACCTGTTTACCTCATATAAATTCAGTGTTCCCTTTGAATACAGCCAGTACTAGAGATGATGCATAGGATTCTCAGTCTGGAGTTGATAAAGGTAACAGGAAAATTTAAGCAACCCAAATTCACTAAGGAAACAACAAGCAACAAAACAGCAAGCGACAAAAAGCTAACTAAACTAGCCTGTTAGGGGTGGAACTGCGACGGGGCAGAAATACTTTGCTCTGAAAGCCAAGCTCTACAGTCAGGTAGGTACAAGAAGACATCAAAATGAATAAATGGGAGAGTATTTCTACAGTACAGCCTTACTGTTCACTTCTCTGTTTTACTCGTATTTCTTCTAAGAACTGAAAATCAAGAATAAAGAACCACTTTTACGTAACTATTTTGTAAGTATTTTTAGAAAACCTTTTTGGGTATCTGTTAAAGGTTCTATATGTGGGGCATACACAGGGTAACATCTTATTTTTCAAGGAAAAATAAATATAAAGCCCTTATGACTTAGTATCTATTTAATTTATCCTGTCACTACTTCATGTAGGAGAATCAAGTACACAAAGCTAGAAAAATAACTGAGGCCAAATGGTTCTCCATCAGATTCTTACAGATGACTTGTATAAAGACCAAAGTTTCACTTCTGAAAATAGAAAATGAATTTTAGAAAACTGATTTAATATAAAAATGTACAGGGAACTTCTTATGTGGTACATCTGAGAATATTTTTATAAGGCTAGGAATGGTGGTACAAACTTATAAACTTAGCAGCAGTGTGAAGGAGACAGGATGGTCAGGAATGAATCCAGCTTGAGATACATGATACTCTACCTTAAACAAAGAAACAACAAACAAAAAACAAACTAAAAACAGTTCTTTAAACTTGTAACTTTATTGGAAATATTTTTTTGTGCAGTAATACTAATACTGAAGTAGTTTGTATAATAAAATATATAATGGAATTTATAAAGCTTTATGTTCTACAAGTGATGTAATCCTAGTGGCTGATCATGTTATTTGGGTAAAATAGAAAATTACATATTTTCTACCTGTTAATGCTGATGACAAATCACAGCCCTCAAAGTTATTCACGAAAAGAAAAATGAGCTCTCTGGAATACAGCCACCATTTAAGTAGAAGAAACCGCCATCTATGGAGAATCACTCTTAAAATGTAAATTGCTCACACAGGAAGAACATAGCAGTAAAGCACTTACTGTTGGAGTTTTTCTGTGAATATATACTGAGTGAAGTCTTTCATGGACGGAGCAAAATACATAGTGTCCTTTATTTTGATACCTTTACTCTCAATGTGATCTGAAGAATTAAACCGTAACACATAAAATGGATGGGCAACAGGTCCAAATATCTCAAATATCTACAAAACAGAAGACACGGAATATGTATCTTTCAATAATGATTTAAAAAAGTAGCAAGATTTTTATAAACACTGATAAATGCTAAAACAAGGCAATTCTATGTAGTAAATTATTTAATTTTACACTTGAAGATTTTATATTTTGATTACAAATGCAATAGTTTATTGCAAATTTATTTTTTTGCAAATAAAACAATAGCAAGTTTGTTTTCTGGTAAATTAAAATTATTTTGGTGGTACCTGCTAGATACAAATATGAATTATAAACTCCTAGAAACTACGGAACACAGCCAAAAGTAGGGATCTTACATGTAAAACATAAAAGCAAGCTAAAGTATCAATTATGTTGCTTTTGTCAAATGTTGATGTTTTGGAAAGTGGAGCAGAGCAGCTGGGACAGTGCTTAGAGCTGCAATCCCAGGCATGGAGGCATGAGCTGGATCCCTGCTCCAAGTTCTGTTCTCCATAGCTACGGTGAGTGCATAACAATCCTCCTCCAAGGCACACTTTATTACCTTGTACTACGAGCTCAGGCAGTTTCAGGGTGTTTCACATGCATTCAGTTGCACATGTGAAGATGGAGTCATACGCTAGCCTTGATCTGGAAGCGGTGCGACTGTCACAGCTGAGAGCATGAAGATTAAAGAGTGTAATCTTTACCAACTAACTAACTCACAGAGTGTGCCTGTTTTACCACCCCTCAGTGCGTGGTTGGCTAGGTGTTCTCATTCTGTGGTTCAGTATCTTATTCATCTTCATTACACAACAAAACGACAAGCCTAACAAGATAAAACTATTCTTAAGTTTATGAATACTCTAAAAATACGCAGTGGTAAAGAAAATAAAAACTAAAGGTAGCAACATTAATATTAATACTTCTTCTAATTTAAAAACTAAAACCATAATTCAGTAATACAGCAAGATAAAAGCTTTAAAAATGTTTAGAAAACTAGACTTCTTCCAAGGAGAGCTGCAGGGATGAAGGACTGTCAGCACTGTCACTCTAACTGGCCTATACTGTAACAACTTAAGGCATTCCATTATCTGACCTTTAGTAACCGGAAACTTCTAACTTCCTGGATAAACAGGATAAAATAGTGATAATCTACATCATAATAAAAACCTCTTATAACTCCAATTATACAAGGTAATCACTGTAACTGGTACATGAGGCTCATCCCCAGGGTCTCATTCCCTGGAGAGTATGAGGCCACTTAACTTTGGCAGTGATTTCACCTAAGGATACCTCTGAAACTTAAGGCTTACATAGAGCTTGGCTTATTCTAAAACTGCAACACTGAAAATTCTTGTATACATTTAAACTAATCCTTTCTTTAGACCTGAAGTATTTTTGCTTCAGAGCTGCAACTACTCCATTATAAAGTTTTAAGTAAAAAAAAAAGTATTGGGAAGTAATGGGAAGGTTAGCACAGGCTCAGTGGTGTTCATGGTTGTAACTCAGTCACAGGAAAACTTGGCTGAGTTCGAATTAACAACTTACCTAATAAAGATTATTTAAAAGAAGAATGTAGTAGCATTATTTTTAAACAACACAAAGAATCAATCAATCCAGAACCTTATGGATGGACCTCAGAGTATATATCTGATGTTGAGCAACACCTAAGGATGAAAATGTGAAGAGCAGCTCTGCAGTAGGGCTCTGGGTAGTGTGCCTCCTCAGAGTCCCTACAAGTTCTCTGCACCCCTACCCTAACATTCTACTCAACTTCAGAAAGTCTGTAACTGCACACCACCTAATATGAAATTAAAATAGGAAATTTTACACTGCGAGAAGAAAAGCATAAAAAAGCAGTAAGAACTGAGACTTTTATTCTGAGCCACCTACAAGAATCTTAAATATGGTATATCCTATAAAATTTTTATACAAAGGATTCCTGTCAAAGCAGTTAACACATGCCACTACCACAAAATGGCACTTATACAGCATATGAAGCTGTGAGGAAACAAGTCGTAACACAGTATGCAGTCCCCAAGTTCCTATCTCGTAGCTCTTCTCAGGTCTCTTGAATGCTGCATGGCAAAGGCCCAACTGTGTGTGGACCTGGCAGCTGACACAGCCTCGAGTGAGAACGAGCTACACCTCCCTTCTACCCACTCTCCAGGTCAGAGTCAGTCACGCTAGACCAGGTTACTCCTATTTTCTCCCAAACAGAAATCTATCAGGAAAGAGACCTAAAACAGCTTGTATTTCTTATTCTGGATACTGTTTTGTTTCACAAATTTCTTTAGCCAACTCTACTTCAAACCCATTTCAGAGAAAAGGTGACAGACCTATAACTATGTTTTATTTCCTTCTTTGTTTAGGATAGGATCTCATTCAATTCTGCTCAGACCATCGAATGTTGGATTACCTACCACTTTTCAATTTTACAAAGTTCTCTAAATAAAATTTAAACCCAGAAGTAATTTTTACCTCCATGCATATAATTTTCATCTAATGCATTGACTAGTCTGAAAATTCCCATGTATTTGTGGTATAAAAATGTTATAAATGCCATTTGTAGGCCAAGTGTGGTGGCACACACCTTTAATCCCAGCAATCCAGAGACAGAATCATGTGTGAGTTTCCAGGCCAACCTGGTCTACAAAAGGAACACACACACACACACACACACACACAAACAAACCCTGGCTTCATGGGGTGGTGGTGGTGGTGGTGGTGGATGGGATGAGATGGATGGACAGACAGGATGACAGCTATAACAACAAAAAAACCTAAAGAACACCATTTTAACATTAAATAGGTAAAGCATGTATTTTGAAATTTAAACTGCCTAAGGGAGCTACCATGAGAAAAAAGCAAATGTTATGAAAACCGTAATAAGATTTAAAGAAAAAATCAATTTCAGTAATTTTATTTCAAATTAAAAGAAAAATTAAGTAACAATTTTCCTTGCTTCTTTCCTCCCCTGTCTGTTACCACTTCCTTGAGGCCAGCAAGAAGCATTCTGTTTCTGCCAGGGCAAATCTGGTTTCTTCTGAAATAGTACACTAGGCACAGAAAGCTATGCACAGCATGGTCATGTAGCCTCTCCCACTCTTTCCCTCTATTCACCCTAAGATTGTTTTATCTGGTGTGGAGATGCACACTGGCATCAAAACCATTTCAGAGGAGGAAAAGCACACACTGTCCTCCACACCCAAACCTGCCTCCCTTCACAGCTTTCCCCCAAAAGAAAAAATTCTCAATGCCAATAAATTCTGTCACCCACTGCTTTGCAGTTGGCCATGGTAAACAAGCCTGCCAGATTTAACATATGTAGGTGAGGAAAGGTGACAGAACTCAGTAAAACTTGATACTTTCTAATCTGTTTTAAAATTAAAAACAGTGGAGAAAGCAGAGAACAGAGAAAGGTATTTGAGTTCTCCCAGGAATATTCCCTTTTTCCGACTCAATGTAACTTACTTTACTCTCCTGAAACAAACAAACAAAAATCTCATCTAGGAAGAACTAAATTGCTAAGAAATTAGTGTTTAGAACTTCTGCCCTTGTATCTAACAAAGAGAAAAAAAATTCTTCACATGGGAATGTACTGATCTATATGGCAAAGAATTCTACGGGATAGTAAGCCAATTTATGAAATACATAAAGAATCAAGAATGAATTAAAACTTGATGACTTGTCTAATAAACTCTTAGGACAAACAAGAGCAACTAGAAAACAAAGTAACAATAATTTGAGTGAGTTTTAACAAACCTTCCCTGCTGCTTGTCGATCACTTTTGAAAATGACAGTATCCTCATTAACTGGAGGTATATTAGCCATAGACTCAATTATTACTGAAAAATAGACAAGAGAAGACAGATTATGGTTTAAAAAGATCAACTAGTATTTTAAATATAACCTAAGCTTTAAGTGCAATATAACCTAAAATTTAAGGAGGCATAACATACTTCAGTAATTATTCATTAGTAAATAAAATCTTAATTAGCAAACCAAGATAGATTGTTATTTTAATAGAAAAAACTGTAATTCAGTCAGGCGTGGTGGTGCTCGCCTTTAATCCCAGCACTCAAGAGGAGAAACAGGCAGATTTCTGTGAGTTCGAGACCAGCCTGGTCCAGGACAGCCAGGGCTACACAGGGAAACCCCGTCTTTAGGCTTAAACAAATTTAAGCTGTGTACATTTTTAAATAGTTTTTAACAAATATATCATCTAGTCTCAACATTTCTATTAAAGAGAACAGAAACTGTCCTACAAAGTTTTGCTTTCCTACTAACAAATGAAAAGTCATGAAAGCATATTTCTTTGAATAAATGAAAGCAAGGTGATAACGGGCCCATTGTAATTTCTATTCCATATCTTTCTTCTCAAAAAAACAAACATATGCTATCCCAAGGGTTTAGCGTAATACACAATTCTTATAAATGCTACAGATTATATTATATTATAGCATTATATATAATATATATTATAGCATTATATATATGTATTATATTATAGCATTCTTACAAATGCTACAGATTTTAAGCTGTTTTACACAGTAACGTGCAACACATACACACCATAGCACTCAAAAAGTTACAGTAACACATATCACTATTTTACTATACAGATAATGCCATTTTCACTGGAAATGAAGTTCTTATTATTAAAGGTAACCCAGAATTTTTCTGTTGTACCTCAATTTATTTCTTCAATTAATGGTTAGTTCTAAGTTCTAAATATAAATGCATAATGTGAAATTCAGGAGACCCATGAACATACAAACATACGCAGTAAATAAATAAAATGTAAAGAAATATGTATAATGAAGTTTATGTACATGCAGTAACAGGAGTTAAGTTTAAGAATTATTTCTATAAAAATACTTTTGCTTTAATTCAAATTTAAATCAAAAATGACAAAATTATGATAAGTACTGATCTATAAAAATATTGACATAGCTATTGTTTAGGAAAGGGTCAAAAAATAAAGTTCTACTTCAGCTATTTTTACAACTGATCAAAGAAACAAGACTTGAATTCTGTCTTATACAGGTTTTACAAATTAATAGGACTTGTAATATAGTTGCTTTCTCAAATTCAAAATTGTATGGCTTTGTCAGCCAACTGCAGCTTTTTGAATTTATTTTATTTTAAGAATTAGTGTAACTGCCAAATTCCCCACCATATACAATCTTGGGATGCAGAACAGAAAACTTAAGCCACATTGAGTGGGTTATGTAAGGGAAAACCCCTGCACCTAGGGCCTTGTAGGGTCAATCACATGATCCTTGGTTGTTCATTTTTCTAAGAAATTCTGCAAACTTCTAACCGGAGCAAACCAAGGTTAATGGGAGAGGATGGAGTTCATCCTTGAAGGAAAATCTCTGTCTCTTCTACATATAATACACATTTAGGGACGAAGTAACAGCCTCCATACTTTCTCATGGTCAAAGAAGAGAAGAGGAATGATATGAGGAGATTTTTCATTCTCAGGAGGTACTACTAATAATTCTCCTGGCTGTGCAGAAAACCATTCCAAGGGATAATCAAAAACAGAAGAAATGATGGACAAAAGATAACAGAAGAGAAATTCCTGGCTTTAAGAATGAGGCAGGAGTGCAAGGAATCTTATGAAAGAAGAGGGAGATAGTAGGACCTGCAGAGGACAGGAGCTCCACAAGGAGAGCAACACAGCCAAAAAATCTGGGTCTTTTCTGAGACTCATACTCCAACCAAGGACCAGTCATGGATATAACCTAGAACCCCTACTCAGATGTAGCTCATGGGAGCTCAGTGTCCAAGTGGCTTCCCCAGTAATGGGGACAGGGACTGTCTCTAACATGAACTCAGTGGCTGGCTCTTTGACCACCTCCCCCTGAGGGGGGAGCAGCCTTGCCAGGCCACAGAGGAGGATAATGCAGCCAGTCTTGAGGAGAACTATAAGCTAGGGACAGATGGAAGGGGAGGATGACCTCCCCTATCAGTGGACTTGGAGTGGGGCTTGGGAGGATGTAAGGCAGGGAAGGTGGGATTGGGAAGGAATGAGGGAGGGGGCTACAGCTGGGATACAAAGTGAATAAAGAGTAATTAATATAAAAATAAATTAAAAAACAAACAAATAAAAGAATAAGGCAGGTGGATCTCTTGAGTCTGAGGCCAGCCTGGTCTACAGAGTAAGTTCCAGATCAGCCAGGGCTACATACACCTTGTCTCAAAATCAAAACAAAACAAACAAAAGAACAAAGAAGAGACACGAGACAGGAAATATGTGGCCTGGGCCTAGAAACCAAAAAGAAAGAAAGGGAGGGATCCTTCACATAGCCTAAGAAAGTGCTAGTATTCATGGACATCTCATTTTAGCCTACTAAGTTCAGACCTCTATAAGACTACAAGTCCACACAGCTGTTAAGATAGAAAGACTGTGGTGTTTTAAGTCACAAATTTGTGTCATCTTGTTACAGCCAATAAAATAAATGAAATCAAAGAAAATTCTTAAAAAGTCATCAAAAATAAGAAAAAGTATATTTAAGTAAACACTGAATATTGTATTAAGTTTAATGATTAAGATAGAGTGTACATGTTTCAGTGAAAACTTGATACATCAAGTCCTTAACCTATTATAAGTGTATGCTTGAACATATTGTTAATATAAGTTACTTACATACCTAATTGTTCAATAATGCTTGAAACCATTCCAAGAGGCTTCAGCTCAATATCTTCAGGCAAAGTAACAGTGAGTTCTTCAACAGAAGGTAGTTCCTATAATATTGAGAAAAGCATTAATCTTCCAGCTTCAATAACTTAAAAGGTGGGGGGGAGATTTTCCATTTGAAGTTTGACACAGACTGTTAAAAGATGTAACAATAAAGGATAAAGCACTCCTTTGGTCTTTCCTTTATAGTAGCTGGTTGGGCTTCTGACTACATTTCTGCCATTTAAGTGGCTCAGGAAATCTAGTATCTCTAGTTACAATGTCTATAGACTTAAATTCTACCAATCACACTTGACAAGAGATGACCTCTTTAAAGAAAAGCTTTATTAAGAAATGCAGAGACATTCTATTTGAAGAATTCTACTAAGAACTACAATTCTTCCACAACAGGACAGTTCTCTCTTTGAGCTATTTTGTTAATTTGGATAATTAAGTAATGTGACTATTTATAGTAGAATAAATAATCAGCAATCTTTCCTGACACTGTGAAAGTCTGACAATGACACCTATCAATCAAATACAGAATTCCTGGAATCAGATGCAGTCTGTAAAAGCTGAAAAGGTGTTACCTCATACCTTTTCCTTCCAGGTTAAAAAATAAGTTTCTCAACACCTACACATTTCTTTTTTGACCCAGCTATAAACCATACCTCAGTTGCTATAGAAACTAAATACTAAAATAGATGAAAGAAAACCTAAGGATAAAACTTATGTTAGCATTCATATTAAATACACAGAGCTTTGTGTTTTTGACCCTTGACCAAATCGTATCATTCCTGAAGAAGACTTGAAAGCAAAGGCACTGTCAATGACATTTTTGGTTTTTCTCAGGATAACATTTGGAGAAATGTTAAGAAAGATGAGAAAAATCTAAATAATACAAAGTATAATAATGCAAATGATCATGGGCAACCATTTTTACCTGTGAAAACTTAAGTTTTAATAAAAGTCACTTATATATCTAAACTTTACTTTCCTTCTGGGATATGCTTTAAAAGAAATCACACTAAGCATTACATCCAACTCAATGTAGCAATTTGCCTCAGTACAGTTAAGAAATAATTTTGTTTCAACTGTCAGATTTCTTCTAAGTATTTTTAGGGAGAGAACAATTACCTGCCATTTTGACATTTATTACTTCATCTGTATGTTTTCCCTCCATGTATGTCTGTGTATCGTGTGTATGCTTGGTGCCTGAAAAGGCCAGAAGAGGGCATAAAACCCCCGGAACCTGAGTTAAAGATGGTTGTCAGTCATCAAGTGGGTACTGGGAATTGAACCTTTTAACTCTCTCCAGCCCTTACTTGCATTTTAAAACAATAAAGACAGAAGGAGGTTTTCTGGCAAGATTGTATTTTGAAAGTGTTAGTATATATATCAGACATCAAAAACTCATTCAAATTAAGTTCTACTTGTAAAATAAAGGTTCATGTTAAAAACAAACAAAAAAGACCACCACTAGGAGTACAGAATACAAAGTAAAAAACAATTCCTGACAAATTTCTTGCAAAAAAAAAAGAAAAAAAAAGAAAGAAAGAAAGAAAGAAAGAAAGAAAGAAAAGCCACAATTACTGTCATGTGTTTCCTTCAATTATATTCACTATGCAGATACAGGATTTATCGAACTTGATAGGATTCACTGTACTAAAATATCTTTGTTACATACTAGTTATCTCCTTTACAACCTGCATATTTTCCTACACCAAAACATAAATATCTATCCATTCATACCTACTGTATGGTCCTGTAGAAGTATGTCATATTCTAACACAGTAAACACATAACATATTTATCTATCCTCTAAAAATGTTCGTCACTCATTTTTTACATTTTCGTGTGATTCTTGTACTAAGTAGACCTATACTGTATATCAATTCACACTTTCTACATCATGCTATTACTGAGAAGTAAACTGAAAATATCTGCCAGTTGATATGAAATAATACAAAATATTATCTTGCTTTAAAACATTTTTGCTTCAAACTTGACTGTTAAGTAAGACTAGATATTTCCTGGTGATCTGTATGTGTTCATGAACTACGCATGTAATTTATGCAGTTCTCTTCTGGATGATTTATCTTTTATTGACTTTTCTGATACCTATGGCCTTTTCAAGGTATTTTCCTTGTTTCAAATGTATAGCAAATAATGCTTTCCCTGACCCTAGCATTTTGTTTGGTACACATCTGACACTGCTGAGTTGTCTGAAAAACACACTGGCATTTACTTTCTTTACTTCTCTAGTTTTAGGAGTCAAAATTTACTTGGCCTATTAATGTTATGTTTGTATAAGAGTAGAGTAGAAATTGGTTTTATCTTTACCCAAATACTATCCTGCAATCCCCACAGATTATAATCTTCTAGGCCAACTGGACAACCAGACTTAAACATACTAAATATACTTATCCTTGCACTTTTATTTTTTTAACCAAAAACCTCAATTTGGTTCCACAGATCTGTAACAGTCAGTACATTATTTTAACAACTGTGGCATTCATCTATTCAGAAACAATTAATTCCCAACCAACTCCACCTCCATCAATATTTCCCCGATGGCATTTTCTGTTTTTATATGTTTATTTTATTAGGTAAGCTTCAGAACTATCAATTAGTAGTTTTGGCATCTACATAAGCAATGAGGTTTGTTATTAGCTCCTTTTTTCATCACTAGCTCTAAATTCCTAGTATTCAGCCTGTATCACTGCCCCCCACCACCCCAAGCTTTCTCTCCTCCTCTCCCTCCCTGCTCCGTTGAGGAGGCAGGGTCTCATTACACAATCTGACCTGTCTTAGAACTCACTATGTAGACCACGCTGGCCTCAAACTCAAAGATCAGCCTATCTCTGTTTCTTTGTTTTTTGGGATTAAAGTGTGGCTACTATGCCCAGCTTTCTCTGAATCTTTACAAGAACATATTTGACACACTCCTTTGCAATATTAGAGCTTTATGTTTTCAGATTCTTTAGTGTCAAGAAACTACAGTGGAAGTTTTGGTTTCTTTAAACCCCAGTTATGTTATGTCTTTGTTTTAAATCCAAGTGCGGACTATGGAGCTGCTTTTAGTTTGTCCACTGCTGATAATTGCCTTATGTGGTTGGAGAAGGGAGTGGTCTTTCCCAGCTGCAGTTAGTGGCATTCTGAGAACTCCAAGAGGATATAAATGCCAGAGGCCAGACAGAGAGAAGGGACACTTCAAGAACGCTTCAAGGAACAGTCTGAGAGAGAGGGGTTGGGGAGCAGCTTGGAGGACAGCTAAGAGAAGGAAGAAGGCTGCTGATAGATATCCTGTCTACTGAGATTGGTATTGCCCTAATGAACTCCAAGACCCTAACCAGCTGGAGCTAAGTCTAAAGAGACTCACATCCCCTTTCCCTTCTAAACTTCTTTCTCTCCTACCTAGGGTCTGGGGGTTGGAAAGGAGGTAGAGGCATAAGAACCAAACTATAATAAATTGAAAGAAAAAAAAAAAAGAGCTATAAGAAAGTATAATAGTGGGCACAATATCTAATTCTATGAATGCTACAAATGTTAAGAATAATTATGTATTGATTCATATGTAAATAAAAAAACATATATATACACACACACACACACAACTATTCCTCTGTTAAAAAAAGCTCATTGAGTTTACTGTCTTTTCATCACTTTGACATCATTATTAACACAATTTTGTAGGTTAGGTTTTCTCAGTCTACAGGGTGATGAGGTCTGATACTCAACTCTAAGCAATACTTTCAGGGGAAGAAGATAAAATATACAGCACCAGCCTGTTTCTAAGGCAAGTGCTTGGTCTTGCTGTCAGAAGGAAGTCTAGCGGGCTTCCATCACATTATTTTAATCATCACTGTAACAATGAAAACCGTCACCTAAACAGGTACAGGACATAAAATGCACAATGGGGGAAAAAAGACTGGTATTTGTAAGTGTCCGCACACTTCCAATTTCAGTTGAGTAATAGAGTTTAACATGAGAACATGTATTTCCTCAGCTTTAAATTCATTTTTACTTAATCACTAATGTGTGTGTGTGAAGCCAGTGTTGACATATTGTGTCTTCTATCATTCTCATCTTGTTTTTTTAGACAGGGTAACTTTGCTAACTCTGAAGCTTACTGATTAGCTAGCTATTCTGAAGACCTGCTGTCACAGCTTTCCTCCCTAATGCTGGGGTTACAGACATATGCCACTGCTCCCTTTGTAGCATAACACCTCACTATAAATTGCTTTAACAAAGTCTCTATTCAAATACTCTAACGAACACAGAGCATACATGATGAACTAAATATTGCACACAAAAAGTAAAGAGGTAAGTAATGAAACTAGCACCACACAATTTCAACTGTGCCTTGAAAAATGAGCTAAAATCAAAATCAAGGGAAAATGGATACTGATTTCCTTCAAATAAACAGGGTAAGAGGGAAAAAAAAGAGGGGAAAAAATATCTCAAATTGTATCAGCTAGAAGTCCAAAGAGAAGTTCCTTGGATTGGCATATCCAATAAAGCACTATTATCTTACTGTTTGAATTCCAAATGTCACCACCTCTTCCCTAACTACTTAATCTAAAAAGCTGCATGACTACCAAGGCTATTATATATATATATATATTATATATATTTTATATATTATATAAGTATATTATATATACTTATTATTTTCTAGACTATTCTATTCCTTTTCCTCCTTCAAAACACTCTAACAGTCTATGCTTATTGTCCACATCCCTAAGAAAAAATAAACCCAATAACTAGGACCCAGTGAACTGTAGCACCCAAACTGATGAATTGCACATTCATTATATATTTATTAAACAAACTGATACATGTTACAACTCCAAGCTAATCAAAGACTCAGAAGTCAAGGTTTACTTTAATCAGAGGAATAAAATCAGAAAATGAAAATATAATTTAATATACAAACCTCAAGGAAGGAAAAACACCTGAACCCAACCACCTCAAAATAAAATAAAGCTGCCTAGGAAAATTGACTGCCAGGAATGATCCATAGATACCTCTAGCTTGCAGAAGCAAGCATTACTTCAATTAGATTAACACCTGGCTTCCTTGATAACACAACAGCTACCCTGGTCACAAGCTATAAATCTCTGCAGAGACATATTATCTTCTATTAAAGAAAACAGAAGTCAATCATTTTACTTGTTTTGTAGGTGGTAAAAAGGTATACATACGACAAAAAATAAACATCAATAACAGGGGAAAACACCTGGAATACATACTGACGGACATGGCTATTTGGATTGCATACAGGATTTAAAGAATTGGAATTATCTAATTCCAGTAATTATCTAATGCAGAGGTGATGAAAGGGAAATGGGAAGGAAAAACCTTCATCATCAAGTAATGGACAAAACTCAGGACACTGAGAAGACAAGAAGGGTACTTATGTGCAGAGAAGAAAAATTAAATGAGCTAGGATTACCCTAAACCCACTGCTAAACAACTGTACACAATCCCCTTCATTTCACATACCCAAATAGGTATCAAGTCACACCAACCAGTTAAACATTCCCATCACTGTCCATAAATCCTCTGCATAATGTCACTTTACACTCTCATACAGAAACAGCACAAGACACACACAGGTACTAACACTGTATACTTCCAGCCATGAACACAGATAAAAATTTAAATGGCATTATGATAACATGTACCATAGTACTAAATCATCTTAATGGTAACATAAATATTCCACTTGGGAAATGAAGATTTGTGATTAATCTGTACTAAAGTTCCCAAAATTAAAATGAAATTAAAAGCCAGTTTTAAATGTACATTATCTGCAACTAAACACAAACATTTATGTTGTCACTTTTCTAAAACAAATATAAAATGTTCACGGCCTCAAAAATCCAAGAACAGTTAAAAATACATTCCTAGACACAGTCCGTATTTCTATATTTGATAATACACAAAAGATAAGGACTGACATCCTCAGTCAAAAAGGCTACCTGAAAATACAATACATCAGACACTTCTAGTAATGGAATGACTAAAATTCAATATACTAAAAAATTCAAGTAATTTATTTCCTACATACCCCATAGCTAAGTTAAAGGTTTTTCTGAGGCAAAAGTGTTACAAACACAATTTAAGAAAGCTTACATTTAACAGAGAACCTTCACCATGACAACATAATCCTTCAGCCTCTGAAAGACTCTACCCAGCAGGGTATCAAAGCAGATGCTGAGACTCATAGCCAAACTTTGGGCAGAGAGAAGGGAATCTTATGAAAGAAGGGGAAGTTAGAAAGACCTTGAAGAGACAGGAGCAAGCAACAGAACCAAAAAATCTGGACACAGGGGTCTTTTCTGAGACTGATACTCCAACCAAGGACTATGCATGGGGATAACCTAGAACCCCTACACAGATGTAGCCCATGGTAGCTCAGTATCCAAGTGGGTTCCCTAGTAAGGGAACAGGGACTGTCTCTGTAAGGGGAACATGAACTCAGTGGCTGGTTCTTTGATCACCTCCTCTTGAAGGGAGAGAAGCCTTACCAGGCCACAGAGGAAGACAATGCAGCTAGTCCTGATGAGGCCTGATAGGCTATGGTCAGAGCGAATGGGCGGAGGACTAGGGGAGGGGCATGGGAGATGAGGGAGGAGGGTGGGATTAGGAGGAGACCAGGGAGGGGGCTACAGCTGGGATACAAAGTGAATAAACTGTAATTAATTAAAAAAATAAATTAAAAAAAATCAAGCAACAATAAAAAAAAAAAAAAAAAAAAAAAAAACCCAAACCCAAAATAATCCTCTTAGACCAGATTCCACTGTGGTTAGGCACTTTGCTATCAATCTTATCATTTCTGAGTCTGCTCCTTCCCACTTAACAGGTTCTCAGGAAAGCCTTTCTGCTCTCAGTTTTCTTCTATTAGTAATGCAGAAAAATGAGCAAAAGCTCTTAGCACAAATGTCTAACAACACAATTTACAATATGCTAAGGAACCATCATCAAAAAGGCAGCAGAATGAATATGGAAACTACATACCAGAGTGGAACAAGATTATTATGGCTTTCTAATAAGCCAGTCATAAAATTACAAGACCCAGGAATATGATAGTTCCTGCCCCTTAACAGGCAGAGATAAGTGGATCTCTTATGAATTTGAGCCCAGCATGATCTACATTCTGAGTGCCAGGCTAGCCAGAGCTAAAGAGTGAGACTGCCCCATAGTAAAGCAAAGCAAAGCAAAACTAACAAGCAAAAAGACCTTAACAACCCTTCTGAAGCAGTAGTGAAACAACACTTGGAAGAATATTGCAGTCTGATTCTCAAAACATCTGTGAGGTATACAAGGTTATCTGTTCAACAAAGTTCTTGATCAAAAGAGTAGCACACAGCGTTCAAAATGCATCCTATTAAAAACGAAACTTCCAAAACAAAAATGTAAGGAGCCACTCTGCCAAAAGTAGGCCCCTTAGAAGATGACAGTCATCCTTTACAATGGCTGACTTCTCTAGCTTTTTTTTTGAAGGTTTACTATTGAAAAAGAAAAAAAAAAAAAAAAAGGCAATTTGGTGATCTAAGGTAAAATTACCTGAAGACTCTTACTTGTGTTTTGACTCACAAAAATGAAGCAAAAGCAACAGAGAGTTCTAGAAAAAAGAAGTAAATATTCCACAAAGAAACTAATCCCTCCTGGTATTAGTTTGAACATAACTGAGAAAAGTGGGGAAAGTGGAACAAATTATCTGGCCACTTTTTTCATATTTTCTCATGCATTGGAAGAATGCATGCCAATTACCTGGCACTATTAGGTAAACCTTCCCTTTTCAGATATGGTTGGAAAGTAGGATACAATCTCTGGAGCACTGAGAGCCATAACTGAAATTTTATTTTTCCTATATCTGGTAAGACATATTGGAAAAAAGAATGGATTAGGTCTATACAGTTTATGTTAACTACGACCATATTTAATATTTAATCTCTAATTTTTCCAACATCTCCAGGAGAGGCGTCACAGATTTCTATAGAACTCAGCCATCTCTGCATTGTACCATTAGTGTCCTCATTCGTTACTGTTAGATGATACAAAACTGTCTAAGGCCAACCCTTTAAATAGCTGCACCTAAAAAAGTCAAGGATTCCTTGAATGTCTTTGTTTTTCTTTTCCAATGACTATGTTTTCACCCTATTTTCCTCTAAAATGCCTGTCAACAAAATCAAAGTTCAAGAGTGGGTATGCAGACACAAACCTTTAATCTCAGGGAGAGGCAGATCTCTGAGAGTTCAAGGCCAGCAATGGCTATAGAATGAGACCTTGTCTCAAAAACAGACAACAAACAAAAAACAAACACTACAAAAACTTCATAAAACTCTGCAAAAGATTCAACTATAAAACTCAACTAAAATTATAGTTCAGTAAAAAAGGTTCAGTTTAGAACTAACATTAGCTGTGTGGATGATAAATGAGCAAATAATCATTTTCTGATTTCCTACTGAGTGAGACTACAACTGCCATTTGACAGGCTCACCCTCCTTGGGCAAGTTCACATGCTTTTCACGAGTCTCTGGCCCCATGCCTTCCTTTACCACTGCAAGCCAAGCTGCCTTCCCTTTCCCAGTTCTACTGCTTTAATACACAGCATTCCTTTGACGTTCTGTCACTAACTCTATTACTCTTTCAACTTCACCATATCCTCACACTTTAGCTAGACAAACTTACTTATTAAAGTCTACCAGGGAAAGTAAGACTCTAGAATGGATCCATGTAATTATAAGCATACATCTGTCCACACACTGGAAATGCAGATACTCTACTGCATGAACACTTTCATTTGAAGCTTAAGTCATCCATTTACTGCCTTGAATAGCTGTATGGTGCTACCTGGAACCCGGGACCCTGTGGGTGTTAAGGCAGGTGCTTTACCATGGCTACATCTCCAGCATGCTGTGAAGAGGCTTTATGGAATCACTTGTACAGTGAAAGACAAAAACCTTCTTTTAAAAAAAATTATGACTGTTGCATAACCTCTAACACAAATAAAAAATCATCTTCCTTCAAGTCTACAAAACACTGCTTAAACATCACTTCCTGTGTGATAATTTTCATTAGTATCAGTTTAGCCTATAGCAAATTCCAAATCTACCCCGTCGTAATAAGCTTAAGTTAAAAAACCTTTTTCCTATATTTAGGAGAAAGTGATCAATAATACATATTCAGTTAGTGCAACACAATTTCACAGGAGCTGGGACATCAAGCAGGTATGAAAGAGTTGACTGCAACTTCTAACCACCTGAAATGGATCAGATTTTTTTTCCTTCATGTGAAGATGTTTAGATGTGTCTGCATTAGCATATCACGTGGATAAGCATACACAATCCAAATACAAAGTATACTTTCTTTAAACAAAGGCAGTCTTGATTAGAAAGTTAAATTTCTCATGAACTGCTGACCAACATTTACAGTTTTCTTGAAGCTGTACCATATGCATAAATACATGATTATTCCTATTGAGTATTGCCCACCCTTTATCCCCATAATTACCGAAGTCATAATTTTAAAATGTTAAGTCTTTTTCAGACAAGAAAATAAGCAACAATGTATAAAATTCATTTTTAGTTCATAGCTTAAAACATCACCATTTCTAATGTTTTTAATAATTCAAATTTTCAACTATATTTGATTTGAGTGAAGAGCTCAGAGCATAAGTTTCTGAGAATGATTTCAAAAAGATCTAATTTTCTAACTCAGTGACTCACAATCAATGCTATGAGACTTAACATAATTCCAAGGCTGAGATGCATATATTGCTTTACATTTGTTTAGGTTCTATAGAAACCTCTCAGCATTTAAAGGCTTACTCTGAAGAAATGCAATTAGTTAAATAACACTGTAAAAGAATATCTTGTGTATTACATGGATGTAGCACCTGTCAATAATAAATCTGATGGCCTGATGCTTCCACAGAAAATAGGAGGTTAGACATCTGGGAGGCAGAAAGAACTCTGGGAGAGTGCCAGAGTCTGGAGACTTACCAGCAAGATGTGATGAGAACAGACACATGGTACTTAAGCACAGGTAACCAGCCACAGGGCAGAATGTAGATTAGAATAAATGGGTCATTTTAAGTGATGAGCTAGTCAGAGAAGAGCCTAGCTATATGGCCTAGGTTGTAAATATATTTTCAGTCTCATGAATCTTTATTCTGAGAGCATGGGACTGGGAGGAAAAACACTAGCAACACACATCAGTCTATAACTGTAACATCAACAAGGCAGCCAACTGGGACTCCTTTTCCTAATCTCTTTTCCCTGTTCCCCTGACCACCTCAGTTGTTTTTTTTTTTTAGACAGTATCTATACAGCTCAGGCTGACTCTCAGGATTGCTACTATGGCTTCTTTTTATTTTTAATTTTCTTGGGATGACAAAATATGATGTAGTGAAAGTATTGGTTTCTTTAAAAACTCAGTTACATTATGTAAACGGTTTTTGTTTTAATCCCAAGTATGGGATATGGAGTTGCTTTTAGGTTTTTCACACCTGATAACTACCTTGTGTGACTCAGAGAGGGGCATGATATCTTCATGAGCTGCACAGAGTTTGATTCTGAGAACTAAGAGAGAAGAGGAGAAAGCTCCAAGGAGATGGACAGAGGAGGAATCATCCTGCTGCATTTGCCATTTACTGTTGCTGGACTGCTAGATACTGTGACAACTGAGACTGGTATTTTCCCAAAGGACCCAGCCTGATCTAAGACTAGAGGTCTATGTCCACCTTCCCTTTTAACCTTCTTTCTCTCCTATCTAGGGCTGAGCGGGTTGGAAGGGAGGTAGAGGCTTAAGGAACTCCAAATAAAGTAGAGTTTAAAAACAGCACCTACAATGTGGCTACAATCCAATAAAAAAAACTCCCTATAAGGTTTAGTTCTGAAAGAATAATATCCAAGTTATTTCACTATATAACTCCCAGATACCTGTGACTCACAAGTTAATAAAGACTGAGTGTCTCTTACAAGAAACTAGAAACGTCCTGGCTTTCTGATTTTTGACTATTTCAGTATACAAAATAAGATATGCTGGGGATGGAACTCAAGCTTAAATACGAAATTCATTTGTTTATTGCATAACTTATACACATAGCATAAGTATAATCTTATACAATATTTTAAATAACTGTACATGAAACAAAAGTTACATGTCAATATTCAAAAAGTTTCATATCTTCACATGAGGATGCTCAGCCTATAGCCTGATCACTGAATTCTAGTTTTCAAACAGCTGGAAAAACTTCAGGAGACTAAATCAGAGGTGGCATAGACTGAAAGAAGTAAAAAGGAAACTTTGCACATCTCAATAGAACACTTCTCAAAGATGTAACACTTCAAACGCAGATAGAACACAAATTAAACGAAACTGGGCATGCCCATGATCCAGACATCCCTAGGACCCACATAAGCTGAAAGCTGCCATTAACTGGAGGATTTAGCAAAAGCAACTCATTTTTTTCAGAATTTCATTAGGTATTAAATTAATAAACTATTGAATTCAGCAGCTTTATGCTAAGACAGGCAAATAACACTGCCTAAGAGTCCAAGTGGCCCATACCAGCTCTTAAAAAAACAGCCCATAGAACACAGTTGTAGCAAAGATCAGACACTTACCCGAAGAATGACACTTACTAAACATGTTAATATATGTAATAAATAAACAAACAAAAACCTAATAGTACTGTCCCAAAATAAAAGAAATAAAACACTACTAGCCAGTCAAGGGAACCAACAAGAAAATGAGGTATTTAAAGGGAGGGATAGAGAAATCCATAAAGCTGGAATGCAAGAGATCAATAAACAGCTGAACACAGGAAGCAGCCAGGGAGGAAAGACAGAATCACATGACATTCATTGAAGTTGGAAGAATGTCCAAGAGGCACAAAAATACTGACCTAATACTACACCCTCTCCAGCGTCGTCAGTGTAGCATATCAATAGATTGTGCTACTAGATGGGAGGTACGTTTCCCTTGGGAATAGGCTCCCTGGAGGTCACTGGCAAAGTACCCTCTCATGGCCACCTAAGCCAAAAAGACGTATTCTCAGAGTCCCACGCTTCCTTGGTTGCAGGGTTGGATTAATGAGCTTTTTTACTGTTTCTCTATGATTCTTGGAACAGCACAATTAACAATTAAAGGAAACACATTTCTGATAGATTACTAAAAGCTTTAGCAAAAAGGAGTGGAAGGAAAATAAAATTTTAGGACAGGTAATAAATCAGATTCAGCATCAGGAATTGCTTGTGGAAAAACCAAACATTGTAGGTAATAAAGGGGTAAGAGTTTTAGGTCTTTCTAAAGAAAATACTTAATCAGGATCTGTCAAGATGAATGCTCTGGATATTTCCACTGCAGTAAAACTACTACAAAACCATTACCAAACACAGGTGTTTATGATGAGGCAGAAAGAAGATAGGTAAACACAGGAGGTCAGAAGGTTTTATATTATACTATTAGTTTTATGGACAAACTGGCTCGAGCGTCCCGCTTGGTGCCTTATCCCTAAGGAGGATAGTAAATCCTTAGCAAGACAAACAGGAGGAATTCTCCTCAGTACTTATCTCTAAGGAGGATTGTAAATCTTTGGCTTGGAGGGCCATAACAGTCCCTGGCCTTCCCCTCACTAATTAGTAGTGATAAAACTGCGTAAATAGCCACGAGTTTAAAGTTTTGTGTTTGCTTTGATCAAAAGCTTTTAGGCCAAGAATTTTTTGTAGACACTGCTTTATATCAGGTTGCCCTTTCAGTTAAAATGTAAACTTTGTTGGTAAAAGTCTGAATGTTCCAGGAAGTATGTCAACTTCAAGATGCTTCTTTATGTAATCACTATATAAGTGTTAGCTTGACTTCAGTAAATCACAGCAGATTCAAACACTCCTTGGTGTGGTCTCTGTCTGTCAAACCGCCTAACCTGTGCCTTCCTGATATCCAAACCTCTGATTTCCCACGGCAATCTAATAAATTCCCATGACTTTCTAACCCCAATTTAGAGTAAATCTTCTGTTTTCTTGAGGTGAGTCAAGTCTTTTCTTCTCACAATACTATGTTCAAACTTAGCCTAGCATCACAATCATTTCCAAATACTTGCTTCTACCAGTTAACACAGACCCTCCAACTGCAGCATCCCTTACTTGTCAGAAAAACATCCACCTGGCTTGTATGCTACAATAACCCAATCCTCACCCTTCTCCAAACACACATTCACACTCCTCTCCTGCTAACTGGCTTACAGACTCTCCCACTATCAACACTAGCCCACATGCTTTCCAAGCTTTCACTTCCTACACATTCTCACCTCCTACAGACTTGCCCACACACACAGGAATGACCATGAGGCTCATGTCCAAGCTAACTCATATGCATTCCACTGGCTTTGTTCAAGGCAGTGTAACAGATACAGGTAGGTTAAATTCCTCATTAAAAACAAAACAAAACAAAAAACAAACAAAACGCATATTGGTAGACACACTACCACCCTTACAGAACTAACACAGAGGCAGAGCAGGAAAGACAGAGGTCATACTATCTTTGGAATTCAGGACCAAGCTTCTCTCTCTCTCTCTCTCTCTCTCTCATTTTTTTCTCCCCAAGCTTATCTCATGTCTTGAACTCATTGCATCCTTTCAAAATCATAGTAGATTCTTAAAAAGTCAGAGATTTAGGCAAACCGGAGAAATTATGTCTCCACTACCTCTAGCAACAAAGCTGTGTTGTTTTTCCTAATACTGTTAAAGTAAAACTAAGTTAATATCTAATCAAAACACCATAATTTAAAATTAAAACCTTGCTGGGTGATAGAGTGCACTTTTTATCCCAGAACTCATTAAATAGAGGGAAAAAAAAAGGCTGTGAGTTCAAAGCCAGCCTCAACTACTTAAGTTACATACAGCCAGGGCTACGTAGAGACCCCGTGTCAAAACACTAAACAAACAGGGGTATAGACTCTGTGCCAAAAGCCTAAATAAACAGGGCTCAAGTGTTAAGACCATTGGCTGCTCTGACAGCAGACTGGGAATTCATTTCCCAGCACCTATATGCCACGTAACACCTGTCTGTAAATCCAGTTCCAGGGCACAAAATGGCACACACCAGGCAATGTTCTCAGCTCTAAAAGACAATGTACTTAAAAATGGCCATCTTACCAAAAGCAATCTACAGATTCAATGCAGTTCTCATCAAATTACCAACACAATTCTCTACAGAACTTGAAAGAACAATTCTCAACTTTATATGGAATAACAAGAAACCCAGAATGGCTAAAACCATCCCATACAATTAAAAGATCTCCTGGAGTTATCTCCATCCCTGACCTCAAACTGTACTATAGAGCAACAGTAATAAAAACTACATGGTACTGGCATAGAAACATACTGGTGGATCAATGGAATCGGACAGAAGACCCTGAAATAAACCCACACACTTATAGATACCTGATTTTTGACAAAGATACCAAGACCATACAATGGAAAAAAAAAGATAGCATCTCCAACAAATGATGCTGGTCTAACTGGATGTCTACATGTAGAAAAATGCAAATAGATATATATTTATCACCCTTCACAAAACTGAAGTCTAAGTGGATCAAAGACCTCAACATAAAACCAGACACACCAAACCTATTAGAAGAAAAAATGGGGAAGAGCCTGGAACTTAGAGGCACAGGAGACCACTTCCTGAACAAAACACCAACAGCACAGGCTCTAAGAGCAACAATCAATAAATGGGACCTCATGAAACTGAAAAGCTTCTGTAAAGCAAAGTACACTGTCGTCAGAACAAAATGACAGCCTACAGATTGGGAAAGGATCTTCACCAACCCTGTATCTGACAGAGGGCTAATATCCAGAATATATAAAGAACTCAAGAAGTTAAACAGCAACAAACCAAGTAATCCAATTAAAAACTGGGGTACAGAACTAAACAGAGAATTCTCAATAGAGGAATATCAAATGGCAGAGAAACACTTAAAGAAATGCTCAATGTCCTTAGTCATCAGGGAAATGCAAATCAAAACGACCCTGAGATTTCACCTTACACCCATCAGAATGGCTAAGATCAAAAATTCAAGTGACAACACATGCTAGAGAGGATGTGGAGAAAGGGGAACCCTTCTCCATTGCTGGTGGGAATGTAAACTTATACAACCACTTTGGAAATCAATCTCGCGCTTTCTCAAACAATTAGGAATAGTGCTTCCTCAAGATCCAGCTATACCACTGCTAGGCATATATCCAAAGTAGAATGTTCAAGTAAACAAGGACATTTGCTCAACCATGTTCGTAGTAGCTTTATTCATAACAGCAAGAATCTGGAAACAAGCTAGATGTTCCTCAATTCAAGAATAAATATAGAAATTGTGTTACATTTACACAATGGAATACTACTCAACAATTTAAAAACAATTAAACAATTTACAAAGCAAATTATGAAATTTGTAGGTAAATGGTGGGAACTAGAAAAGACCATTCTGAATGAGGTATTCCAGAAGCAGAAAGACACACATGGTATATGCTCACTTATAAGTGGATATCAGACATATAGTATAGGATAATCATACTAATATCTGTACACCTAAAGAAACTAAGAAAAAAGGACCCTGGGTGAGATCCTTAATCCTCATTCAGAAAGGCAAAGAGATGGACATTGTAAGACGAAGAAACAGGGAATAGGACAGGAGCCTACCACAGAGGGCCTCTGAAAGACTATACCCAGCAGGGTACTAAAGCAGATGCTGAGACTCATATCCAAACTTTGGGCAAAGTGCAGGAAATCTTATAAAAGAAGGGGGGGCTAGAAGGACCTGGAGGGGACAGGAGCTCCACAAGGAAAGCAACAGAACCAAAAAATCTGGGCACAGGGATCTTTTCTGAGACTGATACTCCAACCCAGGACCATGCATGGAGATAAACTAGAACCCCTGCTCAGTTGTAGCCCATGGCAGCTCAGTGTCCAAGTAGGTACCCTAGTAAGTGGAACAGGGGCTGTCTCTGACATGAACTCAGTGGCTGGCTCTTTGATCACCTCCCCATGAGCGGGGGCGGGGAGCAGCCTTACCAGGTCACAGAGGAAGACAATGCAGCCAGTCCTGATGAGACCTGATAGGCTAGGGTCAGATGGAAGGGGAGAGGACCTCCCCTATCAGTGGACTGGGGAAGGGGCATGGGAGGAAAAAGGAGAGAGGGCAGGATTGGGAGAGGATGAAGGAGGTGTCTACAGCTGGGATACAAAGTGAATAAACTATAATAAATAAAAAAAAATGTTTTAAAAAGAAAACAATGTACTTAAAAAAGTTAATCTACACTTGAGCCATATACACATATTTCAATGATACTCCCAGCAATTAAATTTATCTCTGCTATATTTACTGTCTTTCCACTAGATAGCAGAAAGTAGGAACATGAATGCTTTTGTTTAAAGTACTTGGCATGTGTTACATATATGTTATAATTTCTTAAAAGAACAAATGGAGAAAAGAAACCTATTTACATTCATTCTGCAATCACTATTATTGCTGATCCTGAACATTCCATCGGAGGCAATTATTTCACACAGTACCAGGGAGATGCAAAAATCAGTTATGATCTCAGTCCCCAAAGAACAACGCTCCTGGTCTGTGTGGCCAAAGACCCTGTCTGATTTTCCTGAAATTCTGAGCATTCTATTTAGAACTTTCCATCCCCTGCATATGAGCATGCACAGTAAGTCATGCACAGTAAGTCAACACAGTAAGATTTTGCATTAAATTTCAAGACTTTCAATGTTAACAAATTCAACAAGGCAATTTAAACTATATATATTTTAAAAATATTGTAGTCTCCTAGTTGTTGGTTTTCTAATTCGTGAACTAGGATATAGGTAAACAGAAAAACATGGTTCCCTGCACTTGCAGAAAATACTCCAATATGAGCCTTTGTTTGCCCACATTCAACGTGAATTAAACCACCAGGATATAGGTAAACAGAAAAACATGGTTCCCTGCACTTTCAGAAAATACTCGAATATGAGCCTTTGTTTGCCCACATTCAACGTGAATTAAACACATGAACCACAGCACAATAATCCAAAAGCCTACCACGTCAAGCATAAATAAAACTTTTTACTATGAGCAACAATATTGATAATCCAGCCAAGAAATAAAAAGCCTTCAAATTTCATATTAGTCACCAATTTAGTCTTTTACACTAATTACAGCTAATCATTACAAACTTTTAAGAAGCACTGATAATAACTAAAGTACATGGACTAGACCCTAAACAAGCAATTAAGCCTGTACTCTAATTTAAGACTAACCTCTTGAATACAAGGTTTCAACCAAACTTGATATTCTCTTCTGAAGGTCAGTTTACATTTAAAATAACCCCACAAAAAATTTTGCCATCAGCCTTAGTGAGGTGCCAATATAACACATTTCATATAAAACATTTGTTTCCCATTGTTTTGATAGTGCTAGGGGGCCTTGGGTTTTCATGCATGCTAAGCAAGTGGTCTAAAACTGACTGACCTGTGTCCAGCCTAGACAGTCTTCTAAAGAACTGATACAAGTCACTAAAATAAAGGCAATGCCCCAACATGACTATCAGTTAAGTATGAAGTGTCAGGCTTAGAAGCAGCCTTAGAAACTTTCCACATTTCTTTCATACAAGAATGTCAAAGTTTGGCAGATGCACAAGCAAAAAGCCAAGACAAAGCACTAAATTTATGGAGCAATTAATGTAAGTACTTACATTAAGAAGCAACTCATCTTTTGTTTTAAGAGGGAAATTCTTATTGTCCTTCTCGACTTGTACATCCTCCTCTCCATCTGACAGTACTGGAGGAAGTGATACACAGGAGGAAGAGGAAGAGGAAGATGACGAGGAGGAACTTGAACTATCTGAATCCGTTTCACTGTAGAGGAAAAATTGAAAACTTGGTCAGGTACTATCGTAATTTAAAAAAAAAAATGTGTTTCAGGTAGGAAACAATTTACTTTGTTTTGCTTGTCCAATTCAAAAGCTAACATTTCAAACTGACTTTGCTAGTGAGATATTAGGGGGTATTGGGGCTTTCGGGTTTTGTTGTTTGATTATTTTATCATGAGGCAGGGGTTTCTGCGCAACCCTCGCTGTCCCAGAACTCTGCAGACCAGGCTGGGTTTGAACCGGAGGCCGCCTGACTCTGTCTCCAAAGAACTGTGATTAAAGGTATGTACCACCATTCCCAGCTTTTGTTGTTGTTGTTCATTTTTAATTCCCTGACTTAAAGCAAGAACAGATCTCATTAGGATGAAAGGTTATAACATCAACGTAACAGAAGTGGCATGAAGAATAGTTAATTGTGGGAAGAGGCCATTTTTGGCATCAGATATATTACTCTTAAAAATATTGATACTTAGGCCCTCTCTGGGCTGACAGTGTCAAGTGTTATAAATCTCTGTGAGTAGAAATTAAGCACACAACAATCAGTGGCTAACGGTAACTCTAGGCAAAGCACCTGTCTGAGTCACCAATAAGGAGTTCTTTTCAGTCATCACCTTGAAATTCTTCAAACTTTGCCATGATGATCACTCAATTCTGAAAGCTTTGCCTTGACTCAACCAGCCCCCTTACTTCAGCCAATTTTATGTGCTATTTTTACGTTTTTTACTTGGTCTTTTTTCTTTTCTCTGAACTTTTCAGGCATAATTCATTTCAATGATCTCAGTCATCACCCACGTGCAGGTAAATGCCTCCATTTTCAGCCCTAACATTACAATTCTAGAGTCCTAACACCTAGGTACATACCAAGCACAATTGTATGAATCATACATAGCTTATATTTCCAACAAATTAAAAATCATTCTTACTGAATGAGTATCTTTCCCTCAATGTCTCTTTTTATTTCATGACTCAGTCTTCCATCCAGTCATGGTGGGTGAGACCCTGGCATCATTTTAAAACTACCTCATCCTAGGTCAATTATAACAGTCCAACTTCCTAATCTACCATATTTCCTCATCTGTTCCCACCATTTCAGGACATCACTTCTCACCTCACATTTTCTGTAATAGCTGTATACCAATACCAAAAATGGCCTCTCCCCACAATGACTCTTCATCCCACTGCTGTTACTTTCACCTTCTCATTACATCTCATCCAAATGAGCTCCTGCTCTTGCTTTAAAAAGAAAAAAGTATTCTTGGACAAGAGATAGGTACAATTTTATAAGACTGCTTAGGATTTTAGTGAGAGAAATGTGTTTATACAAAAGAATGTCTACTTTAGGCCAAGCATGGTGGTTCATGCTTAGAACTTCAGCTCTCCTGGAAGCAGGAGAATCAGAAATTCAAGGTCATCTTGGCTATATAAAAAGTCTGCAGCCATCCTTGGGTGAGACCCTGAAGAAAATGCTGTTTGCTTGTTTATTTTCTAAAGAGACAGAGAAAGGAGGTATAAACTTGGATGGGTGAAGAGGATCTGGGAGGAGATCAAGAAAGTGAACTACGATCTGAATGTTAAATGAAAAATTTTTCAATCATAAAAAGAATGCTATGCTGATATATTTAATCTGCTGCCATGATGTCTGCAGCAAATTAGTTTTAAATGGCCCAATAACATTCAACTTGTAGTATAAAAATTCTGAGAGTTGTTAATCCTCGATGGTTGCTGTACAGGTTTGTACTTTAAGAAAAATTCAAACTTAACAGAAAAAAAATGTTAATTCTCCTCCAAAACATCTATACTATGAACAAGACAAAAAACAAGCCCCTTAGTATGTCAGCCTTAGATTGCCTTGAAATCAGGTTTCTAGTAACTTTTAGGACCTTAATTCTTGTCACTCCCCACATGGAGCCTAAATCTATCCTCCAAGTGCATGTAACTTTCCAAACTTCTATTATTTTCACTATTGTGAAATTATTATACTATTTGATTTGCCTAAAATCCTTCAGCCTAGAAAACATGTATTCCTTGGTAAATTCTCAACTTAAATACTATCTACTACGCCTACTCACCAAATTCCTTCCTTCCCTATTCCAGAGCACTTTTCCAACTGCTACTGGAGGCTGTCCACAACTTCTTTTGGGGTACTGGTGTATAGCTGAAACATTGCCTCCTAGAGGGAGGAGAGGGGCCTCGAAGACTCAAGAAGCTAGTGTAACTTACAAGGCCCTGTCCCAAAGTGACAAAAGCAGGAAACTGCTAGGAGGAGGCTTCTGGCAGAGCTGCCACCTCAACAAGGAGCGCTCCAGGAATACAGCTTTTGTCACCCAGGCTCCTACATACAAGCACAATAAGCGCATTGCTTGCTGACCTAGGCTTGAGTGAAACTGCTCCTTTGGCCTGTTACTGTACACTACCTGGGATGAGGAGATGTCTGTTCATGTCTCCCACAAACAAACAACAAAAACCACACAATCACCAAAAACTTGAAATAAATGATTCTATTATCAAAACATTATCTACCGAGCATACAGGCAAAAAGTAATGCCTTTTTTCATTTCTTCAAATATCTAAGTACCCTCCGCCAGAAAGGGCCAGAAGTTCATTTTCAACATAATTCACTTACTCCCCTGCACCATATCCTGTTTGGCTTCAAAACCTGCCTCCTGATGTACTTCTGTATCACCTTTCCAGCAGCGCAACTGCTTACAAGATGACTTTCACCTTAGCACTCACTGCCAAGAAACCACCCTGTTCATAACTGGCTTACCTCCGCCCACCAGTCTCTTCACCTGTCCTCCCTCCACTAGAAACCTATTCTCCCTTGTCTCTCTTGGTGAGTGGTTTCCTAAAAATGCCAAATCTCCTAATCATGTATGTATCTTGTCCTGCTCAGAAGAACACTGCTCATCACCCCAGGGTTGCTCAAATATTTGTAGTTTGATACCAGTCTATATTTTGGATCTTCCACAACGGAAGGACATTGAGAGGAAATGTCTGTGTAAAGCACAGAGCCCCAATACCAAGAAATGGGCTAACAAATTGCAGACTCTTGAGCCCTATCTCAGTTCTACAGACTAACATTAACTATCAAGAAACACCAATAAGAGGGAAGGGTGGTGGGCACCTGGCCAACTCGCACTTGAGAGGTGGAGGCAAGAGCATCAGGAGTTCAATGTCACCCTCCTGGGATACATGAGACCCTTGCTGGAATGGGGGAGGATCAACTTTGAAACAAAGTAGGGCTGCAGAGGAGGCTCGGTGGGTAAGTGCACTGGCTGGCTGCTCTTCCAGGGGATCCGGGTTGAATTCCCAGCGCCCACACGGCAGATCACAACTGTTTGTAAGTCCTATTCCATGGGTTCTGACATCCCCAAACTGACATAGATGCAAAAAACACCAATGTACATAAACTAAATTGACACATTAAAAAAAAAAAAAAACAAAGTAATTCTTTTCCTGACCCTCAACTCTGAAGGTTTGAAAAACCTAGACTCGATTTTAAAAGTACCAATTCTGAACTGAAACAAATTCAAGTTTTAACCCTAAAGTATATGCTAAGCTGAGTTGCTACGAGAATAACAGAGCAAAATAGTCAACGAAATGTCCAGGTTTCTAGACTCAGGCTACTACCTCTACTTGTAACTCCCAGGACTATCAAGTTTGGGCAGGGAGTGGAAACCCCTGGATGGTAGCTGAGAGCGGCGAGGCCGGGGTACCCGCTCCCGGGACGCACGTGCGCGCTGCGCCTCAGCCGCTGCCCGCAGAGCGCGCGCAGTCCACCGCCGGGCCCCAGGCACTCCACCTGTCCGAGTCCGACTCCGAGTCCGAGGAGAACGTGGCCGGCAGGCTGGGCGGCGGCTCGGCGGCGCAGCCCTCGCTCGGCGGCGGGCTTCCGCGGGCCTCGGGGCCCGGGGCGGGCGGCGGGGCCCGCTCGGCCTGCTCGGCGCCCGGGCGCTCCTCAGGTGGCGGCCGCGCGGCGGGGCCCTGGCCGGAGCCGCCGAACTGGAGCGTCTGCAGCTGCGCGGCGGCCTCCACCACCTCCATGGCGCCGCGCCGGCCGCCGACCAGCTCCAGGCTCCGCTCCGCACACGCTCCGCCGCCCCGGCCGCCGCGGACCCCGAAGTCCCGCGTCCCGCAGGTAGCTGCACGCGGAGGGAGCCGAGGACACGCCCCCTCGGGCTCGTCCACGGGACTTCCGGGAGGGCGGGAGACGTCACGTGACGAGCCGCACGTGCCCAGGGGCGGCGGGATTCTGAGGACGGAGAAAATATGGCTTCCGCGCGGTCCTAAGTCCGCCGTTTTCGCTAATCTGATGTCTCTCACTAAAGCTAGGCCTTTAAGTAGCCAGGCACGATGGCTATGAAGCTAGTATTTTAGTACTGGTTCCTGCATAAGAGAATCTCTCTCCAGCAAGTCTTGGAAAGACACCCTTCGTGATTTCTCTTGAACGTTAAGATAAACAGCACATTTACATTTTCACTGTAAAAGAATACAACACTTTTCTTTCTCCACTACACTGAAAACACAACAGCAGTGGTGAAGGGATTTTGCTGTTGATGTTATGACAATGTCTATATCATAGTTGATGCTGCTTCGTAGGAAGGGTGGGGTGACGCCAAATGAAGCATTTTAATCCTGGTATTATTTAGTCAGATTGTAAAGCACTCAAGCACAAAGGTTTATTTTTTTATTTTTTTATTTTTTACAAATTATTAATTACATATCCTGATTATAGCGCCCTCCCTCAACTCCTTCCAGTCCCATCCTTCCTCCCTCCCTTACTCCCATCCCCATCTCCTAGTCCATTGAAAGGGGGAGTTCTCTTCCCCTGCCATCTGCCCCTAACTTATCACTTCTCATCAGTTATGCCGGAATCCTCTTCCTCTGTGGCCCAGCAAGGCTGCGTCACCAGGGGGAAGTGATCAAAGGGCAGAAGACCAAGTTCATGACTGAGGCAGCTCCTGCTCCCCTTACTTGGGAAACCCACATGGAGACATCCAAGCACAAAATTCTTAAGACTTGGGTAGAGAAGCCTGGTACCTGTAATCCCAGCACTCAGGAGGCAGAGGCACTCAGAAGTTTGATGCCAGCCTGGTCTACAAAGCTAGTTCCAAGACAGCCAAGGCTCTACACACACACACAAATTGTTTCAAAAAAACAAAAAGACTTGGGGTAAGATCAGAATATTCTGGTTTTCTGGGTCTTCAATTGGATGCATCAATGCCTCACCTAATTATATTGTAACAAATCAATAGGCATACATATTTATGAAGGATTATGTAAATTTTATATATTATTTATTGACAATTTATTGCAGGAGCTCCGTAAAATACTTTCAATTAAGTTAAAGAAGCATGTAATCCAGGAATCTCTGCACATTAAAATGTTTACAACCCAGTAGGAATTTTAAAAGCGGAAGTAAATCCTTAGGAGATAATTGAAATGTGGCATAGCAGATTCAAGAGCACAGCAGTGGCAAGTTAAGATTGGTGGGTTGTGTCATGGAAACCCTTCCAAGTGGAGTGCAAATTCAAGATGCTTCGTAGTAATACACTGATTAGACAGTGTTCAGATAGCCCAAGTAAATATGTCTTAAAATCTCAGTTCCACATTTTGATGAAATATACAATCTGGTGTAACTAAATCTCAATTTTCTTATCTTTAAAGTACAGACAAAAATACTATCTCATTTGGTTTAATGAACATTAAATGAGGTTGTATGGAGAGGAATGACTTGTCTAACATGCATTCATTGCACAGAAAAACCTGTGAAGCTGCCCAAAGCATGGATTTATGAATAAGATGTATCATTGATAATGAGAGATATTGCAGAGAGACACAGCTGGATTTTAGAAGGGGAGACATTTTATTCAGAATAACACTCAAAGTGGCAAAATGCCTGTTATCTTTTTTTCAGGATTTAGACAATGGCAGTCTAAATTAGGGGTTAAGTCAATGAGGTGGAGTAAATGGAAATTCAACATCTTAAGACTGAAACAAGGAACTAAAAATTTTGTAACCTAGGAAGGAATAAAGAAGTCAACGTTGCCTATATAACTGGAGAAGTTGGAAAATGCTATGAGTGTGTGAAACTGGATCTGAGAAAGAAACAGCACTGCTGATTAAAAATGACAAAGGGAATTTAAACATAGACGACTGGCATTCAATAGAAGGCTAAGATCAGAAGCAGAGTTCAAGGATAATTTCAGAACTCATCTGTTCATTTGAAAATTGTTTACATATCATTTCTGTGAGTGTGCACTGCTGTATAGCCTATGTGTACAAGAAGATTAATGACAATCCTACTCAGAAAGAATTAATAGTTCAGTAGAAAAGGTAAGTTGGAAGCCCGGTATGGTGGAACATGCCTGTAATCCCAGCACTCTCAGAGGCAGAGACAGGTGGATATGTGTGGATTCAAGGCCAGCCTGCTGTACAAAGTGAGTCCAAAACAGCCAAGGCTATACAGAGAAACCCTGTCTCAAAAAGAACGATAGATAGATAGATAGATAGATAGATAGATAGATAGATAGATAGATAGATAAATAGCAGAAAAAGTTCTTCTGGAAGACAAGAGATATCTTGTAGTAGAGGAAGGCACATAATTGGTTTGTTTGTTTGTTTGTTTGTTTGAAACTATGTTTCTCTGTGTAGCCCTGACTGTCCTGAAACTACCTTTATCTCCTTTTATACATCAGGCTGGCCTAGATCTCACAAAGATCCACTTGCCCTGGTATTAAAAGCTGGGATTAAAGGTGTGCACAACCATGCCCGGCTCTTTTTTTTTTTTCTCCGTACTACGTATTTTTATGACAGAGAAATGCACAGATAGGGAAAACAGAATAGAGAAGACACTTGGATAGGTAAGAAACTGATTTATGCAGTCTTGAAAATAATGTGACCATAAGATTCACAGGAGCCAAACCTGGCTCAAGCACTGTTTTAGGGTTTCTGTTGCTGTGAAGAGACACCATGACCAAGGGAACTCTTTTAATGGAAAATATTTAGTTGGGGCTGGCTTACAGTTTCAGAGATTTAGAACATTATATCATGGTGGAAGCATGGCAGCATCCAGGCACACATGGTGCTGGTGAAGGAGCTGAGAGTTTTGTATTTTGAAGGCAGCAATGAGGAACCTGGTGTGTGTGTGTGTGTGTGTTCTTGAGCATTTAAGACCTCAAAACCCGACCTTCACAATGACAGGTTTCCTCTAACAAGGCCACACCTCCTAATAGTGGCACTCCCTATCGCCAAGCATTGGAACACATGAATCTGTGGGGGCCGTACTTATTCAAACCACCATAAACGTCTTGTAAGGTCATTGCTACAGATCAGTTAGCAGTGTCTCTTCCACACAGACACAGTTTTCTTGGACCTTAAAACAAAGCTCACCCTCATAAGAACAGCTTAGACTTTTCTTTGTGGAGCCATTATTTTGTAAGTGATCCACATCAAATTCAAAAGCCCAAATTCACATCAAATTCACAAAGCCCAAAAATGGTTTGCATAAAGAATCCACTACTCAGAAACTCTCATACCTGACTGTATCTGTCCTATACGGCTGGTCTGTCAATGTCCTTCCTTACAATACTGGAGAATGAAGGCAGGACCTCCCAATAGCTTATTCCAGAACTCTTCCACTGAGCCATCCCTCCAACCTTACACTGTTCATCCTGTCAGACCAGAAGAAAACAGGCACTTTTCAGCCAGAGTCTAAGATCATCTTTGTAAGGAATGCAAACAAAATGGAGAACTGGCCTGCAGGATAGCTAGGGAGCCCCAGGACCACTCAATACCCCCACCCCCGGCACTGCAGAGGGCTTTTCTATGAGTATGATGGTGAGTGAGCTAGGCCTTTAAAATGAGATATATGAATACGTCAATCTGAGAAAACAGGAAAACTTTACAAGGGAAAATTAAAAAAAAAAAAAAAACAATTTCCTGCTTCAAACCCTAAATATTTGCACTAACATTAAAAAAAAAAAATCTGAATTACCCAGCTTATGTTTCAAGCTCTACTTGATCTGCATGCTATTTCCTGTTTTCTTTTTAAATTTCATTTCCTGCTCTCTGCCCTCCCTTGTGCCCATGGTTTCTGGTTGTAAAGTCCTTCAGTCTACCAGATTTATTCTCCATATGTGACCTTTTCCCTTTGTTGGTAATTTTTTTTTTTTTGCATAATAACAAGAAGTATCTACTCAGTTTACCCAGGTAAGATTCTAGAAGAGACCTCTCGACCACTCGACCACTCAACCTTAGTACTCAAGTGTTAGAAACTTCCTACATGTTTGCTCGCTTTCTGTCCAATAACTTCAAGTTATACTTAAAAAAGTATATACTACTTATTATATTTCTTATTCTTCATTGTCTCTTTTTCTCCTGAATCACAAAGTCTCATGAACCTAAGAACTTTGTCTAACTTACAGCTATTTCTTTCTTGTGTAGATTATGAGAAAATTAGGAAGAGTTATTTTTTGAAGTATCTATTTTGTGTGTGCACATGTGTGTGGGCAGTTGCGTCTAGGGAAAGAGCCAGTTCTCTCCTTCCATCATATGGATTGTGGGGAATTGAACTCAGTTCATCAGGCTCGAAAGCAAAGGAGTTTGCCCACCTGCCATCTTACCAGCCTCCTTATAGATATTTAAATGAAAGAGTAAAAAAAAAAAAAGATAAAATATAAACCTTTCTTAGGCAATCGCAGTAAGAAAGATGGCTTGCAGATAACACATTAGATGCCACTGCAGGGACTTGTCCTCTTTAAATTAATATAACGATAGCTAAAAAAGCTAATATTGCTGATAAAAATGTCTTGTTTCTGAGATGGAGACAATCTGGGTTTTGGGATAAGAGCTGTGCTGGTGCCTAGCTTTGAAATAGGTCACTATTAAAACTGATGCTTTTTCTAAGTGCTGGAATGTCTCAAAATGTCCTGAATTTACCTCCGGTACTTCCAGAACCTTCCAGCCTACTGCATTATTTCTAATAGCTGCTAAACTTAGCCTGAAGTGTTTAGCCCAAGGCTAATTCTTAAGTTTTTGGTATCCGAATACCTGACAGAATCACCAGTAAAACTTAGGGAAGAGAATTTGCCTTGTGCTGAATTACAAGTCAAATGTCAAATTTTCCATTTCAAAATGACACATTATTTAAGGTGTGAAAATAAAATTTAGGAAGACAATATTATATATTAACATGTATATTATGTTGTATTAGCAAATATGCCATCCTCTATACACTGTTAAGACTGAGAAGATACAAAGAAAACAAACAAACAGAAACCAATCCTAACTAGTTCTTAAGGTCATTCCTCTGAACTGTGGATCTTGCTGTTCAAAAAAGAAAAGGAGGTAGACACTTGTCACAGGGCATAGTGTAAAACCTTGGGCTTTGCCTCGGATCTTTGAATTCAAATCCACATTTTAATTGAGTTTGGTGGCTCTGGCCTGTAATCCCAGCAACCACTTGGGAAATTGAAGCAGGAGCATCCAAGGCAATTTAAGGTTAGTTGGGACTTGCAGCCTAAGACCCTACTTCAAAAAACAGAGACCAGGGCTAGAGAAGTTGCTCAAGCAGTGAAGTGCTTGCTTATGCAAGCATGAAGGTCTGAGTGCCATCCCTGGAACCCACTTTACAAAACAAAGAAACAAAAACCAGATGCCAAATAAATAAAGAAATAAAGAAGAAAGAGCAAATGAAGGAAGAAAAAAGAAAGAGAGAGAAAAGAAAAAAAGAAAAACTGTTCAGACAGGTTTGGTGTCTTAGTTCGGGTTTTATTGCTGTGAAGAGACACCATGACCAAGGCAACTCTTACAAAGGAAAACATTTAATCAGGGCTAGCTTACAGTTTCCACACTTCAGTTCATTCTTGTCATGGCTTGAAGCATGGCGACATGCAGACAGAGAAGCTGGAGAAGCTGGAGAAGCTGCTGAGAGTTCTTGATCCTCAGGCAGCAGAAGGGACACAAGGAAGCAGAAGTCTGTGTCACTGAGTGTAGCCTGAGTATATATAACCTCAAAGCCAGACCCCACGGTGACTCCTCCAACAAGGGCACACCTACTCCAACAGGGTCACACCTCCTAATCAGGCTACATTCTGGGGCCAAGCATTCAAATACATGACTCTATGGGGGACATTCTTATTCAAACCACCACATTTGGTGTCATGCATATTAATGCCTTTTCTGAGGAGGAAAAATAAGGACAAGGACAGATCTTGGAGGCTTCCTTGGCAGTCAGCCTCACTCGCTCTACACATTAAATTCTAGGCTCTGGAAAATCCTTGTCTCAAAGCTGGGCATGGTGGTGCAAGCCTGTAATCTCAGCACTCAGGGAGTCAGAGGCAGGGGAATCTCAGTGAATTTGTGGCCAGCCGGGTCTACAAAGTAAGTCCAGGACAGCCAAGACTACACAGATAAGCCCTGTCTTGAAAATAACCAAATAAATAAATACCAATAAAAATATGTATTAAAAAAATCTTTGTCTTAATGAAACATGGTGGGTGTCCAGGCCATGAGTAGAATCGGGTATTGAATATTTTATTGTTGGGTAACCCATGTACTTGGGTTAGCTACAGGTTCCTCAAACTCCCATGTCCTAAATGCTCAGCATCTCTTCCTCATGTTGTCCCTGTTCTGATAATAATCCCATTGTCCTCTACTCACTGTGTACAAAGTCCCAACCTCACAGGTATTCTGAATGACTTTGCCTGAGTCACTTAGTTTTCTCGGTCTTTTGCTCATTCATTCAATCAGCAAATCAACAAATTTGTGTTAGGTATAATCCTAGATATTGGGAAGAAAGTGATTAAGTAAATTAAAAAGCTCATGAGTTCAGTGGCACATGCTTGTAATCCCAGGACTTAAAGGAAGCAGAGTTCGAGACCAGCCTGGTCTACAAAGAAAGTCCATGACAGCCAAAGCTACACAGAGAAACCCTGTCTCAAAAAAAAAAAAAAGAAAGAAAAAAAGCTAAAGTAAATCTCATGTAACTCACAATGTAGTGTTTTGTTTTACCTGGGAAATGATATGAGGACCTATCAGAGATGCCCTACAAAGGACTAGAGTTGTGGGAGGCTGCCAGGTTGAAGAAATTGTGAGGAGCCTTGGATACACAAAACATCCTCTTCTCCGTCAAACTGACCACTAGGCAGGCAGCCTCCTGAAGGAACCCAGGCACGTGTTAACACAAAGGCCCCACACAGAAAGGTACACACACACAGACTGGCACATAGGCTGCAAGGAAGTAGGCACAGAATTAGTTCCCTTTGTTTCTTCATGGCCTCTAGGAAGCGTACGGTGCTGCCAGCTCTTGATGGCTCCAATCCTCATGGCTTGTTTTCACAGGAAGGTCGCCACTCCCTACACAGGACTGACCAGTAACGAAAGCTCACTGGTAAGTGCCCTTGCTGCTTTTTCTGAGGAGCAGAGCTCAGTTTCTAGTAACCACACCAGGCAGCTCACAACTACCTGCCCATAACCACAGCTTCAGGGGATCTGATGCTCTCTTCTGGCCTCCAAGAGCACCTCCACGCACGCACGCACGCACGCACGCACGCACGCACTAAACTTTGCTAACTCACTTGTTTCCTACTCTCCTCTAATACTCGTGGGAGGTGACTTACCTGAGTTGTGAGCCAGGAGAAACAGCTGCACACGTTGGCTTCATCCGGGTACTCTTAAGCTCTGTGCCGTGCAGAGACTGCGTTCTGAAATACCCTTCATTGTATACTAACACGTACAAACGCATGACAGTGGTGTTCTCTGTGCCAGATACTGTGCCAAGCATTATATTAAATTTACTTTTCTCCACAGTTAAATAGAATTATCTCTGTTTTATGAAGAAGGAAACTGAAACTTAAGAGGGTTTAATTAGTTTCACAAGATTATATAGCCGGGAAAGATTTTGAATATTTCCCCAGAAGAAATCCTGAAAATTTGAACTGAGTGACTGGGTAAAGAGGTCTGTCTAATCTCAAAAAGGCAGTTTTGCTACAGATCTAAAGTCAGGTTTTCCAGTGAAGTCACTTGATAGTCTTCCTTTCCCTCCTTGTCTTCTTGTGTGTACATGTGTGTTCCTGGATCTCTGTGCACATTTGTTATTTGAAATGGAGTCCCAATAAATTTCTCAGGTTGGCCTCAAACTTGACATCATCATGTTTCAGCATCCTGAGTAACTGTAATCATGAGTATGTGTAATGGCTTTAAGCAATTTTATCAATAACTAACATAATTTCCCCATCCAGGCACTCAGGAGTCTATTTCTAGATTGTTGTGTACTCCAGTGAGAAACAAATGCATGTGTTTATTGAAAACTCCAGAAACTATCACTGATGACCAGATAGATATAATAAAGAGAAAACTACATCCAAATTGAATGTCTCAGTGCTAAATATGAGCACCTCATCCCTTTAGAAACAAATGGTCCATGTGAATGTACCATTCTCCAAGGAGGATATTTCAGGCTAGCATTGCCCAGTGAAATTTCATTTATGGGAATGACCTTTGTCTGTTACTTATCAAGGCAGAACACAGCAGCCACCGTTGACTACTGAGAATTTTAAATATGGATAAGGTGGGTGAAACCAAAACCAACTAACTGCTACTCAATATTAATTAGTTTCAATTAACATGTTCCTCCAGGTAAGGTATAAACAGACCAAGTTCCGTGGATAAGCCTATCCAGACCCCAAGTCATATTTTCCTGAGGCAGCTACCATGTTGGATGATGATGTTTCGAGCTTTTGTAATCCCACTCAGACACTGTCAGGTCTTATCTGTGGACCTCCAAGGCCAGCCAGTTTAGCGCCAGATTCAGTGAGAGACTCTGTTTTAAAAACTGAGGGGGGGGGAACCACTGAGGGAGACACTCAGCACCGACCCCCAGCGTCCATACACACTTTCGAGTATAAGATCTACACGCATACATATGCACACACAAAGTAAGACAGAATGGTACTCCCTGAGGCCAGTTTAATGGGATGGTGGAGAAAAAACATACAGCTGATTTTTTTGTCTTTCTTTTTCTTTTCTTTTCCTGTCTTTTTTTCTTTCTTTCTTTTGGATTTTATCTTTCTTTATTCACCACTAAGTTGTTTTTTTCTGTTTTTTATATTTTTTTATTTTTTATAATTTTTATTTCTTTATATTAATCACAGGTTATTTACTTTGTATCCCAGCTGTAGCCTCCTCCATCATTCCCTCCCAATCCCACCCTCCCTCCTTCATCTCCCCCCTGCCCCTTTCCAAGTCCACTGATAGGAGAGGTCCTTAGGTGTCTTCAGGACCGGCTGGCTGCAATGTCCTCCTCTGTGGCCTAGCAAGGCTGCTCCTCCCTCGGGGCGGGGAGGTGGGGTGTCAAAGAGCCCACCATTGAGTTCATGTCAGATATAGTCCTTGTTCCTCTTACTAGGGAACCCACTTGGATAATGAGTTACCACGGGCTACATCCAAGCAGGGGTTCTAGGTTATATCCATACATGGTCCTTGGTTGGAGAAACAGTCTCATCACCAGTGTGTTTTTTAAATATATTTTAATTAAAAGAAAATGTCCTAACGTTCTGACCTCTCCCTTTTCTCCTTCCATCCCTTCTCAGCTACCCTCCCTTCAATTCCTCCCATGTCCCCCATCTCTAGTAGATAGTCTCTTCTCCTTTAATTATTATTGTTGCATACCAATGTCTCAGCAGATTTTATTCATATATTTGTAGAAAGCTGCTTTTTATATGCCATCAGTCCTCCACATTCCAAATAACAGGCATGCATGGTTACATAAGCATAGTCCTCCACATTGCAAATGCTAGGCACACATGAACACATAGGCATAGGTCTCAGACCTGTCTATCATCTGCTAATCAAAATACGGGAGCCGTCCTGCCACACTCTTTTTTTTTAATTTTTTATTTAACTTTTATTAATTACACTTTATTCATTTTGTATCCCCCATAAGCCCCTCCCTCCTCCCCTCCCGATCCCACCCTCCCTCCCCTTTCTGCATGCATGCCCCTCCCCAATTCCACTGATAGGGGAGGTCCTCCTCTCCTTCTTTCTGATCTTAGTCTATCAGTTCTCATCAGAAGTGGCTGCATTGTCCTCTACCATGGCCTGGTAAGGCTGCTCTCCCCTCAAGGGGAGATGATCAAAGAGCAGGCCAATCAGATTATGTCGGAGGCAGTCCCTCTTCCCATTACTATGTAACCCACTTGGACACTGAACTGCCATGGCCTGCCACACTGTTAAGACTCCACAAAACTCACCAGCAGCATGCCTCTCTGAGCGTAGAAGGCAATTCAAGCCAAGACACAAACTGGTGCAAAAAGTTCCCCACACCAGAGACAGTATTTATTAGTTTATTTTTTGCTTGCCTGGCACATGACAAAACACATTCTATCTAAACCCACTCCCAGTGCCCAACTCCAGTGCCTCACTAGGGTATGATCCTGATGAGCCCAGCCCAACAGGGGCCTACTTCCTGTCTGGTTTAGTACCATTCTATTGCCATGACCAAGCCAACACTTATAAAAGAAAGCATTTAATTGGGCCTTGATTACAACTTCAGAGGCTTAGTCTATTATCATTATGGTGGAGAACACAGCAACACAGCAGCAGGAATATCAGGCAGGCATACTGCTAGCAACATATTTGAGGGCTATATCCTGAGCCACAGGGAGAGAGAGAGAGAGAGAGAGAGAGAGAGAGAGAGAGAGAGAGAGAGAAACTAGACCTGGCATTTTTTTTTTTCTTTTTCATAATGATTACAGTTTTTTCACTTTGTTGGTATGGGCTTTTGAAACCTCAGAGTCCCCCTCAGTGACACAATCCCTCCAACAAGACCACACCTTTTAATTCTTTTAATCCTTTCAGATAATGTCAGGGTGAATACGCATTCAAATATTTGTGCCTATAGGGGCCATTCTTAAACAAACCAGCACACTGCCTAAAACCTATCCCAGATTAGCTACTATGTAGGGAGCAAGGGAGGGGTGGAAGAGTGGTTATACTCTTCCTGCAAGTCAGTTTGCAATAGACTTAGAGTTTCAGGTTAAAGGATTCTGTGACATGCTGAACACAAATAATGCTTTGTAGTCTCCTCTGCAGGTCAGGCTGGCCTTAAATTCTAGACCCTTTTGCCTCCATTTCTCAAGTGTTGAGATTGTATTTTTTTTCATGTTTTATTCTTCTTGGAACTTCTTTGTAAAATTAGCCCCAATTTTCATCTCAGTTTTGTGTTAATGTTTCAGGTCTATTTGTCCTTTGGACACTGTCTTAGTTAGGGTTCCTATGGCTGTGATGAAACACCATGACCAAAGCAAGTTGGGGAGAAAAGAGTTTATTTGATGTACAATTCCATCACTGAAGGAAGTCAGGACAGGAACTCAATAGGGTGGGAACCTGGAGGCAGGAGAAGATGCAGAGGTCATGGAGGGGTGCTACGTACTGGTTTGTTCCCCATAGCTTGCTCAGTCAGCTTTTTTATTTTTAGGACAAAAACAGAACCCAGGATCACCTGCCCAGAGGTGCCCCTACCCACAATAGGCTGGGCCCTCCCACATCAATTAATTAACCACTAATTAAAAAAATGTTCTGCCCTTCCAGGCTGTGGTGCTCCACACCTTCAATCCCACATTCGGAAGTCAGAGGAGGTCCAATCTTTATGATTTCATGGCCAGCCTGGTCTACAGAGTGAGTTTCAGGGCAACCAGGCCCATACAGAGAAACCCACTATTGAAAAACCAAAAATGAATATAGATAGATGAGAGATAGATAGATGGGTGGATGATAAATTTGCCCTACAGGCCTGCCTATAGTCTAATTTTATTGAAGCATTTTCTCCATAGAAATGGAACCTCTTCAAGGTGACTCCAGCCTGTGTCAAGTTGACATCCAGAACAGGCACTATATCGAAGTTGCTTTTTTACCCCCTACACATGTCAGAAGTATTGTGGAGGGTTTCTTCTTCAGAATTAATCATCTCACCACTGCAAGGACAGAAAAGTAAAATCTGCAGAGCATATTGAGAAGCAATAAATAGTTCCTGGCTTCCAGAAATGAGTTGCAAAATAACTTTAGGATCAAATATTATTTTATTCTTTTAATATTTTAATAATATAATATATGTAATGATAAAACAAAAACTAACCCTTCAGAATTGGACAAAATAAACAAACAGAAGGGAAAGAACCAGGAGAAAGCACAAGAATCAGCAATCCATTTGTTAACACATTCAAGAATACCATAAAACCACTGAACTGGAAGCCATAATAAACACGGAGGACCTGCTGCAGACTCTTGAAGGCCCTGTGCATGCTGTATCAGTCTCTAGGAGTTCACAGGAGTTTTGATATACAAGATATTGTTTTCTTGGTGTCTTCCATCCCCTCTAGCTGTTACACTCTTTCTACCTCTGCTTCCATAAGATTCCCTGAGCCCTGAGGGGAGGGATTTGATAGAGACATCCCATTTGGGGCTGAGTGTTCCAAGATCTCTCACTCTGTTTAATATCTGGCTGTCTTTACATTTGTTCAAATTTGGTCAAAAATAGTCAAAGCTTCTCTGAGGGCTGAGCAAGACACTGGTCTATGAGTATAGCAGAATATCATTAGGAGTCATTTTATTTTATTTTTATTTATTTTTAATTTTTTTTTTTTTAGCAGAAGTATTTGGTTGTACCCCAGATCCCTGGGCTATCTAGTCTTTGGTTCTTGGTCATCCAAGCAGTGTTGGGAATGGGTTCCATCTCATGGAGTAGGTCTTAAGTTAAATCAGATATTGGTTGGTTACTCTCAAAAGTGTTGTGCCACCATTTAGCTAGCATATCTTGAAGGAAGGACACCATTGTAGATCAAAGGGTTTGTGGTTGGCTTGGTGTTTACATTTCTATTTTGGTAGCCTGCAGAGTAAATTTCTGTACTAAAGACACTAGTACATAGGGGTTGATGTGAAGGCTTTATACTGGCACCAACTCATTGTCTCCATGTTCAGTGGGTTGTGTAAATGTTGTCTTAAGTAATGGGGCCTTGCAGTCAGTTAGTCTATAGTTTTGGCAACACCCTGGGTTGCTTGGCTAACAACTCAATTAAATGTACCCCAATCTTGGTACTTGGAAGTTTCATTTGTTGATAAGAGATGGCAATTTGGAGCTCTGTCTTCCTCTTCATTTGGCAATTTCACTTAGATCTATATTAGGAAATGGGAAAAGATTTTTCCTAACTACACATGAAATAGAGAGTTAATATCCAAAACATATAAAGAATTCAATAAACTAGATATTTAAAAAGCCCTGTTTAAAAATGAGGTACAGATCTAAACATAGAATTCTCTCTAAGCTGTGAAACACTTAAAGAAATGTTCAACTTCATTAGCTATCGGGAAAAATGCAAATCAAAATTACTTTGAGATTTTTGTCTTATACCTGCTAGAGTGGCTAAGATCTATCAAACAAGTGACAGCTCATGCTGGTGAGGATGTGGCATAGGGAAACTCATCCATTGCTGGTGGGAGTGCAAAGTTGTGCAGCTACTATGGAAATCAATGTGGCAGTTTCTCAGGAAGATCAATCTTTTTCAAGACCCAGCTCTACCACTCTTGGGCATATACCCAAAGGATGTTATGCTTCTTTTCACCACAGAGACATTTGCTGAACCATGTTTATTACTGCTGTAGTCACAATAGCCAGAAACTGGAAAGAACCTAGCTGTCCCTCAACATATGAATAGATAAAGAAAATGTTGTACTTACAGCCAATCATTGAGCAAAGCATAGGAAGTCTTGTGGAAAAGCAGAGGGAAGGATAGAAGGACCTGGAGGACACAGGAGCTCCACAAGAAGAACAACAGAGCCAACTAACCAGAGCCCAGAGGGGATGTGGAGACTGAAACACCAACAAACACCAACAAACGACAATGTATGGGCTGGATCTAGGTCCCCTACACAGATCTAGAAGATGGGCAGCTCAGGATTCATATGGGTTCTCTAGTAAGTGGAACAAGGGCTATCTCTGACATGGACTCTGTTTGGCAGAGCTATTTCACCAGGCCAGAGGGGAAGAGAATGCACTTGGTCTTGATGCAACTTGATGTGCTGGGGTGGGTTGGTAAGGGGAGCTCCCCTTTTCTGAGACATAGGGGACAGGGGAGGGGGGAAGAGGGAGATACAGTGTGACCAGGAGGAAAGGATGGAGGCTGCTATGATCCAGATGGAAGGTGATAAATAAATGAATTTTTTTTAAAAGAAAATGTGCTACATTTACACAACGGAGTATTTACTCAGCATAAAAAAAAAAGTCATGAAATTCACAGGTAAATGGATGTCCATAGGGGGGAAAATCATTCTGAGTGAGGCATTCCTACTCCAGAAAAAAACAAGTATGGTATGCAATTGCTTACATGTGGATATTAGCTGTGTGGTCAGTGATAACTAAGCTTCAATCCGTAGAACAACAGAGGTTGGGTTGTGGAGTACAGCTTATTAGTTGCGGAGTACAGAATGCTTATGGTGGAGTCTGATGTGTTCAGTGGGACCCACAGATCAGAAAGCCTGCCAGAAAGAGAGGGAGACCTCATTAAAAATTTCCAAGGGTCAAGAAAAACCAGGTATTAAAAAGACTTGGATTTTAGTTTCTTACCTCAGATTAGGTTGATGAGCTCATTGTAAAACCTGGGCAGTCTCTGAGCTGAATACAGGTTCCCTAAAAGACTTTTTTGTTGTATTTGGGTCTGTAATCTTCAACAACTACCTACAAAACTAGGCTGCCTTGCTCCTCTTTCCATGTCACTACCTTGGCTAATTCTGTTTCATACATTTTGCTTTACGGACACTGGAGAATCCTTTATCTGGGGCTTGCAGTTGTGAGCCTGGGTGCCACCTGCCTGTCTCACCTTTATTCATCTGAATGAGACAGTAGGAGGAGGAAGAGTCACCAAAAAAGATGACAGTGCATCTGGATTTAGCCATACAAGGTGGACACATGATAATTCATGCAGGACCTTTGATGTGTTTGTTTGTTTGTTTGTTTGTTGTTCATTTTCAGTTATCTGGGGTAATCCCCTTTTCTAAACAGCAGTTTGCTGAATAATATGAGTGTTCCCATGTGTTGCCTGTAATTCAGTCTTGGGATTACTGAATTGATTTTCCTTTTTCAAGCAAAACATAAAGCCACATGAGAGTTAAACAGAGGTCAATCAATAGTTGAATGGTTTCACAAAATAGCAAATGTAGCAGCTGGCACCATTTCCAATCTGGAAAAGATGCTATCAAAACAGATGTTTCATGGTTTGTTTGCTGGATGGGAGAAAATTATTTTCACCCTGTTTTATTGAGATTTTCTGGTGATTGAATGAAAGTCCTTATAGGAAACATTGTATTTTTCTCTTGCATCTAAAAATCAAATATGTCAAGGTTATTCATACCTCATTCTAAAAATTAAATTATGATGCCAATCAGTAGATTAGTAGTGCAAGTATAACTGGAAAAATAATACTTGAATGACAGAGAGAAGAAAGATACTTGGGCCTAATTAAGCCTGAAGTTTCATTACCCCATACAATCTTGTGTTCTGATGAAATCAGATGACAGCATTTCTACAGGGTTATTTTTTTTTCTCCTGAAATCCTGTGATTAACTCACTTCTTGTACTTTTAAAATTCGTTCGTTGGTATTTACCGTGTGTGCAGGCCTGGTGTGAGCATGTGCATGCTTGTCGTGTGTCCATGCCAAGATCTTGTGTGGAGGTCAGAAGAGTTCTCTCCTTCCCCCATGTGAGTTCCAAAGACCAGATCAGATCATCAGGCTTGACAGCACGCGCCTTCCCACTGAGCCATTTTGCTAACCACTTCTCCATTCTCCTAAATCCTGGAGACTTCATACAAAGGCAGTATCCCTCCTACCAATAACCATTTTCACCTTTTACCAGGGAAGGATCACATTAAGACATAGAGGTTTCATAAATTTCATGCATGTTTCAACTATACAGTCAATTTCTTCATGAAGTGGTTGGCTTAAAAACATTTCTAAGAGTTGAGCTGGGCAGTTCATGCCTACAATTCCAGTGACTCAAGAGGCTGAGGCAGAAGGATCATAAGTTCAAGGCCAGTCTCAGGTATATAGCAAGACCCTGCCAAAACAGAAACAAACAAATAAAAGTACAACATAGCCTAATTTAAGGGACACAATGAAAGCAGTGCTCAGAAGAAAATTCACAGCACTAAGTGCCTTCAAGAAGAAATTTTTAACATCTC